>NC_056729.1:1849514863-1849577363 GCF_019279795.1 Protopterus annectens | reverse complement strand
TCCATGTTATTTTTCTTCCTTTGCCTAGATAGATAGATAGACAGCTAGCTAGCTAGGTAGATAGATTGCTGTACATACTTCCACATTGTAGATGTCATTATCCCATCTTTGCACTCAAACTCATGACAACTACCAGTGGTCCTCACTCACATTTGATGTTTACTTCAGTTGCTCATACTTTAATCTGGCCATAAGGTGACCTAACGTGATCTGGTCACAGGTTAGTGATGCAGTGTGGTTCTTCGTGCACAAAGTATAAATAGTGCTGGCTTGGCTGCAATTACAGATGTGGTCATTCTGAATTCCCACATAAATGTATGTGAAATTAGCAAAGGTGATAAGGAAAAGCTGCAGTTAGGAAAGCAGCTTAACTTCTAAGCTGCATCTTGATGTGCTGAGCCTTGGATTCCAGAGTAGTTCCCAAATAAAGTGAGGCACTAAGCAACATGAACTCCAAAACTAGAATGCTATGTTACTGGCAATCAATCTGAAACATCTGTTAGGTAATTAATTATTTATGAAGGTTAGCTGGCTAGGAATGTAAAACTGCAAGTGTTTGCATAACTGTTCTAGTAATTTCTAAAGAGGAGTTTAATGGATTTATTAGGTCAGAATAAAAAATATTTTATGCTGTCAGAAAATGCAGCAGTCCCTTCATTCCTAAACCTTTGCAATCAGACTAAAATCTCTAAGCCTGTAACAGATTATTCATAGGTTCATAGGTGTGTATTAGGCTAAAGGCCCTGGAGTCTTTACAAGCCTAGCCCATAGAAGTGGCTTGGCATCGTGTCGCCTGATGTTAGTTCCCAGTGCCTCAATCAAGTAGAGCCACTGAAGTGATCCCCGGGTTGAACTTTACTCATCAAGATTTCTCTTGCAGAAGGACAGTGAGATGCTTTGCTTGACATGTATGGGAAGTCTATTCCAGAGCATGGTCAGTCTCTGCGTGAGGAACCTGTCCCTCCAGCATGTTCTGTTGATTATGGTAATGAGGTTGAGGTCTCTGGAGTGTGATTGGGATTAGGATTTCTTTAGATGTAGCCTTTCTAACAGAGCTGGGTCAGACATGCCTTTGTAAGTCAATCAGAGATCGCCTCTAAGTAGGCGATATAAGACAGAGAATAGCTGAAGTCTTTTGTGTCTGTCCATGTAAGATGTGTTTAATGCCTAGGATCTTCTTTGTGAGATACTTCTGTGGCCTGTCTAGCTGTTGTAGGTGTCTAGTGAGATACATGCCAAATGGGGCATGATACTTGATGATTGGTCTAATGAGGAAAGAGTAGAGAGAGATGATGACCTCTTTCTTCCTGAATGCAAAACCCTTAGTAATGGAATGTACCACATTGAAGGACTTTCTGACCACAGTGGCAATGTGGTGGTTGAAGGAGTGGTTGCTGTCAACCTGTGTCTCCAGATCTCTTATAACGCCTTCAGTGTTCAGTGGGCTACCATCAATGTGGTAATTAGTGGGAACTGAGTTTTTACCAAAGGGGATGATGACGCATTTTTGATTGTCTAAAGATAATGACTATCAGCAGGTTGCAGAACAGGAAGTCAGGAGGATAGCACAGGAAACAAGAAGCCGCAGCTGTCCTGTCAGATGGATGTTAACAACCATCAGCTGACAAACACTGAAACTGAAGGCAAAGCAATAAATGTTGGCAGAACAGGCAAGTCTGTGGCTTGATTACTGACAGACAAGCATCGTTTCCACCAGAGCAGTTTAAATTATTAATCCATATGGCCATCCTTATAATGGAATACAATGAGCACAGAGCATGCCGCACTCTACTGGAAACTCCATTACTCTAATTCAGAAACACAGCAAACCTACCAGCTCCCAAAGACACTGGCTGCAGTAAATGTTTCCAAAGGCAAGAATATTCAGTTAGTCACACTATAGAAATAGACAACAGAAGTGTATAACTAAGAAGGTAATTTTAGCAATAGAAAGTGATCCAAACATCAGCAGACAGAAAAACATGTATGATAGCATGACTCCACAATTAAAGCTGACAAGGGGACATAATGGAAGAGTCAAGTTAGTGTTCTAGCTTGTACTGCATTTAAAGTGTTTTTGCTACTGTTCTAACTGCTTTTCTGTAAAACAACAACAACAAAAAAACAGTTATAGCCTTATTTCTCACCTTTCCTGTAACTAGTCTAGTCCAGATACAGATTTGCTGTATCCAGGACTGTTTTGTAAGTTTCTGATCCCCCCAGACCTTTCTGTGTTGGAGGGAAGCCTTCTAGCTTATCAGTGGGAGTGGTAAGCACTAGGTAGCCTATCTACCACAAGAGGAGTGGTTTCTGGTCCAGAAATTGTAGTTTATTGGCCGTTTGGGCATTTTTCCATCTCTTGTAACTTTTTGGTTTAAAAGCCTGTGTTTGCGCACCATGCAGCGGCACTCAGCTGAGGTAAACTATTACTGGTGCCAGAAAGTCTGCTCTTCAATTTTCCCCTTAGAACGTGCTTGTTCTTTTACTTTGTGCACTTCAATTAGTTTAATCAGCTAGCACCTTAACAGGCTTTTGTAGCATTTATTGTAGCACACTTAGGTGCTATCAACACTAGCTGTTCCTATGCAGTAGCAGCACCAGTACTTACTAGTTATGACCACCCCTCCTGGAATGATTGTAGGGCAATTTCCTGTGCTTTCTCCTGCTAACCTGATGCACTTGGGCATTCTGAGACAGTGTAGCAACTGTCTAATGTACACAGACAACCATTTCCTCTTACTTCCCAACACTCATACCTGTGAGAGATGCACTTATATCACTAAACTGGAAGCAGTGCACGCTCCAACCAAGACTGGACTAACTGGTCAAGAGGTGAAGGTCAACACCTGCTACTTACTACATAGAGCACACAGCCCTCCAAAACACCAACCATCACAACCCCACACATAGAAACACAAATCATACACCCATCTTCTTAGAGGTTCTCAATAAAAATGTACCCAAATAGAGAACCCCGAGACAGAAACACACTTGACCAACACAACATCGACCCCAGAACACATAGCTCACTACCACAGTCTGACCTAAACCCAAGCCCTTAAGGCAAGATACTTTGCCCACTGTACTAATCATAGGAGACTCAATTGTGAGGCACACTGATGTCCCACTCAATAGGATGAACAAGGAGAAGGTGACAGTCAGTTGTCTATCAGGTGCCAGGATCTGTGACATAACACATGCACTCAGTTCACCCCACAAGTACAGATATGACTCAGTCATTGTCTATGTGGGTTTGAATGACCTGAGACATACCTCCCTGGACTGCATGAAAAGAGATGTGATGGAACTCTCGGATTATGTGGCCCAGACAGGTATGACCCTAACCCTGAGCAGTATTCTACCATCACCCAGAATTATACCACAGTACAAGTAGAAAATGATTGACTTCAACAATTTGCTAAGTTTCTGGTGTCATTCTAAAGGGATCCAGTATCTGTCTGCCTGGGACGACATGATCGACAGACCTCAATGATTTGTGAGAGATGGCCTGCATCTGTCAGCCCTGGGATTCTGGGTACTGGCTAAGGCTCTTGCCACCCCTATAGTGCCTTTTTTAGGCAGTGTTCCAAAGACCAAAATTCCACTGTAACAGCTACAAACAAATGCAGTCTGAGGGTCATGCTGCTCAGTACTAGAAGTCTAAATCTCAAGATGCACTTGCTCGATGCTCTCCTCAAAATGGAGAATGTCAACATCTGTGCTGTAACGGAGACCTGGTTTAAAGAGACAGAAAGCACCCCTGCAACTCCCAGGCTACAACTCATTCCATACCTTTCAGCCCCAGAATACATCCAGAAGTTCCAAAGGTGGCGGTGTCTCCATATTCTAAAAGGATACACACAACTATAGACTGGTAGCCCAGCATAATGCATCCAAGATACTTCAGGCATAACTAACACTGGGTAAGACGGTGATACAAGTCATAGCCTGCTACAGAACCCCAAACATGTCCCTAGACTCTCACTCCAAGTTCCTAAACACCCTGGAATCTATCAAGGTCCAACCCAATACTCTCATACTAGGGACTTCGACTACTCTTCCATCAACTAGGAAAACTATTCAAGTACCAATGTACAGGCCCAACGCTTTCTGGAATTTATCAGTTCCAATGCCCTGGACCAGGTCATTCTGACCCCCACTAGAGGAAGCAACATCCTTGACCTGGTTATCACCAACATGGGAGACTGTTGCTCCATACCTATAGTCAATTCCTCCCTGGTTAAATCTGGCTTAAAACTGATCACCATGGAAATCTCCATCTCACCTACACGCCTCTCTAAGGTGACTACCCTGAAAAACTTCTCTAAAGCTCACTTTGGGCTCCTAAAAAACAGAGGTGGCTAACTTCTCAGCACCCATGCCAATGGAAAATAGCTGCATGACTGCAAAATGATACACGAATGCACTGTACAAGCATGTACACAAATGCATGGACCTTGCCATACCAAACAGAAGTAAGACGCTCTCCTCCAAAAAAAAGAAGCCAATATGGTGGTCCCCAGCCATCAATAAACTCTACAAACAGAAGGAAGAAACTGTTGCAGAAAAAAATTAAGTCACAAGATTGGCAAACCTCCCTTATCAATCTCAACAAAAAGCTGAGATCCCTTATCAAATCCTCTAAAGCCAGCTATGAAGGCAGAATTGCGGTTGACACCAAAAGCAACCACAAAGCCTTCTATAGCTATATCAAAAACCTGAAAGGCAATAGCCAGATTTGCTCTGAGTTATTGCACAATGGCACCTCTTATACTGAACCAGCAGATATAGCCAACATACTGGCTGACAGATTCAGTGCCAACTTTACTCCCCCAAGGGCCCTATCACAATACCAGAAGAAAGCCTGGTACCCCCATTTCTGCAGCACAGGTAAAAGCTACATTGTCCAAAGCCAAGAATACAGCATCCATGGGACCTGATAATATCCCTGGTTGCATCCTATATGAGCTACAAAACTAACTCACACCACATCTGTGTGCCCTGATCAATCACAGCCTTACCTCAGGCTATGCCCCTAAAGAATGGCGCACTACTACAGTCATCCCGCTCATAAAGGGGGAGCAACTACAGACTCTCGGAACTATCACCCCATTAGCCTGATGAGCCTGGTATGCAAAGCTATGGAGTGCATCATCATCATGGACCTGCTTAACAAAGATATAGGCAATCTCCAAACTCTTAACCCCACATACTTTGGCTTTGTCAAGGGGAGATCCTGCCTGCTGAACCTGGTTGACTTCTTTGAGGCAGTCACCAAGGCTGTAGATGAGGGTAAGGCAGTGCATACAGCCTACTTTGACCTGGCCAAGGCCTTTGATACCATTTCCTACTCAGGTATCATTGATAAACTCACCAAACTAGGCATCAATCCTTACATCACTGGGTGTGTTACAAATTGGCTCACAGACAGGACCCACAAAGTGAAGGTTGCAGATTCCAAATCAGACTGTCAACCAGTCATGAGTGGAGTCACACAGGGCTTGGTCCTGGGCCCTCTCTTGTTTGGTATCTACTTCTCAGAAGTCCAGGCCAACATAGAAGGATTCTGGCTGACCACGTTCGCTGATGACTGCAAGCTAGGAGTCATTATCAACTCCCCAAGTGATGCAAATGTCCTACAAAAGAGTCTCTCTGAGACCAATGACTGGTGTAGGAACCATGGCCTGAAGCTTAATGCCAAGAAATGCGTTATCATCCCCTTTTGGGGTAAAACCTTGGAGTTTATATCTCCGGTTTTTGGATGACATTTTTATTGTGTGGGACAGAACTGTAGATGAAATTGAGGGGTTCATGGGTTTCTTAAACTCGTCTACCTCTTTTTTGAGGTTTACCCATCAGTATGATCCTTCTTCCATGAATTACTTGGATGTCACTATCTCCAAGGATTTAGTCAACAAAAAATGGGTTAGTACTATATATCATAAACCCACTTATAGCAATAGCATTTTTCAAAAGCAGCCATCCCTTGCATCCAAAAGCTAGGATTGTCAAGGGTCAATATATTCGCCTTGCCTGGATGGTGTCCAATTGAGAATCAATGCCACTATACCCCCTGGCCTTAATGATAACCTGTCTATTACGTGTGTGCTCAAATTAAAATCATACATTGTGTAGGGGGGTTCCCAACAAGTTTACATCTAGGTGGTTTCAAGTTTTTTGAATTAGATATATACATGCTTTTCGGAGTTACTTTTCTGACATGTAATATGGATAAAATGCATTTTGTATTCCTTTTTTTCTGATGATTCTTATTGCATTCAGTATTTAAAACATGTTAAATATCTTGTTTTTTACGGTGTGTTACTTTAAGTTTTAATTGATGGGGAAATTTCATGGATATGTGATTATGGGTTGGGTATTTATGTGTGGTGCTTGCTGGAGTTTAGTGATTCTGATGAAGTTTTTTACGAAAGCACTAAATCCTCTGTAAATGTGCAATATATTTTATCTGTATACCAGCGGTGTTTGGTTTGCCTTCCTGGGTTGTGCTGCTGCCTGTTACTTTATTCAGTGTTCCTGTGGTCTTTCTTGTGGTTTAGTCCTCTTGGAAAAAACTCAGTTCCCACAAATTACCATGTTGATGGGAGCCCACTGAACACTGAAGGGGCCATAAGAGATCTGGGCACCCAGGTCGACAGCCTCCTCACCTTCAGCCACCACATTGCCACTGTGGTCAGAAAGCACTTCTACATGGCACATCT
Source organism: Protopterus annectens (assembly GCF_019279795.1). NCBI lineage: Eukaryota > Metazoa > Chordata > Ceratodontiformes > Protopteridae > Protopterus > Protopterus annectens. Next base: position 1,849,570,641 of record NC_056729.1, on the reverse strand, counting down.
TATAACCAGAGGTTTTGCATCTAGGAAGAAAGAGGTAATCATTCCTCTCTACTCACCCATCATTAGACCAATCATCGAATATAACACCCTGTTTGGCATGTACCTGACCAGACACCTACAACAGCTGGAGAGGCCACAAAAGTGCCTCACAAAAAGGATCCTAGGCCTTAAACATATATCCTACATGGACAGACTCAAGAAACGTCATCTGTTCTCAGTCTCTTATCATCTACTTAGAGGTGATCTCTGCTTGACTTACAAAGCCATGTCCAACCCAGCTCTACTTAATATGCTACACCTAAATAAATCCCAATTCCCCCCATGCCACACACTCCAGAGATCACAACCTCATTACCACAATTAACAGATCATGCTGGAGGGACAGGTTAATCTCCCAAAGACTGCCCCTACTCTAGAATAAGCTTCCCATTCATGTCAAGGAGAGCACCTTGCTGGCCCTCTTCAAGAGAAATCTTGACAAGTGGATGGGTAACAGAAAGTTCACCACAGGGATCACTTCAGTTGACCTACTGGATAGGGGTACTGTCAAGTAACATCTGGTGGTGCGGTGCCTGGGCAATTTTTTTTTTGGCTAAGCTTGTAAAGGCTCCAGGACCATTAGCCTAGTACACATCTATGAACCTAATACCTACAAATTGTGTTAATACTACCAAATATCACAAGACAGAAAAACAATAATAAATAAAATGAAAATGTTGGGATAAGCAGACAGTCTTTGTCCTACTACCCTTCACTTTGATTCAATTGATGCATGTTTCCAAATGCATATTGGTTTCCTAAGCTAAAGTGCTTGGAGATAATGGATGCCGTTAGACCACACGTAAGTGCAGATCAAGATTATTCAGTGACATGGTTATGCAAAGTCCAGTGTTTTCTGTTAAAACCCAAGACTGTTACTACCACTAAATATGATAAAAGTAAAATGTTTTTCATTATCACTGAGCATATATCTTGGCTGTCCGTAACATTAATTAGAAAATTTCTTACCATTGAGTGCACAACATGCCTTTCAAATGTGGAACAGTGAGGAACATGGATGTTTTAAGACACAGAATGAGGATCATTCCTCATAATGAGGTCATGTGAGAGGTATAAGTAACAATAATGGGTTTTCTACCCATTATTTTTAGCTTTGCCCCTGTTTATTTACCACAGAATTTGAGAGTTGTGGCCAAGGCGATACACAGCAGCTCCTACATGTTAAGCAAGTGCCTTAATGTTCTGAGGGCTACACAAAAAGTACCGGTGTGGTCCAGTGTTCTCCATTACTGCCAAGTCATCATATATGACCATCAGGGTTATGACTTGTTCCCAGTTTAGTATTCTACTGAATATCACAGTTTGTATTTTCCTCTAAATTAGAGCACCTTTGAAGGCATCTCTATTCCAAATGGGACTAAGTTGGTTGTTTTGTTAACTAAATTAGTCCTTTCATTAACTTAATTAAGATAGCCCTTTCTGTAATGTAGAGGCACACTTTCAAAGTTTATATTAATACAACCTGCAGAATATCGTACTGAATGAGGAGTCCCTGCTGTAATTGCAAAAAAATGTTAAGTGTCGGCCACTGAATGCTGAGACTGAATTAACAAATGTGATGGAATATATACAGTCCCTGAGGTATTCTATCTGCTCAGGGGTACAGTCCTTCGAGGTAATATATGTAAAGTTAGCAGGGCTGCAGTACATCTCTGCTGCAGTGAGACTGCTATATCCTGTTACTGACAGCTTCAGAAGTCACAGTTTAGGACGACAATCACAGTTAGATTTCAGGCTTTCAGTGATTACAGTGTCAGGGGTCAAAGTTCTTATAATTATTCAAAAAGAGGTACAAATCAAAGCAGATCCGCATTTTAAGCATCCAAGGCTAGCAATCAGAAAATGGGAAAGGGGTTTGCATTTCACAACACCATTAAATTGGTTTTCAATTTGCTGCATCGTTATGGTTCATAAATGTAGGATGTGTCTGATTATTATTATTATTATTATTATTATTATTATTATTATTATTATTTACTTTTACCTTATCATTAAATTCTCATTTTAGAAATTATGTAGACAGATCTTATAGTGAAAGCCCCTTTTCAGATTTAACATGTAATGGTAGTGACTTCCCACATGAACTTTTTCTTTTCATTTTTTCTGTGCTATTAATTAATAAAAATGTAATAATTATCACTAAAAGGATCATAAGCATTTGATAAAAATGAATATCTATGTGTTTAAGTCAGTCTTAATCCCACCTATGTGGACATTACATGGCATTTTGCTCACATAGAGAGAACAGCCAGTACTAATGTGTATTGCCTTATCTTGCTTGATTTACTCTGAAAGGCTGCCAACTTTCTTTACGATGTAAATTGTGAAAGCAAAGTCATTTGTTAAATAAACCACAAGTTAATTTGTACACATTTAAGCAGCATGTTCAAATTCTATGGATCAGCATTTGTTGTTTACATAGCACTGACCCACTGTTCAGATTGTCTCATTCTGTTTATCATCCTGTTTTTCTTATTAGGAAACAATATGTTTCTGTGTTCTTATTAATTATATTATACATGTCCACGAGTGCATATTTGTAGGTTTAGTTTAATCTTCCTTGCATTCTTAATAATTTCTTATATAGCTTGCCATCAATCACATGCAGCAGTGTAATAAACATACCAGCCATAAAAATATTGGTGTAGTGTGATATAACTGCAATATCACACATGCAATTGTAAAATATATCATATTGGTGGAATGGAAACTGTCCATAACTAATGAATATTTGTAGTATTAGACTGTTGTAAACATTTAAATTGAAGTGTGTATCCTGATGGACAATAAGGCAGTGCAGTCATATGATATCTTCATTATTCATTGCATATACTGGCGGACGATAAGGCAGTGTAATCATATGATATCTTCATTAGTCACTGCATATACTGATGGATGATAAGGCAGCACAGTTATATGATAGCCTCATTATTCACTGAATACACTGCATATACTGATGGATGATAAGGAAGTACAATCATATATTTTCATTATTCACTGCATATACTAATGGACGATAAGGCAGCGTAATCATATAATATCTTCATTATTCACTGCATATACTGGCGGACGATAAGGCAGCGTAATCATATATCTTCATTATTCACTGCATATACTGCTGGATGATAAGGCAGTGCAATCATATGATATCTTCATTATTCACTGCATATACTGGCGGACGATAAGGCAGTGCAATCATATAATATCTTCATTATTCACTGCATATACTGGCGGACGATAAGGCAGTGCAATCATATAATATCTTCATTATTCACTGCATATACTAATGGACGATAAGGCAGTGCAATCATATAATATCTTCATTATTCACTGCATACACTGCATATACTGGCAGACGATAAGGCAGCATAATCATATAATATCTTCATTATTCACTGCATATACTAATGGATGATAAGGCAGTGCAATCATATAATATCTTCATTATTCACTGCATACACTGCATATACTGGCGGATGATAAGGCAGCGTAATCATATAATATCTTCATTATTCACTGCATATACTGGCGGACGATAAGTCAGTGCAATCATATGATATTTTCATTATTCACTCCATGAGTTGAATCTCCTACATAACTGACAACTTATAAGTGTCCTCAACCCTAGTGCAGATGGCTTTATCTATACTTTATCCAGTGTTGAATTAATTCACTGTTTTAACCGTTTTGGTTCTTTGAGAAACTTGTTCCAATCATTAGCAGCTCTTCTGTGAAATAATACTTCTCCATGTCTCTGTTGAACCATCATTTTGCAGTTTCTTGTTAATAGATACTTGTTTTGAAATATATGATCCTCTTCAACTCTGTCAGTCCTGGTTTCTGCCATGTTCTCTAGTCCTCTTCTCCCTTAATATTGTTATGTCTGGATTTAACAGTTTGCACTGTAGACAACATATAACAAGACAGAGTGAGCATACACTAATGCTTTAGTTTCTTTGAAGGCATTACAAAACGTATGCCAAGCCAGATGTTCATGCTCAGATAGCTATGTGAGATATATGATCAATATGCTAAACGTACTCCAATTTTAGTTACCAGTAAAGAAAGTAAATATGAAATATATTAAATAGTAACCCTTTACTACACCAAAAACATAAACTATAAACAGCTGAGCAAAGTGGTAATAATGCTTTCATGTTATTTTCAGTGCCAATAATACAGCAAATATTCTGATTTATTACTTCTCTTTGTACTAATTCAATATGTTACTTGCACTATAAATCAGAATCAATGTTCTCATATGGAAATATTTATAACATCAGTTGTCATAGCTCATGACTCAGTGTGATCCTGTATCACTTGTAAGTGCCATCAAATCCTTTATTGTTAATTTATAATCTTATGATCCTCACTCAAGTAGATCATCATCTCTGGGGTCTTTTTGTGTGTACTGCATTGCATATCTGCTCATTTCCCCTGGAAAAATTGCTGGCATGAATACAACAGATGACACTGTATCTATATTTCTGTCTTCCTTCATAGCAGTAATTCAAGTTTTGTCATCCATCCTTGTAGAGAAATACCCTACAGTCTGTCAGTCTGCACAAAGGATTGAGGCTATTAGCACTTTAGTTCAGGGTTTGGTACCCTCATCCTCTGTTTGCATACTGTGTGACTCTGAGCAAGTCCCTTAACCAGAAAGTTCTCTGGAGTGATCAAGAAACTAGGCTAAGTTTCTCAGTGGTCTCCTTGACTGCATGCCTAGTAACTACCCATGAATCTGTTATTCAATGTAGTTGAGTTTCAGTGTTCATGATGCATACATTTTCTAGTATATCATACCAGGGCATTGACCTGCTCCTATAGGCCCCCAACTTTGACTCAAGATGTCCATTCCACCTATCTGGACCTCTTCAAATCTATCAAGATTCAACCCTTTACCCTGATCCTGGGGGACTTTTACTATCCAACCATACATTGGAAGAACTACTCATGCCAAAACACAAATGCCCAGAGATTCCTTGATTTTGTCAATGCAAATGCCTTGGATCAGCTGGTCGGCAGCCCCACAAGAGGGGATAATATCTTGGACTTGGTATTAGCCAACATGAGTAACCACTGCAGCATCCCTACAGTGTCATCCTCCCTGGTAACATCTGACCACAAAGTGGTCACTTGCAAAGTTATAATCTCCCTCAACCTCCCCCCAGCTGCAGTCAAACAAAAAAACTTCTCCAAAGCTGATTACAACCTCCTGAAGGCAGGTATAAACAGCTTCACAGCCCCCTCTTCTTCCATTGGAATTGGCACAAATGTCCAAACCTACACTAAAGTACTATACAAGCATTTATATAACTGCATGGAGTCAGGAATACCTGACAGGACAAAATCATCCTCCTTAAGGAAGAATAAACCTGTCTGGTGGACATCTGCAATAATAAACTCTATAATAAAAGGAAAGAATTGCTGTCCAGGATCAAGAAGGAGCAGGTGCCTAACTGGAAGCACATCTACTAAAGACAATTATAAGGCCTTCTTCACATATGTTCACAATCTCAAAGGAAGCACTCAGACCTGCTCAGAACTGGTGGTCAAAGACACTACATACACAAACACAGTAGATATAGCCAACCTCCTGGCAGACAGGTTCAGTGAAAACTTCACCCCTCTGTCCCCAATCAGTAAATCAGGACATTCCCAGCACCTGCTCCTCTCCCCTTATCTCTAGGAAGGAAGTCATCACTGCCCTCTCAAACTCAAAAAAATGCAACCTCCATTGGATCTGATAACATTCTAGGCTATATGAACTCAGGTAGGAACTTGTAGCACCATTAGACATCCTATTCAACCAAAGCCTGAGTACTGGCTTTGTCTCAGCCAAGTGGAAGACAGCCACTGTCATCCCTTAGCACAAAGGTGGAGCATCCACCGATCCAGGAAATTCTAGACCCATCAGCCTAACTATCCAGATCTGCAAGGCAATAGAACAGATTATCATGGACCTCATTAATAAGGATATTGGCAACCTCCAAACACTCAATCCCACACAGTTTGTTTAGTCAAGGGGAGGTCATGCCTGTTAAACTTGGTCGACTTCTTTGAGATAGTCACCAAAGCCATGGATGAGGGAAGGTGGTGCATCCTGCTTCCCTTGATGTGGCCAAAGACTTTGATACTATTCCACACTCAGGTATAATAGATAAACTCTCTCAACTAGGCATAAATCCATAGGTTACCAGATGAGTAGCAAACTGACTCATGGATAAAATCCATCTAGTCAAAATAGGGGAAGCCACCTCAAGTAGTAGACCTGTAATGAGCAGCATACCCCAGGGATCATTCTTGGGGCCTCTGTTGTTTGGGATATACGTTTCTGAGGTGCAGACCAAAACCAGTGGGCTATGGCTAAAATTTGCAGACGACTGCAAGCTGGGTACTGTCAGCAAGTCCCCTAATGATGTGGGCATCCTCCAAGTGGGTCTCACCCAAACATATGACTAGTGACGGAAACATGGCCTCAAATTGAATGCCAAAAAATGCATCATCATTCCCTTTGGAGAGAGTGATGTCCCTGCAAATTATCAAATTGATAACAAGGTCCTAAGTCCTAAGCACTTAGTCAGTCATGAGGGACTTGGGTGCTCAGGTTGATAGCACCCTGACTTTTGACCACCATATTGTCTCAGTTGTACAGAAGGCTTTCTACATGGCCCACCTCATTAGGAAGTGTATCTCATCCACAGATAAAGAGGTCATAACATTTCTGTATTCTTTCCTTATAAGACTTATTACTGATGGCAATGCCCCTTTCAACATGTACCTCACAAAGAACATGCAGCAGCTGACGAGACCACAGAGATTCCTCTCCAGGAGAATCAAAGGCCTCAAGTATGTCTTCCACAGATAGGCTAAAATCCCTGTCCCACTACTCAGTCTCATACAGGCTCCTCAGAGGTGACCTGTATCTGGCATACAAAACATCTGCAAGTCAAGCTCCACTAGAATAACCTGCATGTGTGACCTCAACCTGGTCTGTGACATCAACAGGACTTGTAGGCAGGACACATTTGTGCCCCAGAGGCTCCTCCTTCTGTGGAACAGACTGCCTCGCAACATCAAGCAGAGTACCTCATTATCCCTTTTTAAGTGCAACCTGGATAACTGGATGTGGAACAGAAAATACACACCTGGGATTCTACCTGTGTCCCTGCTGGACAGGTGCATTAGCTGCTGACTTGTCATAACATAGGTTAAATTCTTGGCTAGGCATGTAAGGGCCTCAGGCCCTGATCCTCTGTCTATGGCTCATCATAGCTCTGTTGATCCATATATCTCTGGTCATAGTTCTGATTGTCCACCTCTGTCTGGGCATAGCTCTGATAATCCACCAAGATTTGACTGTACAGCCAGTCTGAACCTGGTCCTTGTCATCAGTTCAAGCCTGGATATGTCTCGGGTTTTCCATCAATATCAGGTTAGGGCTTTGTTCATCTATTTATCCCGGGGCAGCATATAGCTATGTTCATCCAGCTATCACTGGACATGGCTGTGGTCATCTATTTATGTCTATTTGTGTCTTTGCCTTGCTCTGATCATCCACCTGTGGTTGAATATCTGGTCATCAGTATATGCCTGGTTATGGCTCTGGTCACTTATACAAGTCTGGACATGGCACTGATTGCACAGTCATGTCTGGACATGGATCTGATCAACCATGTATGTGCCTGGCTAGGATCATCCTTCCAGAAATGGGCATGACTCTCAGCATCCTTCGCTGGGCATTGCTCTAGTCATCCAACCTTCTTTCAATGTGACTTTGGTAACATCCAAGGGAGTAGAACTAACCGAATGGCCCATCATCAAAGCTGAATCATTGTTGACAAACTTATTGTTACTGCTTTCTAACTATTACAAAAACATTTGACCTTGATTATTTTGATTATATATGTCTTGTCAGTTTATCAGTGATTTTATATCACACATAATATTTTATGTTGACACCTCATGTAAAAAGTTAAATTTTGTTTTATTTAGCCATCGTTAACTGTGTTAGTCAAAGTAAGCTAGCAGCCTGTTTTCAAGGGAGGTCTGTGGTGGTGTTTATACTTTTAGAGGAAATTTTGGCCAGGGCATCAGGGAACTTCTCTACCCTTCATTGTTGCGAGTGCGAACCATTTTGAAGGAGCACTTCCTGTTTCTGTTCCAGGCACAGAGGTGGCCTGGAGAGACAAGGAGGCAGATGGAGAGAGAAGGAGATGACGGAGTAGTGAAATAAATGAAAGAGAAAGCAAATATTGATACCAAAGAATGTGTACTGGATTCAGAGGAAGTGTTTCAAAGAAACCTACTTGATGGAGATGACTCAGAAAATGATGGATGTATAATTACAACCCTGCAATTGGGAGGGTTGCTTGACGATTTAATTAAATAAATGGTGGCACAGAGTGATCCAGAAAGTGAAAGAGATGTTTCCTGTGGGGATATTATGGAAAAAATACACAAGCAGGATGCAGAGACAATCATGAAGAATAGTGATGAGACGGAAAAAAAATATATGCAGAGAAAGTAAAATAAGGCAAAAGTAGAGTAGCAGAAAAAAGGATGAAAAAGTGAAAAAATGGAAGTACTTTCAACGAAAATTTTTCAACTGAAACTTTTCTTGGAGAATATGCAAAAATAAAGTCTATAATCCATGGAATTTTTATGCGATAAAAGCATTTAAGAGGGAAACAAAAAAGAAGATGTATGTACAATTTTGAACAGATGTAGAATTTTTTTTTGTTATTTATTTTGACATTTGTTAAATGGGTTAGTCCAACTGAGCTTGACTCATTTCAAGTGGAGGCCTGGGAAGAAAAGCTCTAAACAGAAATGGAACTGATTGCAGTTACAATGTTAATGTACAGAAAGCTTCAAATACAAGAGAAAGTCAAATACAGAGGTGACTGTAGTTTTCCTGACTGTAGTTTTCAATAAAATGTCAGACATGGTGCAATACATATATTAAATCAGCAGGTAGAAAAGTACCTGATGCTAGGAGACATAATGTTTATTATAGGTCCATATAACTCACATACTACAGTATCTTACTATAGGTACATAGAATTATCACTGTATGGCACAAAGTAAAACAATGAGCTAGCTAGAGTAAAATTAGAAACAGTATGGAATAAACATACAGCCAAGTAGAGTTGGTAAAGGCAGTACACAGGTGAACTGGAAAGCATAATATGATAAGATAAAACATGCAAGTGTGGTTAAAAATAGTTGGTCAAGTGGGTTATAAGACACGGAGAAATGAGGAGCAACAAGAAGAGAGGGTAAGTGGGCTTTGCCAGGGGCAGATCAAAAAGATCAGAAGTGTATTGTCTGAAGCTTTCTTAAAGATGTTTTGGGTATAGTTTGGATACTCGGGGGAGGTTTACTGCAAACTATGACAATGAAGTAGCTGTATAGTTGTTGGCTAGTAGTTCTTCTGGGCTTATAGACATTCAAGAGAACCTGGTTGGAGTTCCAGGGGTAGCAATTGGGGGCATAGATAGAGAGGAGGGATGAATTGGCAGGGCAGGAGGTGGGTTTGTTGAGGATTAAGTGATCAAGGAGCAGTTGAGTAAGTAGGAGATGGTGTGTGTGTGTGGGGGATTCTAGCCAAATTAGGGATTTGACAGAAAAACAGTGGTGTGAGTTGTATGGTTGGTTAGCAGTGAACCTAGCAACTTTGTTATAACTGAGTTCAAGCTTATACTTTAAGGAGGATTGTAAGTTGATTAAGACAGAAGAGGGATAGAGTAGACTGGGAAGAAGGTATATATAGGCAAGGGAATGTCTAGAGTTTTGGAGAGGAATTTTTTGTTCCTATGGAGCAAGTCAAGTTTGAATGTATAGATCAAATTTTAGTTAATCATCAATAACAGGATCTTGGAGCTTGGTTTGAGTTTCAACATGAATTGATGTGTTATCAAGAGATGTAATAGTAAATGAAGATTTGTGATGAGAAAGAGATTTTCGTAGGAATAACAGAAGTTTAGTTTTTTGGGATTGAGTATAGATAGATCATCTGTTAACCATCTTTTGACAGAGTTGAAAGACTTTTCAGTTTAAGTGTGGAGGTGGGAGAAATTGTCACAAGTGAAGATTATAGTGGGGTCATCTGCATATTGTATGAGACAGGACAGAGAGCAGGAAGTGTAAAGACAGTTGGTGAAGATGTTAAACAATAGGGGTCTGAGAATGAGAACTTGGGGTACACCCACTTTGACAGGCAGAAAGTGTGAGAAGGAAGTGATCCACTTAATGGACTGGTGTCTGTTGGTATGGTACCTCGAGAACCAATTTAGAGTATGGTTGGAGAGATTAAGGTCAGAGAGTTTAGATAGATGCTTGGGGTGAGAGACAGTGTTAAAGGCTTTAGAAAGGTCCAAGAATAGACGGGACACTAGTTTATTGTTTCTCTGGCTTCTGAGATACTATGGGTGAAGCAGATAAGAGCTGTAGTCATTATGGTTAGGGCAGAAGCCGTGTTGGGTAGAAGACAATTTTTCTGAAGAAGATAATCTAGGAAATGCTTATGTATGCATTTTCAAGAATTCTAGAAGGGGGGTAGAATGGCTGTAGGTCTGTAGTTGGAGAGGTCTGTAAAATGACCACCTTTGTGTATAGGTATAGTGTAGAATTTCTTCCAGATAGAGGGGACTGTTGATTCTTGGATAGACCAGTTGGTGAGGCTGAAGATCAGAAAGGCTATTGAGCTAGCAGCATGTTTTAGGACGAGGGATGGGAGATTATCAGCCAAGGGAGAGCAAGGCTTTAGTTTGCTTAGATTAGATTCTGTGTAAGCAGTGGGGACAAGGTTGAGTGAGAAGGTGGTTTTGTGGCTAGAAGGAGGGGGTGAAATGGAGTGATTACAGCTGTAAAAATTCTGACTTCGGTTGCCAATGGAGTTGATGAAATAGGAGTTAAAAAGAGAAGCAGTTTCAAATGGAGTGTTATTAGGGCAGAGGTTAGGCATGGTGGGGCTACCTTGATAAAGAATCTTATTGACATTGTTTCAATTTTTTTAAAGATTGCTGTTATGGTTTGTTTATGGCTTTAGGGAGAAGTGTTTCTTATCATTACTGACATGTTTTTGGTGAGGTTTAGCAGTTATTTATAGGTTTGGTGGTGGAGAGGTAATTTAGTTCTAATCCAGGTTTTCCAGGCATTATCCTTTTTGTGCATTGGAGAGCAAGTGAACTGAGAAATCCAGGGTGCAAAGAGAGGTTTTACTCTGCTTTTCCTAAGGGGAGCAAGGGAATTAAGAATATCACAAAAATAAGGTTACATTTGTTTACAGCATCATCAAGGGATAAGTGAAAAGGAAAGAACAGGTGATGGAGGTGAGTGTTGTTGAACAGTTCATGGTTGAAGCTAGAGAGAATGCAGCACTCTTTGTATTTCTATGTCCTAACTTGTTAAAGGGAAAATCTTTGAATGGAGGTGGGCAGGTGGTCACTTATGGAATCAGGCAGTGTGATGGGTTGTGGTAAACATTTGGATTAGATGCTAGGATTCAATCAAGGATAGAGGTGGAGCTGATAGGTTTGTTGAAGTGGGTAGGAGTTGAGATAAGTTATGACAAGTCATGGAGATTTATGCTACAGTTTGGTGAGTCAGTGGGCAGGGTTTGCCAAGCATCACTCAGAATTAATGTTTTGTAAGATATGGAGTGAGTGATCCATGAGAGAACTTGCTCAAGAATAGGGGTGCTATTACCTGGAGGGTCTATATGGCAGCAATCATGAGCTTTTTGTGGTTATTGAGTTTGCAGTTTACTATTAAGAGTTCTGCAGGGTGAAAGTTGGGAAGTGTAATGGATAATTGGGACAAGTTAAGTTAGTTGGAGTACATAAAAGCAAAACCTCCTCTTTTTATGGGCTCTGTTGAAGCAGATGATATTGTATTCAGAGGGAAGTAATTGTTTATCTGAGATGTGGAGTTTAAGCCAGGTTTTTGAGAGAGTTAATGAAACAGGAGTGTGGTAGGCTATCCATGAGTAGAATTCACTGACTTTGTTGAGTATGCTATGAATATTCAATGAGAATATGGTTAGGCACATGGAAGTGGGATGTGGGTGAGATGGTGTGAAGTGAGAGTGGGATGACATGGACTGGAGTCTTGGCCAGGGTTAGGATGAATATCTCCTGATAGGAAAAAATGTTGGGTGAATAGTATTAGTGAAGGGATGTTATGAATGTAGGTGTGGTATTTTGGCTTTAGATTTGGGGGTGAGAGGTGTGGCAGATTAAACTGATCTTGAGTAGGAGTGGTTATGAAGGGTTGAATATATAGGGAGCTATTAAGAAAGTGTGGGGAGTTTTAACCTCTCTAAGTGGGTGAGTAAGAGTAGGAGACAAGTTTATAGGAGTTATATTAGTTTGATATGAGGCCATGTGAGAGATTAAAATAAGAACAGGAGTAGAGATATAGATGCAAAGCATGGTAAGGGAGGGTAGACGATTATGGGAAATAGAGATTTACAAGGATATAAGTAGGCAAGAATGTTGAACTGGTATATGGAGGAGGACTGGGAAGTGGGAGGGATTTGTGAAGACAGTCCTGAGGTTTGGAAGAGTAAGGAAATTAGTCATACAGAGATAATAATGTAAGTGAGGAGGTAAAGATAAAATAGATGTAGCAGGAGAAAAGAAGTGTGGTGATGTAGTTTGCAGAAAGTTTCAATTAGTAAGGCTGATCCATTGGTAAGGGTTGTGGTAAGATGGGAGGATAAGTGTGCTGATTGGAATGAGAGATGAGGAAGAGGAGGTGCACAATGGGAGTAGAAAAATGCTTACAGTATCAAGATAGTGTAAGTGGGAGTAGGTGGGGGTAAGGTGGGGGTGCAGAGTGAGCCCAAGTGAAGTGAAGGTGAATGGAGTGTGCAAAAACCCCAGCAGAAAGGAGATGAAACAAATATCAGTATTTGCAGAATGTACCAGGTCAGTACCAATACTCTAATGTTATAACTTCCCTGAACCCTGTGTCACCCAACAGCTAGTGAACACTGTATGGTAACCAGAATTAGATGGTGTTTGTTTGCATGATTCAAGAAGTGACTAGCAATCTAGTACTCCTGGGCAAAATACAAGAAAAAAACTGAAATAATTAAGGAGACTGTTATATAGAAGGGGCAGGGTATTACACATTAACAACCTAGTTAGATGTGCACACTGCCTCTGTTTTATGTAATTTACAAAATTAATATTATGTTAGAAAGACAGACTTTGTAGGACATTTGGAAGCTTTATGTAAAGAAGTACTGGATATTGCAAACATCTATGAAAAAAGGAGGTTATGGATTGGTGGATGGGACAGTAATATTGTGTTAAAAATAGGAATAGAAACAAATATACATATACCTAGCCTGATAAATGTGGAGGGGAATGGGGGTATTGCAAAATAGTTTGAACAACCCAAAACATCTTTGATAAGTAACTGTGAGAAAATAAATTGTTATATTTATGGGGAAATGGGATGATGCAAAAATGTGATTGAAATGTTACTAAACATCATAACATTGGACATTTATGGATGGGTTGCAAAAATGAAAGCAATAGTAAGGAAAAAGAAAATGAAATGGAATAAAATTAACAAAGAGAAGAAATTTTAAAAGTAGTAGAAATAGAAGAAAAATTAGATGAGAAAAATGTAACATAGAAGACATAGAAGAAGGTCCTGAAATAATTGAAGAAGAAGGGTTAAACTGGGAAGTAGTAAAAGGGGAAAAATAATTCTATTGGTAAAAGGATAAAAGACAGTAAAAGAAAAGTTAAAGGAATAAGTACAAAGGAAAAAAGAAAGGAAACGGATGAAAAAGAATATATACAAGTAAAGATTGAAGCTTTTTATAATGGTTAATGTGTTTGACTCCCAGACACAAGGTACTGTGGTTGATTTTCACCTTCGGAAAATAAATTGGTTAGGCGTAGAATGGTCTATTAGGAAAGCTGCCCTTGTAATTAGCTATGAACTTATGAAACCATGAATGTAAAGAAATGAGAAAAAAAAAACTTTAGAGTACTTTCCGTAAATGTGAATAGTGTTAAGAATATGGCAAGAGGAATTAGAAATTTGGAGGGTTATAATACATGTGATGTAGATGTAATTATATTAGAAGACATACGATTTTTAACAAATGAAAAAAGATTACAAACAGAAAAACTATGCGGAGGAAAGATAACTTGGAATATGGGAAATAAGAGATGTTGTGGAATAGCTGTATTCTGTAGAAATACAGTAAAGATATTACATGTAACTTTAGCAAAAATGGGAAGATTAACCATTGCAGATTTAAAATGACAAGAGCAAGTATATAGAATTATAATATTACTGCTTATTGCTGCTTATACCAACTGTAAAGAAAAGGAAAACATATTTTATCAGATTTTAGACTATGCAGTGATAAATATGAATATTATAATAACAGGAGGCTTTAATTGTGATTTAAGAGACACAAATAAAAAGAAAGGAAATGATGGAAGAAAATTGCTAGAAGTTATAAGATGTGGTAAGTTAAAACTTTGGAAAGAAATTCATAGACTTACAAAAAGGGTAAGTATAGAACATATATAGATTATTTTATAGTATCGGAAATTTTAGTTATAGGAGAAGCGGAGGTAGTTGAAACAGGATTATATAATCTTACAATATAGCTAGAGATAAAAGAAAACAATGAATATCTAAAAATAGGCAAATTAATACAAAGGATAATTGAGAAAGCATGGTATAAAGAAGAAAAGAAATCTGTAATACACTGATGGAAACATCATATTACCATGAGAACATTTTATAAAAATTGTTCTGAATGGTGTATGAAATTTAAGGATAAATATAAAAATAAATATTTTGCAATGCTAATATGATGTGAGAAAAGCAGAGAAAGAAAATATATAAGGATGCATTGGAAGATTTACAGCATAGAAAAAGTGCAAGAATTGTTATATAAGCAAAGCTATTATTACAAAGAAAAAGATAAGAATTATCAAGTTATGTAAGCAGATTAGTAAAGGACAATGGTAGTGTAATGAAAGAAATAAAAAAATGTAAAAGGAGAAACAGAAAGAACTCCATAAAAGAGTATGGCTAGACTAGTGCAATATGTACAAGACACGTTTAAAGAAAAAAGAAGGTAGTGAAAAAAACATGGAAAAAAAAGTTAACAGAAAAAGAAAATAAAGAGTTGGAAAGGAATATTCCTTTAAATTAGCTAAATAGAGTATTAGGACAAACAAATATAGATGTGGCTGCAGGCCCAGAGAGCATAGGGTATGAAATGCATAAAAAAATGTAAGGGTTTGCAAAAAAAAATGTTTTTTAAAGATTTTGAATGAATGGTTGAATTAAGGACTTATTTATAAAGAATTATGTAGTAAAATGCTTACATTCATATGGAAGAAGGAAGATAGAAGAGAATTAAAAAAGTGGACACCAATAGTATTGCATGATAATGATTAAAGGATCTTTATAAAAATAATACAAAAGCAATTTGAAACCAAAATGAAAAATATAGAAGACAGCATATATAGTATAAAGGGAAAGAGCTGTCAAGAATTACTCACGATAGAGAAATTTTGAATGAATGGTTGAATTAAGGACTTATTTATAAAGAATTATGTAGTAAAAGGCTTACATTCATATGGAAGACGGAAGATAGAAGAGAATCAAAAAAGTGGACACCAATAGTATTGCATGATAATGATTAAAGGATCTTTATAAAAATAATACAAAAGCAATTTGAAACCAAAATGAAAAATATAGAAGACAGCATATATAGTATAAAGGGAAAGAGCTGTCAAGAATTACTCACGATAGAGAAATTGTGGATGATACTATGAACAAAAAAGTGAAAATCACAATAGGGCACCATAATAAGGTATTTGACACAAATGGATATGAAATCTTATGGGTAATAATGAAAGAATATAAGTGAGAAAGTTAGGAAATAATGTATGTCACTGCATAGCAATAATAAGGTAAAATACCTCTAAATGGCTGGTTAAACCAAGAGGTACATATGAAAAGTGATGCAGGACACATATGTCCAATGAATTATATACTCTTTGCATTATTTATGAATATGATAGTATGTGAAATAAATTAGAAAATGAAGAAGTTGAGGTATATAACACCTGAAGGGTTAAGAAATTCCAGTTCTATTAACATATGCAGATGACATAATAATTGCAAAAAACAAAATTTGGATAAAAGAAGTGTCTAGAGATTATAGGAATAGCTTTAAATAAAAATAAAAGTAAAGGTTTAATTTATGTGGTAAAGATTGATGGGGATATATATTTCACAATTAATTAAATTTCCGTGTTAGGTATAGAATTAGGGGATAAAGATGTAAGTAAAATTCAATGGGAAAAAAACAATATAAGAAATAAAGCAAACGTCTTGTCTGGAGAAAATATAAATTACCATTCAGAAAAAAGACTTATTTGATAAATTCAGTACTGATGGGAAAAATAGCATACTTAGCAAGTGCACTTATGCTGCCAACAGTATTTGAAAAGGTATTAGTGCAGATGTTTTAATTTATATGGGGTTCTAGATTAAATCCAGTAAAAAGAAGAGTTTTGTATGTAAATAACTAAAAAGAAGGTGCTGGGTTAATTAATCCAGTGGTATATACTGCTCCATTAAATTTGTACAAAGTGTTAAAGTAGATAAATGATAAAGATGAGAGATTAGTAGTAAAACTGTATAAATACAAGTACGATACATTTTGGGGTATGGTAAAAAAGAATAAAAGCTAAAAACAGTGTATTAATGAAGAAATAAAATGTTATCAAGAAAAAATATTTTGTATAAAAATTAATGATATAGAAAAAGATAGAAAAGTATGGTATAAGAATGCAATGATAAAACGAGAGTATATTACATTATCAAACTTTTAAAAGTTTGAACGTCATATGGTCGAAGCCATATGATCGATCTTTTAAAAGTTCGAAAAGCTAAAAAAAAAATAACAGAAAAAAAAATCTTCCTGACTGTTTGAAGCAGGGAGGCAAGCCCCTCTGCACCCCACCCCCCGCTCTTTAAATATACCAACTCTGAGATCGCACTACAGTGCAGGAAAGGGAAATCTTCCCATTCCACACTGTAAGGAGTTCTCCATTGAAACGTTCAAACTTTTAAAAGTTTGGTCATATGATGTTGACCATATGATGTTTGAACTTTTAAAATGTTTGATAACATAACATACACCCATGATAAACATTACTATGTAAAACCATGGGAAAATCAACAGATGAAAAAAATAAACCTATAAAAGTAAGATGCAAATGGTGCAATAATAAAGTAGAATGTCAATATTTTTTTGTGGAGACTGGTAATAGATAAATTTCCAGTAAAAGGAAATATGTCATATAAAAGAAAAGTGATAGAATATGTCTACATTATCAAGAAGAAGAAACAATGAATGTGTTCTTGAAATGTAAAACAGTAAAAAAGTGTTGGGGAAAACTATGTAAAGAGGATTTTTTTGAAAATATAAAATAAGTGGATAAATTAACATTGATATGATTAAATATGGATATTATAAGATTAGCTGTAAAGAATATGGTAAAATAAATAAAAACTTATTTTATGTTATATGGTTTATATGAAATGAAAGAATAAATGAAATTATGTTTCATGGTAAATTCATTTTAGCAACGATATTAATTAAAATCAGATGGTGGTTATGGAAAAAGGAGTCTGGGTCTAATAGGGATGAAAGTTTAACATGATTGTAAAGGGAATAATATGTGTAAACAGATTTGTATATTTATATATTTGTACATATGTAAATATTTGCAAATGTGTAAAGATGTTGTAAATAAGAGTTATTTTTGTATATAAATAATGGACTCCTACACTTCTTGTTAGGTACAATGGGATCTTTTACATTCAATTGACTACCACCATCTCTAGGTAATGGGCCATTGGTTTAATGCCTTGTCTGAAGGATGGCACACTCAGGATTGCAGCACCCACTGCCTTCTGTACCAAATGTGGATGTGCTACCTGTTGTACCACTAACTCTGTCTTAATGCTGTTCTGTGTGTTACATGTTTGTTACTTGCTGCATTTATTTAGATATATAATTGCTCTTATGTGTTTCAACTGAAATAAAAAAAAATAAAAAAAGCTGAAAGAGCTTGTAGTAGGTGCTAGGATTACAATAAGTATGGCCAAGATGTTTATCTGTGTCCCTTACTTTGCATCTGTTTAACACGAGTTACAAACAGACAATTCATGCCTGAAGATTGTGTTGATTGACTGTCTATGGATGAAGTTCTGCTTTCTAATTTGGATTCTGGTTTGGAGTCCCCTGAACCTGTATATGCTAGTGTGTATGCCAAGGCCATTTGGAGTGATTTGCATTGTTTCAGTTTATTAGTTTATGAATTGCATTGTAGTGGATGGAGCACCATGAGGAAGAATGAGAGAAATTAATATCATATTGAAAAGGGAACTGATACCAATATAATTACCAGGAATGGTGTGTTATGTACATTAGGATAACACAAAGTGCTTAACTGCAGCAACTTTCAACTTACGCCAGGGATGGTGTGTTATGTACATTAGGATAGCACAAAGTGCTTAACTGCAGCAACTTTCAACTTACGCCAGGAATGGTGTGTTATGTACATTAGGATAGCACAAAGTGCTTAACTGCAGCAACTTTCAACTTACGCCAGGGATGGTGTGTTATGTACATTAGGATAACACAAAGTGCTTAACTGCAGCAACTTTCAACTTACGCCAGGGATGGTGTGTTATGTACATTAGGATAACACAAAGTGCTTAACTGCAGCAACTTTCAACTTACGCCAGGGATGGTGTGTTATGTACATTAGGATAACACAAAGTGCTTAACTGCAGCAACTTTCAACTTACGCCAGGGATGGTGTGTTATGTACATTAGGATAACACAAAGTGCTTAACTGCAGCAACTTTCAACTTACGCCAGGGATGGTGTGTTATGTACATTAGGATAACACAAAGTGCTTAACTGCAGCAACTTTCAACTTATGCCAGGGATGGTGTGTTATGTACATTAGAGCAATGCAAAGTGTTTAACTACAGTGACTTTGAACTTAAGCTAAACCGCTTTTCCATTTTTCGCAAGGGATTTACCTTTGTCTCAACTTTCCTTGTGTGTAATGGTGAAATTTTGGTTGATTTTAAGTTATTATTAAGAAAGGTCAACTTAGAAATATTCTTTGGTCACAACAAAACTCTCCAGGAGAACCTTGGGTTTAGGAAGGAAAGTGTTTTTAACACCCCCTTGCATCCCATGTTATCAAATTTTGAGGCCCTAGTCCAGCATGAAATTAGACAGTGCACTAGAAAGAAAACACTGTTGATTCCTATGTTTCTCATGATGAAAGGACAGCTCTGTATGAGATGACTACAAATAAGGATATACAGATTATGAAACCTGATAGGGATGGTGGGCTTGTGATTATGGATCAATGCTAAAATGCTTGAGTTGCTAAATGATTATGATGACTACTCCCAGGTTTCCCTCAATGAAATCCATATGGCATTTGGGTATATATCTATGATTTTTGAGGATAATCTGCTGCATGGTCTGATTGAAAAGAATCTGTTTGACTTCCTTACAGTTTCACAACCAATAATTCCAACCATTTTTGGGATGCTCAAGATACATTAAGAGCATCTTGGAGTCCCCTCTCAAACCCATAGTGGCTTCTACAGGGTCTAAAACATACCCACTGGTGATCTATTTAGATAAAAAGCTTAAAACACTCATAAAATAATTTAAACCTATTTTAGTTGATTCATGGGACTTCCTAGCAAAAGTGACCAATGATTATTATTATCCCCATCATGTTTGTTATTGTTGATATCAAAGATCTTTTCACTGTTAACCCCCATGCTTTGGGTTTACAATGATGTGAAAATATTATGGTCCAAAGTAAAATTTTGAATGGACAGCACCTGAAATTAATTATGGAATGTGTGGAAATGGTTTGGACACATTTTTTTTTTATTTTTGAATGGGACTATTGCAAACAAATAAGTGGGGTTGCTATGGTGGCCACTTGCCATTTTGCCAATATGATACTGTTACAATGGGAACAAGAGGATGTTTTTAAATCCCCACACTTCCCTTCTGTTAAGCTGTATCAAGAGAGTGGTAGATCTTGCGTTCTGTTAAATATGTTTTTCCTATTATGTGGGGATGACAATCAAATATGTCTTATGCTGCCCAACTGAAAGAACTGCAGCTCTATTCAGTCGCTTACCGATTGCTCAGAGGTGACCTGTGCCTGACATACAAGGCCATGTCAAACCCAGAATTGATGAACATGCTTCACCTCAAAAAATCTAGATCCCTCAGAACTACAAGGGCGGGAGACTTAAACCTTGACACGGTTATTAACAGGATGTGCTGGAGGGACAGATTCATCACCCAGAGACTCCCTATGCTGTGGAACAAAATCACGGTACATGTGAGGCAGAGCACCTCACTGGCCTTGTTCAAGAGAAATCTTGACCAATGGATGGGAGATCGCAGATATACCCCAGGAATTACCTCAGTGTCACTGCTTGACAGAGGCACAGCAAAATAATGGGCATAGTTTTCTTCAAAATAAAGGGGTGGCAAAAGCCACAAAACTCTAGGCTAGGCTTATAAATGCCCTTGGGCAGATAGCCTAGTATGAACCTATGAACCTATGAACCTATGACAGAACGGGCCTTGAGGAATAGGGTATATGAACATATATATGAGCTTAACAAAAAGTTAGAAGCTAATGCCCTCTTCAGATAATCTACTACATGGTCACAAAGCAGGATTTTATTTTGGGTCCTGGAACAGGTTGACATCAATCCGAGATGGGGATCATAGGAGACTCTTCTTGAATACCGGGAGGTACTGTAACAACTGTGACTTAATGCATGTGTTCCATGAGGGCTGAATGAGCCAGTCCTTAAAATGAGATCGTTAAGGTTATAAGGCAATAATGGTACACTATTCAGTATTTGTTATTAGTTTTATCATTATCATGTATGCAGAGAACATTATTTTTTTATTATCAGTATTTTATATTGAATATGATGTATATTGGCCTGCTATGTAATGTTTTCAGATCAATTTACTTTAGATGCAATATGGGAAATTTGCATTATTTAAAAATGAATTTTACTGTGCACAGTGTTTTCTTTTGTTGACTGAGTTTACAGACACTTGTACACTTTTTGGTGTTGTAATACTGAGCATTCTGTGCTTTGGGTTGTTGGGGTTTACTTCTTTTTAGTGTACCTGTCACTTTAATTTAGCAAGAGCTTTAAATGAACTAGAGGAAGTGATGTAATAGTTTAAATGATGGCATGAAATGTTATATAAATGGCTTGATGAATGGATTGTTTTATTCTAATGAAGATTTTTTTTTATAAGACGATAGCAGTAAATAAAATAAATGGAGGTGTATTTTCATATTCTGTATTGTTTGTTGTGACTTAATTTCATGTTTGTTGTATGGTGTCTTTGGTTTGGGTATCCTCAGAGGCATTTTTAGTTTGGTTATTAGCACTATGATTATACTCAAAAAATGGATAAATGACATTCTGGTTCAACACTGCTATAGCAAGAGACCTAACATTAAGAATGCGTAAGCGTTGTAACAATTGTGAAGCACCCTTACACTTTGTTAAGCTCAGGTCTGGACTAAAAGCAGACAGTGTTGAGCAGTAAACAGCAGCAGAGCATGAATGATTCTGTTTCAACTCTTGTTTCTCCTGTTGTTTGCTGAAGTGCACATGGTACTTTGGTTACAACTGTTTCCGTTAGATCGAAAATACGTAAGGATGTCAACCACTTCCCTATTACTTTACTGACTTTCAAATCCAACAAAACACTTCCCATCTTTGCTTTAATCTTATCTTTCACTAATCTGTAATACACGAACCAGATAAATCTCTATGTACTATGAAGAATTATCAAATCTCCAGTCATAACTTAAAATGATGTGTTCTCAACATGGATGCCAAGATTCACCTTGAGCTTCATTCTCAAGGTCAGTTTCTTGGCATCCATGTCTTGAACCCTTATAAGTAAATTACAGTTATCAACCCGATCATAATCCTTTTTGTTAATGCTGGTACAGGGGCATTGTGCTTGAACCCTTATAAGTAAATTACAGTTATCAACCCGATCATAATCCTTTTTGTTAATGCTGGTACAGGGGCATTGTGCTTGAACCCTTATAAGTAAATTACAATTATCAACCCGATCATAATCCTTTTTGTTAATGCTGGTACAGGGGCATTGTGCTTGAACCCTTATAAGTAAATTACAATTATCAACCCGATCATAATCCTTTTTGTTAATGCTGGTACAGGGGCATTGTGCTTGAACCCTTATAAGTAAATTACAATTATCAACCCGATCATAATCCTTTTTGTTAATGCTGGTACAGGGGCATTGTGCTTGAACCCTTATAAGTAAATTACAGTTATCAACCCGATCATAATCCTTTTTGTTAATGCTGGTACAGGGGCATTGTGTATGGTCCTTGCTTTGCTGATAGTTGCTGTGGGTGGAGATCATTTATGATTTGCCTGCTACTTGTTTTTCTTTATTAAATGAATTTGCGTCCTGTTGCCTTCGTTAGTAACAATGCTGCGTCCAATATATTGCATTTCTGCAGTTGTACAGTGTCAGTTAGTGAGAAACCTTATGCTCATTGTGGGAGATGCTGAACTTTGTCCATTACCCTGATACAGATGTGCCCAAGTGAATATGTTATGTTACTTGAGCCTCGGGTTTATTTAGCTCTTTTTTAGATTAATTAGAAACTTCTTTGTGAACAGTTGACACATCTGTTTATAAAATTACCAGCTAACTTTGTTTGTGGGCTGGGTAGGATTTATTCCAGTGCAGAGGTTTTGTTCTGTCTGCTTTATAATATAACTCTAGGAAAATTTGATATACGTTTTCAACTTGGGCTTATGAAGGCCGTATTTATCATGCTCTTGATTTACACATTGCAGTAATTTGTTTGCCAGCATCTAGTATAATTCAGAGTTCCTATGTTTAAATAATATTACATTCATCGCAATACAGGAAGGCATAAGCAATACTAGGCAGGGAATCACAGGGGACAAAAGAGGCCTGACCTTATACACCTATGAGAAGACATGCTTTAATGTTCTTGTCCCATTCATGAGTACTTAACAGTTCCCACCTCCCAAATTAAGGATGGTCATACATGATAACTTTGCTTTAAATTTCTGTCTACCCATCCAATCACCAAGACTCACTTTAAAGGACGATAAATAACTACTTTGTTTGACCTACAGTAGTAATGTAGGTTCATAGGTTCCTAGGTTGGTACTATTGGCCCTAGGGCCTATACAAGCCTAGCCATAACAATTCTCTGGATATTTCTTCCCACAATATTTATTTCTCTGGACCCCTGTCTAGCAGGGTGACTGCCATGATCCCTGGGTGAATTTCCTATCTCCCATCCAATCATCATCCTTTTGAAGAGGGCCAAGGAGGCACTCTGCTTGATATGTATGGGCAGTCTGTTCCAGAGTATGGGGAGTCTCTGGGTCAAGAACCTATCCTTCCAGCATGTTTTGTTCATTGTGATGACAAGGTTTAGATTCCTGGAGCATGTGGCTCTGAGGGATTGGGATTTCTTTAAGTGGAGCATGTCCAACAGCTCAGGGTTTGACATGACCTTGTATGTTAAGTAGAAATCGCCTCTGAGTAGACGATATGCCACAGAGTATAGCTGGAGTTTTTTTAGATGGTCAGCATATGGCATCTGCTTTAGGCCTCTGATTCTTTTAGTGAGATATTTCTATGGCCTTTCCAGCTGTTGCAGATGTCTTGTGAGGTGCATACCAAATGGGGAATTATCCTCTATAATGGGTTTGATGAGAGATGAGTACAGTGGAACAATGAACAGTGGAACAATGACCTCCTTTTTTCTGGATGAAAAGCCCTTAGTGATGAGGTGGACCACATAGAAGGATTTCCTGACTGTTGTGGCAATGTGGTTATCGAAAGTGAGACCACTGTTCACCTGTGTCCCTAAGTCTCTCATCACACTTTCGATGTTTAGTGTACTGCCACCTATGTGGTAATTCATCGGTACATGTTTTTTTCCATAGGGGATAACTCTACATTTATTGGCATTAAGCTTGAGCCCATGGCTCTGGCACCAGGCATCTGTTTCTGTAAGGCCCTTTTGTAGAATATCCACATCATTTGGGGATTCAATAATGGCTCCCAGTTTGCAGTCATCTGTGAACTTTGTTAGCCAGAGTCCCTTAGTGTTGGCCTGTACTTCAGAGAAGTAGATGCCAAACAAGAGTGGTCCCAGGACTGAACCCTGAGGTACTCCACTTGTCACTTGTCTGGAGCTGGATTTGGAGTCGGCTACTTTTACAGTCTGGGCTCTGTCAGTAAGCCAGTTGGCAACCTATTGAGTGACGTAGGGATTTATGCCTAGCTTAGTAAGTTTATCTATGATTCCAGAGTGGGGGATGGTGTCAAAGGCCTTGGTGAGGTCCAGATAGGCTGTGTGGACTGCCTTACCCTCATCCACAGCTCTGGGGACTGATTTGAAGAAGTCAATCATGTTCAGGATACAAGATCGGCCATTCGCAAACCCAAGCTGGGTGGGGTCCAGTGTTTGAAGGTTGCCAATGTCTTTGTTTATAAGTTCCATGATAATGCGTTCCATGCACTTGCAGATCTGGCTTGTCAGATGGAT
Organism: Protopterus annectens; assembly: GCF_019279795.1. Taxonomy (NCBI): domain Eukaryota; kingdom Metazoa; phylum Chordata; order Ceratodontiformes; family Protopteridae; genus Protopterus; species Protopterus annectens. The sequence goes on along the minus strand of NC_056729.1, from coordinate 1,849,545,838 downwards.
GAGATGGTAGTTCCTGGGATACAAGGTGGATCCCCCCTTGTGGAGTGGGATAACTGTAGCTGTGCGCCACTCAGTGGGCACAAAGCCTGAGGTGAGGCTATGATTAAACATGACACTTAGGTGAGGTGCCAGTTCATTTTGTAGTTCATGTAGTACACAGCCTGGGATGTCATCTGGTCCCATGGATGCCATATTCTTAGCTTTGGAGAGTACAGTTTCTACCTGTGTGGCCATGATTACTGGAATTTGGCAATCTTTTGGTATTGAGATGGGCCCTTTAGGGGGTGAAGTTGGCACTAAATCGATCTGCAGGGATATTGGCAATATCCTTGGGATCAGTATATTTAATGCCATTCTGTTGTAGCTCTGAGCAGATCTGAGCATTGCCATTTAGATTCTTGACATAATTATAGAAAGCCTTGTGGTTGTCTTTGGAATCTTTGGCAATTTTATTTTTGTAACTAGCTTTTGAGGATTTTATGAGGGATCTCAGCTTCTTACTGAGGCTGGTGAGGGAGTTTTTTGCATCCTGGGATTTTCCTCTTTTCTGCAACAGCTTCTTCCTTCTGTTGTATAGTTTGTTTATAGCAGGGGACCACCAGATTGGCTTCCTTTTTTTGGAGGAGAGCATCTTGGTTCTATTTGGGATGGCACAATCCATGCACGAGTGGATGCGCTCATACAGTGCCTTAGTGTAGGATTCTGCAGTCGAACTTTCAGATCCCATCTGCATGGGTGTCATGAAGTTTGTCACTTCTGACTTCAGTAGAATGAAGATGGCTTTGGAGAAGTTTTTTAAGGAGGTTTCCTTACTGAGGGGGGTGGGGGGGTGGGATGTGGATGTCAAGGGTGATTTGCTTATAGTCAGACCTGACCAATGAGGGGGTGACCACTGGTGTGGAGCATCTATCTCCCATGTTGGTAATGACCAGGTATAGGATATTGGAGCCCCTGGTGGGACAGTGGATTAGTTGATCCAGAGCATTGGAATTTATGAATTCCAAGAACCATTGGGAAAAGGAGTTGGTACCCAAGTAGTTTTCCCAGTTAATGGCAGGGTAGTTGAAATCGCCCAGTATTAGGGTGTTTGGTTGTATCTTAATATTTTCCAGTATGTTTAGAAAGGTGTAGTGAGAATCTTGGGGCATGGTGGGGGATCTGTAGCAAGCTGCAATTTGGATTGCAGTCTTACCTAGTGTTAGTTGCACCTGGAAAATTTCAGATGCATTGTGTTGAGCAACTAGCCTGGAGGTGTGAATATCCTTGGTTAATATAGACATTCCTCCACCTTTAGTGTTTCGGTCTTGGTTTTGTGGCCGAAAAGTGTGGTAAGAGTTGTAGCCTGGTATTGCAGGGGTGCTCTCTGGAGCCTTGAACCAGGTCTCAGTTACTGCACAGATATCGATGTTCTCCATTTTTAGGAGTGCCTCGAGAGAGTGCATTTTGAGGTTTAGACTTCTAGCATTGAGTAGCATTACCTTCAGATTTTGCATGCTTGTATCTGTTACGGTGGTGGTTTTATCCTTTGAACTTTGCCTAAAAAAGGCACTATAGGGGTGGCAAGAGCTTTAGCCAGTAACCTGAATCCCAGGGATGACAGGTGTAGACCATCTCTGGCAAAGCATCGTGGTTTGTCGATCATGTCTTCCCAGGCAGACAGATACTGGATCCCCTTTGAATGACACCAGAAGCTTAGCCAATTGTTGAAGTCAATCATTTTGGCCTTATACTGTGGTATCATTCTGGGCTAAGGCAGGATGCTACTTAGGACTAGGGTCATACCTGCCTGGGCCACATGATCAGAGAGCTCTTCCATGTCTCTTTTCATGTAGTCCAGGGAGGTATGTCTCAAGTCATTCACTCCAGCATGGACAATGAAAGAGTTGTATTTGTACTTGTTGTGGAGTGACTTGAGTGCATGCGTTATGTGGCGGATCCTGGCACCCAACAGGCATCTGACTGTAATTTTCTCCTTGTTCAGCCTGGTGAGTGGGACATCAGTGTGCCTGACTATAGAGTCACCTATGACTAAGGTGTTGGGTACATTGTCTTGCCTTAGGGACTGTTGTTGTGTGGCACACTGGTGTTGTGAGCTATGTGTCACTTTGGTTGTGAGTGGTGTTTGTTTGCGTATTCAGTATGCTGAGAATACATTGAGTTAGGAACCTATTCCAGCAGTGAGACTTTCTCTTTCTTGATGTACAATTAGATCCTAATATGGGTGTTTCCAGAGCCACTGACTTTGTGAAGAAATAGAAAGTCAAATAGTGTTGGGTCTTTCATAGCTCAAAAAGCAAGAAACAGGTCACCTTGGAGTAGCCAGCAGCTACTGAGTGTAAGCAGAGTTATGTTACTTTATTGGGGTAAGTGAATGATTCATGACTTTTATTTTTTTAGATAAAAATCAATGGGGCTTTTTCAGTTGAGCAATTCACTTGGGTTTGTATATAGCAAAGTGGGCATTATATTCAATGATAGGGCTGACAAGGGAAGAACACAGCACTAGGAGGACTTTGTTGGAACTTTGGAACTTTAAGACACTCCCTTTTAAAATTACCTGGGCCAAATAGGAGTATTTCCTGACTATGGTGGAAACATGAATAAGAAGGATAGTTCAAAGTATCCAAATCTATTATAACTGTTATCTATCTGAAGAGAAGAACCACTTATAATATATGAGGTGAGAACAGCCTTTTTTATTGGCTGAATTCTCCTATGTTATGCTTTTTTTGTATTTAGCTTGAGAGTGTTTACAGAACACAAGGTATGTGCATATTCCAGTCCTTCTTTGAATAATTTAGTGTCAGTTGATGAGTGCCTGGGTTGCAATCATCAACAAAATATTTTAACCACACTTATGGGATATTGGCTTAGAGGTCTGCAAAATAAATGCCAAACAGGAAAGGACCCAGCACTGATCCCTGTCATATCCTGCTAATAAAAAATTTGCATTCATAAAGGGTACCAGCAAGTTTTATTACTTGGGATCTCTTAGCACTGATCCCTGTGGTACCAATCTAATTAAAAATTTACATTCAGAAATGGTGCCAGTAAGTTTCACTACCTGGGATCTGTTGGCTGGCCAGTTTGCAATCTGGTGACAGTGAAGGGGTTTACATTAAGTATGTCAATCTTTTCAATAATATCATGAGTGAGGACCATGAGTGGGGACCATGAGTGGGGACCATGAGTGGGGATCATGAGTAGGGACCATGAGTGGGGACCATGAGTGGGGACCATGAGTGGGGATCATGAGTAGGGACCATGAGTGGGGACCATGAGTGGGGACCATGAGTGGGGATCATGAGTAGGGACCATGAGTGGGGATAGGATTAAAAGCCTTCACCAAGTCATGATAAGCAGTCTGCATGGAGTGTCCACTATCTACACTCCCTATAAACTTTTCAAAGAGGTTTATATGTTCAAGAAACAGGACCAGCGCTACATAGAAGCAAACAGAGTGGAGCACAGATCAATTAAGCTGCCTATGTCTGCAGAAATGAGTTCTACTATGATACAGTCCATGGCTTTGCATATATGACTGGTGAGTTTGATGGGGCTATAATTAGCTGGGTCTGTCTAGGGACCACCCTAGTATACAGGAGTCAATGTGGCTGCTCTCCAGGCATCAGGAGCAAACCCTATAGAGAGGTTGAGGTTGAACAGATTAAGCAGGCAGTTTGGAACTGAAAATAATGCAGCCTGGTATGATATCTTGGGCCTTACTGAAATGTTGGAACTCACTTAGTCTATATTTCATTATCTCTAAACCATTTAATATAAAAGAAAAAAATGGAAATAAATAAAAAAAAATATGGAGTATTTTGGTAGAGGGGCAACCCCCCACACCCCCATGTTAATTATGTATTCCAACTCTGAGAGCACATAATGGAGAAAACAGCAAATTCCCATGACCCACTCTCTACAATGTCACAAGGACCACCTACATTGCAGCATGCCTGTAGCTGTGTGAGTCTAACCCAAGATTATGTTACACTACTATTGCAAAACTGAGTGCACATGCTCAAAAAATACATTACTTGATTAAATGAGCATCGGTGTAATTCTTAAAACTTAAATGCATTTAGACCAAATGAATGATGCCCGGTATCTAGTCCCATAGAAACACTATTTTTAGTCTTTGACAGGGATTATAAGACTTGTTCCAAAATGATTACAGAGGAAAATAAATGTTCAGGGGTAGTAGGTGCAACAAAGTGGGAAGATGGGGTAAAGTTAGCATTAAATGTATCTGCCAATATGTGGGCTATATCCTTGGGCTGCAGAGACATTGAGTTAGGAACCTAGCCCTCCAGTGTATTGTTGAACATTATTCCTTAACTCCGGTCATAAATTAATATATATTTGCAGTTTTCTTTTGCATCTGTGGCTACAATAAGTTTGTATTTTGCTCTGACGTTTCTAAAACTGCTCTTAAATTCCTTGCTGGTATGTTTCATTGCAGTTTTGATGTAGGAGGGATGGGAATTTCTTACAACTTTTCTTTATTGTATAGTTTATAAATATAGGAGCTCCACCAGAGAGGTTTATTCTTGAATTTACCATCATATTTAGGGCAAGCAGGTACTGACATTTCTATGCACCTGTTTAAATGCTGGTAAAAACTGGAGGTGAATCTGGCAGCTCTCTCATTTAGGTCCATTTGCTGGATTTTCTTGGTAATTTTGCATAGGTCTTCTACAAGCTGAAGTAGGTTTTCCTGGAGAAGTCTGTAAAGATGTTTTCATTTGGTGGTGAGATAATACCATTAAGCCTGATAGAGAAGGTAACTGATTTGTGGTCAGATTTAACTTGGAATGAGTAAATACATGATCGTATACAGGCAAGAGCTGCAGTGGTAAAGACCAGGTCAAGAATATTACAGCCTAGTGAGTAGTTTTACAATATGTTGTTAGGATTCATTTATTTTTAATATTTGCCTCAGTTTGATTATTCAGTTCTCAGAAAATAAACAGTATAATAAAACTGAAGTTGAAAATGAAGATGAAAAGGAGATTATAATCCTCCTAGTCTGTCTTTTAAGTGCCTAAACAGGCTCCTTTCTCTCCACTCCTGTCTCCCCTCTATCTTTTTTCTTTCTGTCACATGACCTCTTCAGTGCATCTGTGAATTCCTTCTCCAGTAGTCCATTTCCATTGGGCCAGAACCTATTTTGTAAAAAAAACAAACATTCTGAAGATGCAGGGATTAGCTGGTCCTTTAACCTGCTACTTGTGCCTCATTATCTCCCGCGGTTCTTCCTGTCCCGTCAACGACCGCTGACATGATCTTGTCTCTTGTGTCTTTTAGCTTCAGGTGAGAAGTGCTTTACCTCCTTTCACCTCTGTCATGTTTCCTCTGCTCTGTCCATGGACATTTCTGGTATCTTTCATCTCAGTTCCTTTCAGCAGCTTGATGTCTCTGATTCTACAGCCTCCAGAATTGCATACGGTCCTTGAGGTGTGAACTGACCAATGTCCTATAGAGTGAAAACATTCTCCATTTGTCAGATCCCACAAGAGTCATGGATAACAGAGGTTCTAAGTGGCACCGTTTCTCTGGACTGACTGTTAGGGCTGTGTTACCACTTGCTGGACAGAACAAAATGTGTAGGAGTTTCTCCGGACTGACTGTTAGGGCTGTGTTACCACTTGCTGGACAGAACAAAATGTGTAGGAGTTTCTCCGGACTGACTGTTAGGGATGTGTTACCACTTGCTGGACAGAACAAAATGTGTAGGAGTTTCTCTTGCCTGACTGTTAGGGATGTGTTACCACTTGCTGGACAGAACAAAACATGTAGGAGTTTCTCCGGACTGACTGTTAGGGATGTGTTACCACTTGCTGGACAGAACAAAACGTGTAGGAGTTTCTCCTGACTGACTGTTAGGGATGTGTTACCACTTGCTGGACAGAACAAAATGTGTAGGAGTTTCTCCTGACTGACTGCTAGGGATGTGTTACCACTTGCTGGACAGAACAAAACGTGTAGGAGTTTCTCCGGACTGACTGTTAGGGATGTGTTACCACTTGCTGGACAGAACAAAATGTGTAGGAGTTTCTCCTGACTGACTGCTAGGGATGTGTTACCACTTGCTGGACAGAACAAAATGTGTAGGAGTTTCTCCTGACTGACTGCTAGGGATGTGTTACCACTTGCTGGACAGAACAAAACGTGTAGGAGTTTCTCCTGACTGACTGCTAGGGATGTGTTACCACTTGCTGGACAGAACAAAACGTGTAGGAGTTTCTCCTGACTGACTGTTAGGGCTGTGTTACCACTTGCTGGACAGAACAAAACGTGTAGGAGTTTCTCCTGACTGACTGTTAGGGCTGTGTTACCACTTGCTGGACAGAACAAAACGTGTAGGAGTTTCTCCTGACTGACTGCTAGGGATGTGTTACCACTTGCTGGACAGAACAAAATGTGTAGGAGTTTCTCCTGACTGACTGCTAGGGATGTGTTACCACTTGCTGGACAGAACAAAACGTGTAGGAGTTTCTCCTGACTGACTGCTAGGGATGTGTTACCACTTGCTGGACAGAACAAAATGTGTAGGAGTTTCTCCTGACTGACTGCTAGGGATGTGTTACCACTTGCTGGACAGAACAAAACGTGTAGGAGTTTCTCCGGACTGACTGCTAGGGATGTGTTACCACTTGCTGGACAGAACAAAACGTGTAGGTAGCCTTTTATTTAGTTTCTGCATTTGCTTCTGCTTTACTCTCTCCTGATGACTGTTTTTCTTAAATTTTAATAACACCACGTAACGTTCTAATTTAAGAAGACACATACTGATGTTGTATTAATGGCTAGAATAGAAATGTATCTGTGTTGTATTTTAACGGTTTATCACTAGGGCATATGATGTTAACAACTTTCTTAAATATTTCTGCAAATCTGTTAAACCATGTAGGACTTGGATGATAGAAGACAGGTGAAATGATTAATGCAGTCTTGCTTTGTGAAACTTAAACTTCTGATATCTGATCTGCAAGCTGGTATCAGTGTAAATTATTCAGGTATGCTGGTTTCTTCAAACACTTGTCTGCAGCAGCCATCTCAGAGGTGAAAGAGTTCATGTAAAAAGCCTTTGGATAGCTGGATTATGTTTGAACAGCAGTTTTAAACTTTGACAAGTCTGGAAGCTTAACTTACAGGGATTAAGACTGCAAACTACGTATGGACCTCTTCTTGAGGTCCTGAGTGTGATTCTCTTCAGTCCTCATTTTTGTACTCGGTCACTATGAGCAAATCACTTAAACAAACAATACTCCTACGCTGAAAATAGGCTCTCACGTCTGCTGTGTTTTCCTAGTTAACAAATAGCAAGAATAAAGTACAAATGGTTCAGCAAGAATCAATGTGAATACGTTGACCTCCCGATAGTGATATCCATTCCCATGGCTACAGTGCTGACCGGCATATCACATCTTGGAACAGCTAGCGTCATTACATGTTTTTGAAACATTTTGAATATGCTTGTCCTTGCTTGGCTGTTATATGAAACTATGGCACAGCAAACTCACAGAGATTGCAAACATTTCTTGTGGGTTGGTAGTAACGTTTTGCTGTATAGCTTGGAAGGAATTACACCCTGAACCCCGCAACACAGTCACTTGAGATACACACGACTTTTCTAGGTGGAAATTTGCAGTACTTGGAGTAGCTCTGGATCACTTCTGGTTTCTGTTTGGATAAGGCAGTTTATACTTGCAGTTATTCATCTGTTGTTATATACCACTTGCTCAAGGGATGGATGCTGCTTGCTTCTTTTGGCTTACCATAGCATAAATGTGACAGTTCATCAGCCTTTCTGTATTACATTATCTCTTAGTATCAAGTGTCATGAGAATGTTCTCCCAGAAACAGTGTCCATCACTGCAGACATCCTGCTGTCATGAGTGACATAGCTTCTATCAGGTTAAAAATTGGGACTTAAAGCTTAAGGTCTGTAAATCTATTGTAAGATAAGCATTAGTAAAAATTTTTTGTACTCCTCAGACTAGGGTAAGAAGCTTTCTATTAATCTTGTCATAATTCCTCTCAGCTGTTTTCAATGATTTTCTAGCAGATGGATTTGGTTTCTCTGTAGCATCCAGGACTTGAGTAACAGAATAATGCCAGTAAAGAAAGAGGAAGACCATCACACATTAGTATACTGAAGGATAAGCACTGGTGAACAGTGTCAGTGGCACAACAAGTAGCAGACTCATCTCTGATGCAAAACGCTGTGGGTTCCATTCCCATACCAGGTAGATGAATTACTGACACTGCCCTGAAGGATAAGGGGATTGTTATGCTTCTGAGTGTGGTGAACAGTGTCAGTGGCATAACAGGTAACACACTCATCTCTGCTACAAAACGCTGTGGGTTCCATTCCCACACCAGGTAGATGAATTACTGACACTGCCCTGAAGTATAAGGGGATTGTTATGCTTCTGAGTGTGGTGAACAGTGTCAGTGGCATAACAGGTAACACACTCATCTCTGATACAAAACGTTGTGGGTTCCATTCCCATACCAGGTAGATGGATTACTGACACTACCCTGACATATATGGGGAATGCTGTGCTTCTGAGTGTGCTGTCCTTTGGATGAGATGTTAAATGGAGGTCCCATTTGCTTGAGTTGGTGGTAGCTCAGGTAGCTCTAAAAGATCTCGCAGCACCTGTTGAAAAGAGTAGGAAAAGTTCCCTGATGCCCTAAGCAAAGTTCCCCTAGTGGTACAAATACAACCTTGAGTCTCCCCTGAGGCCTCCAGCATAGTGGGATGGATCTGGTTATCAAAGAGTATGCATGCATACATAAGCACCTCACATTATCTAATCATTCTCTTAGCTGCCCAGACATTTGTAAGTAGCTCTGTTTGGCACTGATGGATGATCCATTGCTGCCCATCTATTTGCATCTGACCCTGGTACTCCATTATGAAACCATGCAGGCAGTGAATGTAGGACCACTGACTGATTCAAAAGAAATATGTGGAAGTCTTTTACCAGTCATAGGTATGACCAGATCTGGGACTCATTTGTGACATCTGTATATCTTTGGTACAACCTCGTAATGATGTGAGGGTAAACTTCTGTGAAAAGAACAGAAACCTTCTGCACCTCCTATTTTTTTTATTTTATTATTATTATGTTGCTTGTCTTGTAACAAATTCCATATTTCTCTAAGCTGTAGCTTATACTGCATGCAGCAGTCCTGCTGAGCACACCTGAGACTCATGGCTTTGCTTTAAAAAAGTTCCCAGTTTTATGTTTTAAATCATCCAGGTGAAAAAGATATTTCTCCATAAAGCATCAGGCTATTGCATTAGAAGTCATCTAATTCTACTATATTTAATGAAAGTAAGGAGGAACTTTTATGGAGGCTGGATAGGCTGGTAGAGGTAGCTATCAGTAAAAGAAGCCACATTAGTGTTTTTCCTTACTGCTGCCTGTTTGCAAGGTATTATCAGTCATAGGAGCTGCTCAATTAAGGCCCGAGTTTGTCATTGTTCTGCTGTACCTAGCACTGATCAGATGACATATGCAACAACTGGAGCATCTGCAGAGGCTCCTCACAAAAAGAATACAGGGTGTAAACAACATATTCTCTGTGGACCTCCTCAGAGACCTATTCCTGTACTTGGTCTCTCACAGACTGCTAAGAAGCAATCCATGCCTGGCCTACAAAGCATCCAGTGATACCATCAAAAAAACAGATAACATCAGCACTACCCACCCTAGGGACTTTAATTTTGTTGGCAACATAAATAGGACATGCTGGAGCTACAGGAACATGTCTCAGAGACTACCTCTTCTCTGGAACAGACTTCCAGCCCATGTGAAGCAGAGTTCAATTTAACCCTGGTTTGGTACCTATGTCTCTGTTAGATAGTGGCAGACTGTAAATACCTAAACACCTATGCCAAACCTACATATACCCCCATAAAATAACCCCACGGTATCAAGACTTGTCGGATGCATTTAGGAAGCATGGTTAGACTTAAAAAGTCCCCTGGGGTCATTAGCATCATAATCACCTATGAATCTATTACCCTATAAACATTTATGAAAGGCAGTGAATTATTGGTCACCTACTTGCAACTATACTGTTTGTAGCATCCCTCTCAAAAGAGCACCAGAAGGGCTTAGTACCAAAGTTAGTTATTTTTATTGCATGACATATGTCGGGTTGAAACACCAATTAAACCCAATTTCCTGGATCCGGGATTCTCTCCCATGCTTTTCAGTGCATTTAAAAATAAGCAGCCTTCAGCACTCATTGTTTTCATAGCAGGTACAGGTTTTATGGAACTGAGTTGCTAGCTTCAGGCCTAACTCTCTTCAGAGGGTGCACCATACACTTTCATGCGCACACTCACACCTAGAGCCAGTTTAGAGTGTCAAGTGTCCAATCCATCTACTACATGTCTTTGGAATGTGGGAGGAAACTGGAGCACCTGGAAGAAACCCATAGGAATGCAGGGAGGATATGCAGACTCAACACAAAAGGTACCCCCAGCTGAGAATCAGACTGGAGAACCTCTTGCTGTGAGGCGACAGCCCTAACCGCAAAACTACTGCGCCATCCATAGACTAAAAATCGGTTAAATATTGGAAAGTGTCCCTTTGGGTGGTAGGAATAGCATGGTGTTTTATTTTCTCATCTTATGGTATGGTTATCCGAATAGGATAACAAGGGTGAGTCTTTATGTTAACACTCCGTGTGCCAGACTGTGCCAGTACATAAGTCATGAGACATTTGTCTTTTTGATTATATGTGATAGACTCGATGGATAATTCTTCAGGATTAAGATTAACCCAACAGAACTAATAAGTTTGGTTTCTGATACTGATAGGTAGTTTAATATGAGGTGCTTATTGTAGCTAGGCTAAAGCTTGTTTAAGAAAATTTATTATTTTGGTTTATTCTACTGAGCTATACACATGTGTTTGTATTGTTATAGTCTCTGAATTGCAGTTACACTTGATTATATTTTGCTTATTGTTGTTGCTGGAACAAAAAAAAAGAAATGACCAGTTGTCACAAAAGTCTTTGTTGCCGTCTGAGGCAACACTACAGCCTTAGACAACATATCATGTACACAAATCACAGTGTATAATAGTGCCAGGAGGTAGGGTCATGAATCGGTGTGATGTTATAGGTCACTGAGTAATCACAGTGCATAATAATGCCAGGAGGTAGGTTCGTAAATTGGCGTGATGTTATAGGTCACTGTGTCATCACAGTGCATAATAGTGCCAGGAGGTAGGGTCATGAATCAGCGTGATGTTATAAGTCACTGTGTCTTGTATGCACCAACTAACATATTTGATGTCTGCTGTTTCTAACATGGAAAGCACAAAAATTGACAGCTAATGTGGCCCAGGAGCCAGTTTTGTCAGACAAAAACCCTCCTTTTTATGGAGTACCTGTTAAGTTCACACCATAAACTTATGCAAGAATTTGCTCATTTTGACATTAGAATGTCTTTAATATACAATATGAGACACTGGGTCCAGTGATATTGTCTAAAATTTGTCTAACTCAAAATAATAATTTTACTAGCTATGTTTTAAATATAAATAGTTCTAAATATTTTTTTTTTTGCATACACAGACATTAAATACTATAAACTATATAATGCTGAAGCCATTTTTCCAAAATTTAAAGATGATAGCTTTCAGTACACATATCATAATCTAAGCCATTCTGCACCAACATTACTGCAGATATAGTGGGACAGCTCCTAGAATTTATTATGACAGATAATAATTTTATCTTTATGGGAAACATTATGTTCAGACTATGGGCACTGCAATGGATACCAAAATGGCAATAAGCAATCCTCTTCAAGGCAAACCTAGAGGAGGTATTTCTACAACACTGTGCACACATAGACCAATCATTTATTTCCATTTTATTGATGACTTATTTATAATTTGGACACATAGCATTGACTACGTTGAGGAATTCCCCCAAAGACTCAGCAGAATCCACCCATCTGTTAAACTCCCCTTGGGGTACTCAACACCATGTGTAACATTCTTTGAGACTAAGGTTACTATACAAAATGTTCATTACAGACAATTGTCTGCAGGAAATCAACTAACAGACGATGCATCTGTACAGAAGCAGTAACCATCCCAGCCACACAAAGAAACCAGTTATACAAGAAGCACTTTGAAATCACCACATGTGCTCTAGTGAGGCAGACAGAGACACAGTTGGCACAGCTGAAAGTCACCATGCTTGTTCAAAGCCACTCCGCAAGGGAGTTTAACAAAGCTGTAGACAGATAAATACAGCCACCACGAGAACAGCTGCTTCAGTATAAAGAGTGGAACCTCATGTGACAGAGTTATACTAGTGCAGTATATTAAGTAGAACTTCATGTGACAGAGTTCTGTTAGTGCAGTATAAGTAGAACCTCATGTGACAGAGTTCTACTAGTGCCTTATAATAAGTAGAACCTCGTGTGACAGAGTTCTACTAGTGCCTTATAATAAGTAGAACTTCATGTGACAGAGTTCTACTAGTGTAGAATAAGTAGAACTTCATGTGACAGAGTTCTTCTAGTGCAGTATAATAAGTAGAACCACGTGACAGAGTTCTACTAGTGCCTTATAATAAGTAGAACTTCATGTGGCAGAGTTCTACTAGTGCAGTATAAGTAGAACTTCATGTGACAGAGTTCTACTAGTGCAGTATAAGTAGAACTTCATGTGACAGAGTTCTACTAGTGCAGTATAATAAGTAGAACCACATGTGACTGAGTTCTAGTATTGACAACATGTCATCCAGAATTTAAAAAACTGTACACAATCATAAGGGACCTCCAACAATGTTCAGTGAGGATGACAAGATGAAAGACAGTTTTTCAAGTGATCCCACCACTGTCATTTAAACAACCTCCAACTCTAAAGTTCTTCTTGTCAGAAGCACGCTTAGACAAGAACAGAACAGAAGCTATAATGGCACAAAACCCTGCAACCATCCAAAATGCAAAACATGCTGTATGATTTGTACAGCTTGCAATGTAACAATTTCACAAAATACAAGTTTCAAGGTACAGGGTTTATTTACATGCACTTCCAAAAATGTAGTTTATCTAATCAAATGCAGGAGATGTCCATAGACAGGTTACATAGGAGAGACAGGCCAATAACTCAAAAGTAGGATGAATGCCTGTAGACACACAGTAACAAATAAAATGACTGAAAAGCCAGTATCAGCGCACTTTTCCCAGTCTGATCATTCTGGATTAGGCATGACAGTTATGGTTCTTAAAGGACATTCCTGCACATATTTGGAAAGAAAACAATGGAGATTAAGTTAATTCAGTTGTCCAGTCTGTCAGTGGTATGAACCTTGATACTGGTTTTATGAGACACTATAATACCTAACTTTTCCTTTTGAGCAACTAACAATGGACATAAATAAGATGCACTGAACAGCAACAGATGTTTTTTTCCTTAGGGTAACGAATGTGAATGATTTTATCAATGTACTCTAATCCCATCTGATGACTATTACAGAGTATCAGCAGTAACTGTTGAGATTACTGGGGTCTATGTTTTAGTACCTGTATTTTCTTCATCTGAAGAGAATAGTTATTTTCACACAAGGCAGTATTCTGACTAGATACTGATAATAAACTTAAAAGTTAGCCAAGGCCTAAATGTTTAGACAGTTTTAACACTGTAATATGACTTTATCCAATTCTGCTGTTCGTTAGAACCTCATACTGTGTTACAACACCATTTTCCTTCATTTCTCTTTTTCTTCTTCTTTCTCTCAGGTAGCTGTACACAGCCTGTTTTGTGTATTAAGCGCATACAATGTCCATACATTCTAACCCTGTAGCTTATTTTCTCAGTAGTCCCTGCCTTTCTCATTATTGGGAACTGCACATTATTGCTAATTCATATTTTCTGTTAATCAAAATCTCTGTCTGACAAAGACTGACTGTCAGCAAATTTACTCCGGGCCTAGTACCCATGTTCATTATGGACAGAGGTAGCTTATAAATGCCTGGCCCTCAATGTCCTGTTTGGATACAGGATGTCATTGTTCTTTTGGGAATACTTGACTAGGCTTAGAAAGGCCCTCAGGTTGTTAGACTAGTACCAATCTACAAATCTATAACAGTTACAGATTATAACTTTTTTGTTTTCCTTCTCTGGATTTAACTAATATTTCTACATATCTCTTATTTTGAGATTTGTTATCTCATTAAATGTCAGAGCAGTCTAAGTGTTATCTTCGCTCTGCTTAATGAACACTAACTCTAATTTAACATGCCAGACTTTAATTTTATATAATGTCTTCACCCTATTCTACACTTTCAGTCTCTCTCTCTCTCTCTCTCTCTCTCTCTCTCTCTCTCACACACACACACACACACACACACACACACACACACACACACACACACACACACACACACACACACACACTCTGTCTCTGAGGTGTAACACGAAGTGTATGTTTTCCATCCTTTTTTTTAGCCAGTTGAAAATAAATTATGTACTTTCCTTTCTAGGTACAAATTGATATTTAAGCACTGTTAACATCGGTATCATAATAACTCCTAACAAAGGGCTGTTGCCAGCTGGAAAGCTCGAATAATTGCAAAACCTATGTAGGTGCAATAAAAGGTATTACATTACATGTTTGTGTTCTAGTGTTTTTGTGTTTTTTTTTTTTTGTTAATATTTAGGAAGCAGATGGTACAGTACCAGACCATTGGAGTACACATGGTAATGTGCTCTATTCTCTAATGGTAATGAAGTACATATATAAATGAACATTATTTTTGGCAGCTAATACAGGTGATTAAGGCTTTGCAAGTTTAACAAGCTGCTCCATGTGGTTCAGAGTTTGATACCCTCAGTCTTCATTTGCTGCTGTATGATTCTGAGAAAGTCCCATAACCAGACAGTTCTCCTTGTCTGAGCCTGAAAAACTTCTACATGGATTAGTGCTCTAACATTTTAACATAAAAAAATAAACTAAAAGACTGGTGGTTTTTGTTTCATTCCTTTATGGTGCATAACTGTTATAAATGTGTAATATGCTTAATTTAATAAATGGCCATTCATTTTGTGACTGGAAAGCTACATTACCTTTGCATCAGTCATGCCCTTTCATATCAGGTGGTTTCTTAGCTAAGGCAGATAATGTGTTCCTTTGCATGAGAAGATCCCTGGGTAAGGCTGAGAGCCTGCAGGTGGAGAAACCATGGCAACAGGAAAGGATGGTGCAGGCAGATGAACTGAAAGTAAGAGGGAGGCATCCAGTGATGATGGAAAATGAGGCTGTAGCACAATAGCAGGCAACATTTAGGGCTAATGGGAGTATAGGCGGCTCAGTGGTTAGGTCTAGGCCTGACCTCCAGAATCAGACATCCAGTCACATGACCTCCATTTACTGTCTGTGTGGAATGTACCTGTTCCTACATGAAGTATTAATAAGAATATGCCTGTGCATTTAAAAAAATAAATGATCAGAAATGCAGTTAACTAAATATTAATGTAGAAGGATCGCGCAGATGTCTGTTCCAGTAATGATAATGGGGTGATGTCGATGATTTAAATATAGATGTGCAAAATATCTATAGAAGAAAAAAAACAAAAATCGCTCCCATGGATCCTGTCTAGAGCTTTACAGCTAAAGTAGGAAGATGCTCAGAAATGTTACTGGTAGCAGGCTGTTAGCAAGCACGGTACACATTCTAGCATATGGTCATGCTTTCTGTTACTGGCTTTTTAGTAGCCTGAGCAAATACTTGACCCTTTAATGAATGTTACTTAGTAAAGACACAAAGTTGGGAAATGGTGTGATCCTGCCTGGAGAGAAGGCAGCTATTTATGTTAACTGGTATCATAGACTAGTTATCAGAACTGGGACTGAATACAACAACAACAACCGTGACTGATGAAAATACCGACAGGTCTTGCTGTCATTAATTTGTGTTGTGTTGTGCACATCTGAACTAGATAACTGTGCAGATGTGCACACAGTTTGAACATTAAGCTATAGATATGTTGAAACAGTATTTAGTAAAGCAAATAAATCTGATTGCTCAATCAGAACCCATGAACTGCTAGTGATTAAATGGGAGTTATACAAATTAACTCGCACAACTATTTACCATACCAACCCACCAGGTCAGGGTCAAGCTCAAAATAAATAGGACATTATTCAGACATAAAAACAGCCATATTGCACATCCCTGAAAACAGTGTGGTTAGCTAAAACGGCATACAAGAGAGATATTGAAAACAAACTACAAGAGGTAAGGCAAATAATTTTGTGGTAATATGCTTGCGTGTGTATCTCCTGCAATAAACTTCTCATGTTGTTTTTCTCTGGCTTTGTTCTCCTCAACAGCTTTTGATCATGAGGAATATGTTTTTAATTTTGCTCATCCATTGTTTTTTCACTCTTTCATTTGCCAGAGGTAAGTAATTTAAATGATGCATTTATTAAAGCACCTATTCAGCACCATAATATGTTATTGTAGAAAACACTATGTACAAAAGATGTGCACTTTTATTTACTTTTTTATAGATTGATTTTACTTTATTTTATTGATTTATTTGTTTATTGTGTGTTTCTTTATTTATTCATGTTTTCATGTATTTTGATTACCAGTCATTCTGGAACTATATATTTTCTAGAAGTCTGAGGCAGAAAAGCTCCATATACAAAATTTTCCACGTACATTTCACAGTCAATGTGACAGATAGAAAAAACAGGCTTCATTAATGCAATCTTGTATGTAGGTTTTATAATTACTTCTTCTTTTGGCTTTTCCCAGTTAGGGGTTGCCACAGTGGATCACATGTCCACTCATGATTGGCAGAGGAGTTTTACGGTGTCGAGTTGCCAGCCTGGCACCCAAACTTTCACAGAAGGTACACACACACACAAACTCATGCCTAGGCCCAATTTAGAGTATCCAATCTACCTACAGCATGTCTTTGGGATGTGGGAGGAAACCCATGCAACCACAGGGAGGACATGCAGACTCCATACAGAAGGCACCCCAGCCGAGGATCAAACCAGAGAACCTCTTACTGTGAGGCAGCAATGCTAACCACTGCACCACCGCAGCTGCACCAGGTTTTGTAATTACTATGATGGACAAAAAATGTGCCATATCCTTATCTATTTAATGAGTATTTATATGAATAATTTGAAACATTGTTTTTTAGCGTGCAGACAGAAAAACAGCAGCACAATATAAAGATTAATGATGCAAATAGAGTGAGATGTGATTGATTAGTAAAACAGAAGTAATAACTTATAAAAACTAACTGAAATAATGGTAAGTGACAACTTACCGAAAGAGGAAATGAGGTGCGAGGTGCATATTAACGTAAAACAGCACAGGGCAGGACATTGGGCCTCCACTGAAAACAGGATGCATGCCCAGTCAGACCTTCCCCTTACCAAATGCCAAATAAAATAAAATAAACAAATAAAATCTGGTTCCCTACGTAGACTATACAAACAGTGAAAATTATCATAGCTTGTTGTCTGTTCCCATGATCTGTGTTTTCCCCAAAGTCCAGTTTACTGAATAAAGCAAATGCATAAGTGTATACTGTTTCTTAGTCTTTCTACATTTTTTAAACTGGGTAGATTCAGTGGACTGCTTTTAGTTTCTAAGCCACAATATAAAAGCAAAATAAATCCAACGACAAAGCCAGTAGATTTTTCCTTTTATTAAGACACACCAAAACCTCTCTAGCGCCTCGGCTTAACAGCCTTCCAGGAGATAATACAAACAGAGAAAAACATCTCTTATAAAGATGCATCAATTACATTGAAATTCATCCATAAAACAATTAACCAATTTTATAATAAAAACTTCCAATTACATTCCTGATTTAATCCACCAGGAGTTAAAGTGTTATATTTCAAAATAAAAACAGCTTCTTTAGACAGTAATCTATGTTTTAAACACATAGTGTTTATAGTTGAAACTTGTTCCAGAATACTGCCTTTTAAACCTTCACATGACCCTCCATGTATTTCATTAAAATGAGTGGCTACAGGGCTTTCTAATTTTTTGTTCTTAATGTCACGAATATGCTCTTGTGCCTCACCTTGAAAGACCTTTTACTTTCACCAATATAAAATAAATTACATGGGCATTTAAGAGCATAAATAATACCCACTGTATTACAAGTATACTCTGTTATTGGTCTATATTTTATACCATTAATTTTATCAAAATACTTCACTATAAATGGACAAACAGAACAATTTCCACATGCCCAAGTACCAACTCTACTAATTTCATGACTTATATTCTTACTTGGCAAAGAGAAACTAGCATGAACTAACATATCTTTTAGATTACGACCTCTTTTAAAAGAAATCAAAGGTGAATGCCATACATTGTTCAATTTATATCTTCCTTCTCTCAAAAATGACCAATAGTATTTTATAACTGCTATAATGTCATCTGAGAGCACATTATATGATGTAACAAAATGCATTTTATTACACTTTTGATTTGATTTTTGATGAAATAAACTACTATTATGTTGATTCTTATTTTTAATATCCATTTCTGTCCAACATAACTTTTCTAAGGCTTTCCTAATTACTTCTATCGTATGTCCCCTATTTATAAACATCCGACAAGAATTTAACATTTCTCTCTCTAAGATTTCAGGCTCATTACACAGCTTACTAACCCTTAGTAATTCCCCATATGGTAAAGAATTCATGATATGTGCCGGGTGGCAACTGCGTCCATCCAAGAAATGTCCACCATTATCAAATTTTCTATGTATCCTAGTATTAATTTTTCTTTGTTCCACATTTCCTTTTAATATTAAATTTAAAAAATAACTGAGTTTCCACTTTGTAAACCTTCAAATTTTAAACCTAATAAATTAGAGTTCAACAGGTTCACGAAAGTAATTATAGATTCCCTATCTTCTTTACATAAAAATTAAATCATCTATAAACCTAAAATAATGAGTCACATACTTCTTAAAAAAATCTAACCTATACAAAAAAGTGACTTCAAAGTAACCCATAACCAGATTAGCATACATGGGGGCAAATGGTGCCCCCATAGCTGTGCCTTGTATTTGTTGGTATATTACCTGGTTAAACTCAAAATAATTATTAATTAAACTAAAATAAATCAATTCTATAATATAATTTGACATAGGACTATTTCCCAAAAAGAATTCAAGAGCCTTCACACCTTTAGAATGTCTAATACTGGTATATAAACTATTGACATCCAGTACTATCCAAAAACATTCTTCATCCCATGCTACATGTTTAATTTTATCTAAAAAATCAAGAGTCTTTAATATAAGACTGTAAAACAATCACAAATTTAGAAAAATAATGATGTAGCATAATTCCAATATTATGTAAAAAATAATTAGTAGCTGCCACTAGAGGGCGACCTGGTGGATTTACTAAGTCTTTATGTACCTTAGGTAAACAATCAAATTAACCATAGTGCACTTTTCTGTATTAAATTTGACATCTAGATCTTTTTTGGACAAATATCAAAGTCTATGACCTTTCATTGTAATGTCCCTAAAATTTGTTATGGCTTGCTCATATTCCATAATACTAGATATTTTGTACACCTCCTTTACATTCAAATGATTCATACACATTTGTAAATATTGTGAAAAGTGCAACACCACTATTTTGTTACCCTTGTCTGAGGGTTTAATAACTAAATCTTTTCTTTTAGCAAACTTTGTAACGCCAACCGTTCTCTTTTACTTAGATTATATTTTACAGCACTTCTATTTCTTTTAAATTTCAAAAAAAAGATCATCCACTGAATGATGTACCATGGCTAAAAAGTGTGAAATTCCCTCATGTCTAAAAGATGGAATAAAAGTGCTTCTAACTGGTATTTTTGTAGTATCTATTAAACAATAAGCATTCATTTCGTCACCATCCAAACAAAACGATTCACGTGTAAAAACTTTCACCAGATTCCAAATCACTCTCATCACTTTCTGTTTGCATAAACACATTTTTTCAAAATAATTAGATAAATGGAACTTACATATCAATTGAAAAATTTCTATGTAAGTAACATGCTTCCTAGGAAGTGCTGTAGGTATAAATTTCAGGCCACAGCCTAGCACAAACATTTCATACTCAAACTGTGACCTGATAAGTTCAAAACAGAACTACATTCAATATTTTGCATAACATTTTCCAATGAAAATAGCACATTACAAACATTAATATTTAGTCCGTTTTTGGAGGTTATCATACCTCTGATATTGTCCATCCCTATAGTTGTCTGTACGCCCTCTTTTCCTCGCATAATGGTCTCTTTGGTTCCGAAAATTATTTCGTAAATAATCAGGATCCTGTGTCCTAGGTAGTGAAGGAAAGTTAGCTGTTTCTTCTTATGATTCACACATGCTGCTAAATGCCTCAGAAGAAACAAAAGAAACACTTTGTTTCAAATTAGTTCCGTTTTCACGTTACCGCCTCTGCTGTTTCCGCTGACCCAATTTCTTAAAGGCATAGCCGCTGTTATAGTCACGGATGTCTCTTTCCAACTTATTAATTTTCCTTTTATGATATAATTAGAAACTTCTTCTAGTTTCACATTATAGCTACCTAGTATTAAATTAAACTGTTCAGAATTGAATTGTGCAGTCAAATTATTGCAACAGGTTTCTATGTCTTTCTTTACTTTACGTTGCTTCACAGTGTCTCTTTCAATAAGAATGTGTAACCATTCCGTCACACATTTGTGAGCCGCCTGTGCCCACCTGACTTCAAATTGTTTATCAGTAACATCAGTATCATCAAAGGGGTTGTAGGTGTCTTCACAAAACGCAACCCTGTTGGTGTTATGTCTAAATCAATATACCACTGTAAACTCAGAATATTAAAGTGCAAAGAATTCTCTTTAAATAACATTTTTTCAAGAGAATCCAACGACCGTTGAATTTCCACTGAAACATTAGCCACATTGGGTTGACCTACACATTGAAAGGGGTTATGTGGTCTTCTATTACCCTCTTCTTTTAGAATTCGTTCCCAATTTTTAACAGTTTCATTACTTTTAGAACCAGACATACCTTCCGATTGCATTTCTCTCACTTCTCGCACTTCTCGCACATCTCTAGATGATCCCAGAAATTGTTCTATGGTTGTTTGTCCACCTTCAGTTCCTTCTTCCCGAAACATTCGGGGCAATTGTAGAAAGGAAGAGTCACTGGCCATGAAAGTATCTAAACCGCAATATAAAAGCAAAATAAATCCAACGACAAAGCCAGTAGATTTTTCCTTTTATTAAGACACACCAAAACCTCTCTAGCGCCTCGGCTTAACAGCCTTCCAGGAGATAATACAAACAGAGAAAAACATCTCTTATAAAGATGCATCAATTATAAAGATGCATCAATTACATTGAAATTCATCAATAAACCAGTTAACCAATTTTATAATAAAAACTTCCAATTACATTCCTGATTTAATCCACCAGGAGTTAAAGTGTTATATTCCAAAATAAAAACTGCTTCTTTAGACAGTAATCTATTTTTTAAACACATAGTATTTATAGCTGAAACTTGTTCCAGAATACTGCCTTTTAAACCTTCACATGACCCTCCATGTATTTCATTAAAATGAGTGGCTACAGGGCTTTCTAATTTTTTGTTCTTAATGTCACGAATATGCTCTTGTAGCCTCACCTAGAATGCTATTAGTTTACCTGAATAAATCTTCTAGGCTGTTTTCATGAGGAACCTACGAGCCACCGTTTGGTTACTGACTTAGTATGGATCACACAATATACAAATATACAAATGGAGACTGAGGAAATGGAACCCAGGGCTAGTGGGTGAACTTCAGTTTCAGCTCACAGTTGAAAAGTCACTTTCTCTAAACTAACAGCTTATTCTGACATCATATCTATACTACAACAACTTTTGTATGTTAATTTTGTTTGTTTTCACAAACATCAAGGAATCTAGCTATCATCTGGGTGCAAATATATAAATATGACAAGTGACTACGACATATACCACAGATCTAGATATTTGTTAACTATAAATAGGCTGTGCTCCCATGTTACAATTAAAAAAAGGTTTCACCTAGTGGTTTCACCCAGTTAATAATTAAGAAAAAATAATAAAGTAATAAAAACATGAAATAGATGGGAATCAAATGACACAGGCTCCAATTTCAGATCTTTATACATCATATAAGGACTCAAAACCACCAGGCTTGATGAAAAAAAAAAAAATTCTGAAGGTCAGGCCAGGACCAAATAAGACTCTGTTTCACACATAAATAATTTTAACTAAATACTAAAAGTGGATAACTCAGGGAGTGAGCAAACAAGATGCCTCTACTGAGGAAGGCAATGGTCTTGTTGTGGACCCTTGTCATAAGATGGAATGTTTGGGTATGCAATACATATTTATAAAAGGATAAACCTCCAAATAATATTTTTATTTATTTTATCTTATCCTTTGTTGACTAAGTTAGCCCCATTAGGGCCATGGCTTCTATTCAGGTGAGACAAAAGGTGTTACTAATACTGACTAGGGGAAATTTGGCTTGGGCTCCTGGGAATTTCTTCTGCTTTTTTCATTAACTGCCATGGGATCTTTTACATCCATTTGAACTATCATAATCTAGGCATCTGAGACCTCAGTTTAATATTTTATCTGAAAGATGGCACACTCAGCAGTGCTGCAGTCTCCCCCTTATATTATACTAGTGTCTCAGAAAATTAGTACAAGCACCTTAGGGGGAATAGAACCCATCGTCTTGTGATCTTCCAGCATCAAAGGTGAATGTACTAGCAGCTGAGCTACCCACAATGCAAAAAGCCACTCTATATTGTCCATGTTAATTTGTGGCATCGAAAGCTCTCGATCTATTGTGTCATACAGAACACCTGCAGTAATTCATTCAGAACCAAAACGTTATGTACTGTCCTGCTCCATTAAGTAGAGGTCAGGACCTCTTGGGGTCCTCACATTCCGGTTAGAATCATTAATGTAGGATAGAGAAATGTAACCACTTAATCTAAGTCAGCAAATGAAGAACCTTATATAGATGTGCATCAAGGTACAGAGTAAAAGTAAAGAATATTAATTGGTTACTCTTTTTCTACCTTACTGAACTCAATTATGAAGATGAAATTCGATAAGCTGTATATCTAATAGCACAACAACATATTCTCAAATCATCCACAATACACTATAGCCTGAAATGTACTCCAAGGCTGTCTTATTAAGTCCAACAGTATGTGTTAAAACTTTTTTTGCAGAAATTTACTGGCCCATTGTATTTAAAGAGCTAAAAGGTTAGTGTCACGATGATAAAAATGAGGCACAATTTTGCAGAAGATTAAGATGTGGCTCTGTCCCTGTGAAGTGGATGACAGCAGCAGTCATCCTCTGCATAAAGGGAGGCCATCAACAGACCTGGGAAATTACTGACCCATAAGTTTGATCAGTCTTATATGCAAGGTCATGGAAAGAATAATCGTCGATCTGATAAATAATGACATAGGAAACTTCCAACACTGGACTCAACTCAGTTCAGCTATGTCAAGGGCAGGTTATGCCTACAAAATCTGGTGGATTTTTTGAGAAAGTAACTATGGCCAAGGATGAGAGGAAAACAATACATACTGCTTACCTCAATATGGCCAAGGCATTTAGTACAATTCTCCACTCCGATATTATAGATAAACTCGCAAAGCTTGTGATAAATCTTTACAATACCAAATTTATTGCCAGACAGGGAAAATGTTGTTAGAGTAGGTGAATCCAGATCCAACAAGAGGCCAGTTACTATTCATGTACCACAGAGCTAAGTGCTGAGACCACTGCTGTTTGGAATATACTTCTTTGAAGTCAAGACAGAAGTAAAAGGCCTTTGGCTGCCTATGTTTGCTATTGACTGCAAGTCGGGGGCAATCACTGAATACCCTAGTGATGTAGATATCCTTCAGAAGGTTCTGACTCAAAGAAATGATTGGTGCTAGAACCATGTCATAAAACTAAAGGTAAAAAAATATATAATCATATCCTTTGGGAAATTAAATACCCATGCAAATTAAAATATTAATAGCACACCCCTAAGTGTGGACCCAGAGGTGAGAGATCTAGCTACACAGATAGATAGTAGCTTGAACTTTGACTGCCACTTGTCCACAGTGGTGAGGAAGCCCATCTATGTGACATAGCTTATAAGTAAAGGCATGGCATCCAGATCCAAGGAAGTTATAGTCCCATTGTACTCAGCCCTCATCAGACCAATAAAGGAGTAGAATGTACCTTTTGGCATTTACTTCACCAGGCACTTGCAACAGTTGGAGCAGTCTCACAGGCGCCTTACAAAAAATACAAAGTATAAACAGCATGTCCTATGTGAATAGACTAAAAGTCCTGCATCTTTACTCTGTCTCTTACCAACTATTAAGGGGTGATCTATGCCTAACCTACAAATCAGTCACAAATCCAGACTTGATAGAACTGTTACACATTCACAAGACAAAAATCATGAGGGTCACCCGATCTGTGGATGTAAACCACATCAGTGATATGAACAAAACATGCTGGAGAGACAGATATGTGTGTGTTAGAGACTAGCCCTTCTCAAGAACAGGCTTCCTATTCACAGAAGGTAAAACCCTTCCCTGCCCCTCTTCAAATGCAGTTTGGATCTATGAATGTCAAATTGTTAGTTCTCTCCTGGGGTGCTGCCCATGCCCCGCCCATGCCCCTTATGGACAGGGGCAGTCTGTAAAATACTCAGAGTCATGAACACAAATCCAAGCCATCCTCTAGCCCTTTAAGGATTGAAAATCAGGTAAAATTTGGGTAATGGCTAGGCTTGTAAGGGTTTTAAGCCTTATGCCTAGTAATCTCCTATGAAGCTATAAGCCTACGGAGTAGTCAGCCCATTTGTGCAGAGGTTGCTGATTGTTACTCTAGTAACCGGGGTTTAATGATGGGCCAGGCAGCTAGAGGGATGGTTGGGGAAGAAGGAAGGTGAGCGGATAATTAAGAGCCTACAATGACTCTTCTTCCTAAATGAATAAATGGAGATGTAAACACTCTGCTATTTGATCCCAGCATAGACTGGATACATCATTAATGGACATGATGCAATAGTGGAGACAAATGGTTCAAAGTGCTGCTGTAATGTATAGGCTGCCTATGGATGTACAACTAGCCCTGTTTATATTTGACTTTCCAGCAACCTACCAGTATCTTCCCTTCATCATGGCATCATTGTTACCATGAGGTTAAAGGTCAGTTTCCTGTGTTTTCCCCTATTAACCTGGTGAACTTGGGCATCCTGAGGCAATGTAGCAACTGCCTCATGTACACTGACAGCCCTCTCCTCTTACCCCCCCAACACTTAGACTTGTAAGAGATGCACTTATATATCCAAACTGGAAGCCACGCACTCTCCAGCCAAGACCGGAATAGCTGGTCAAGAGGAGAAGGTCAACACTTGCACCACACCACATGGAACACATAGCCCTCCAGAACACACACCAGCATTGCCTTCATATAAAAACACAAACCACACACCCACCTTTGTGGAGGCTCTCAATAAAAATCTAACTAAACAGCAGAGACCATCAAGGCAGAAATGCACTCAACCACCACAACACACCACTAATCATGACTCTCTTAAACAGTGTGCTGCTCATACAAAGCCCCAGAAGCAAAACAGCATGCCCAACACACTAGTCATAGGTGACTCGATAGTGAGGCACACTAATGTCCCATTCACTAGGTTGAATAAGGAGAAAGTAACTTGCATTTATCAGGCTGTGGATGGTAATTCATTACTGAAACTAAACAGAAATTCCTTAAGATTCCAGGAGCAGGATAAGTTATTTCTTACACTTATTTCATTAAATTGCACTTCTGTAGCACTTATAATTGTGCTATACAGTTAATCTGCTACATTTTGGACTGTTATAAAGCTTTTTTTACTGTTTCACTGCATTTATGTACTGTTTTATTCTGTTTTACCTGTATTCATTGCTAGATACTGGTTCATTACTCTAATTGCATGTTTACTGAATTACTTAACTGTAAACTGCATTTTCATACTGAGAGTTGTATTTTCTGTTTGTGAGTGCTCTGTCTGTGCTTTTCTGTGCATTTTTGATTTTTTGAGGTTTCTGTGTTCTAGTCTAGACTGTTTGCAGTTAAAAGCATTCTCTACAGTCTGCTTGCTCCTTGATCTGTTTAAAACTTTAATTTAGTGGCTACAGCTAGTAGCTGTAATAGTTTCCCACACCCCCTCCCTTTTGTTGTGGTTTTCTTATATTTGGTGGCTTTGCAGTTGCCCGCCCGTACTGTATATTTGATCTGTGACACTCCTTCCAGTCTAGTGTCATTAGTTCATTCAATCTAATAGAGAACATTTGTGAAGGCCAACCCACTCAGATTTTTAACCTTGAATTAACTTATGTTCTAGCTTTCTCCATTTCCACTTTACTGAAAAAAAATTCTAATCTTGTTTCCCCCCCTTTCCTGTAACAAGTCTAGTCCAGATACAGATTTGCTGTATCCAGGACTGTTTGTAAGCTCCTGAACCCACGCCCCCGCTTAACTAGGGTCAAACTATTCCTGGCGCCATAAATTCTGCTCTTCAAATTTTCCCTTGCAACTAGCCAGCTTTTTTTTAGTTTTAGTGCTCAAATCTGTTTCTTTGAGCTCAGCACTTGTTCAGAACTCATTGTAAGCACTAAATAAGCTAGAAATTACTACAGCACTCAACTTTCCTCACTTGTCTAAACTTGGAAAACAGTTTTTAGTACTTAATAAATAAGTACCTATCCAGGCAGGTCTAAAGGTCAGCTCCCATGTTTTCTCCTGTCTATCTGATGAATCTGGGCATCTTGGGACAATGCAACAATTGCCTCATGTATAACGACAACCCGCTCCTCCTACTAACCAACACTACAACCTGTAAGAGATGCACTTATATAGCCAAACTGGAAGCAAAGCTCTCTTCACTGAAGGCTGAACTAGGCTGTCAAGAGGAGAAGGTAAACACTTGCACCGCACCGCACTCATCACATAATCCCTCAAAACCTGCCCCACCAAAACACACACATAGAAGCACAAAACACACACCTATATTCGTGGAGGCTCTCAATAAAAACCTGCCCAAACAACCAAGACCTCCAAAGCATAAATGCAAGCAACCTCCACCCCCCAACGCAACCCAAATGACATAGCCCACAAACTCAGTGTGCCACTCAACTACAGCCCATAAGGCATAACGTACCCAACACTCTAGTTATAGGTGACTCCATAGTCAGGCACATTGATGTTCCACTCACCAGGCTAAACAAGGAGAAAGGTACTGTCAGCTGCCTGTTGGGTGCCAGGATCTGCCACATAATGCATGCACTCAGGTCACTCCACAAGTACAAATATGACTCTGTCATTGTCCATGTTGGTGTGAATGACCTGAGATGTACCTCCCTGGACTACATGAAAAGAGACATGGAAGAGCTCTCCGATCTTGTAGCCCAGGCAGGTATGACCCTAGCCCTGAGTAGCATCCTGCCATCACCCAGCATGATACCACAGTACAAGGACAAAATGATTGACTCCAACAATTGGCTAAGCTTCTGGTGTCATTCTAAGGGAATCCAGTATCTGGCTGTCTGGGATGACATGATCGACAGACCACGATGCTTTGCCAGAGATGGCCTGCACCTGTCGCCCTTGGGATTTCGGATACTGGCAAAGGCTCTTGCCACCCCTATAGTGCCTTTTTTAGGCAAGATTCAAATGACAAATTCACCACCATAACAGGTACAAGCAAGCAAAATCTGAGGGTAATGCTACTCAATGCTAGAAGTCTAAACCTCAAAATGCACTCACTCGAGGCACTCCTTAAAATGGAGAACATCAACATCTGTGCAGTGACTGAGACCTGGTTCAAAGCTCCAGAGAGCTATAATTCATACCACACCTTTCGGCCGCCTAACTTGGACTGAAACACTAAAGGCAGAGGCGTGTCCATATTCATTAAGGATATCCACAGCTCCAAGCTAGTTGCTCAGCATAATGCATCCAAGATTTTGCAAGTTCAACTAACTCTGGGCAAGACCACAATCCAGATTGTAGCTTGCTACAGACCCCATACCATGCCCCAGGATTCCCATTCCTGTTTTATTGATACACTGGAAAATATTAGGGTACAACCCCACAACCTAATAATGGGGGATTTCAACTACCTCACCATTAACTCGGAAAACTACTCATGTACCAACACTTTTGCTCAATGTTTTCTGGAATTCATAAATTCATACGCCTTGGATCAACTTATCCACACCCGCACTAGGGGCAGCAATATGCTAGACCTGGTCATCACCAACATGGGCGACCGGTGTTACACACCAGAGGTCAATTCCTCGTTGGTCAGATCTGACCACAAGCTAATCAACCTAGACATCCACATTCCGCCCCACCCCCCATTAGGGAAACAACCGTAAAAAATTTCTCCACAGCCAACTTCACGCTTCTTACAACAGAAGTGGAAAACTTCATGACACCCATGCAGATGGACAATACAGGTACGACTGCTGAATTCTACACAAATGCACTTTATAAGCACTTACACGAGTGTATGGATCATGCTATCCCTAACAGAACCAAGATGCTATCCTCCAAAAAAAGGAAGCCAATCTGGTGGTCTTCTGCCATAAACAAACTCTACAACAGAAGAAAGAAACTGTTGCAAAAAAAGAGTAAAATTCCATGATTGGAGGAAGAAGCTGAGATCCCTTATAAAATCCTCCAAAGCTACTTATGAAAACAAAATTGCAACTGATTCTAAAGACAGCCACAAAGAATTCTATAACTATGTTAAGAATCTCAATGGCAACACTGAGATCTGCTCTGAGTTACAGCACAACGGCACTAAATAAATATGTAGAACCAACTGATATTGCCAACATCTTGGCAGATAGTTTCAGTGCTAACTTTACCCCCCTCTGCTAGAGTCATCCCACTCCACAAAGGCAGAGTGACTACAGACCCTGGGAACTATCACCCCATTAGCCTGATGAGTCTGATATGCAATGCTATGGAACACATCATCATGGACCTAATAAACAAGGATATAGGGAATCTACAAACTCTGGTTCCTACACAGTTTGGTTTTGTGAAGGGTAGATCATGCCTGCTCAACTAGGTTGACTTCTTTGAGTCAGTCACCAGAGCTGTGGATGAAGGCAAGGTGGTTCATACAGCCTACCTTGATCTGGCCAAGGCCTTTGATACCATTCCCCACTCAGGAGTCATAGAAAAACTTACTAAGTTAGGCATTAACCCCTATATCACTAGGTGGGTTGCAAAGTGGCTCACAGATAGAACCCACAGTGTGAAAGTAGGTGGCTCCAAGTCAGACTGCTGACTAGTCATGGGTGGAGTCCCACAGGGTTCGGTCCTGGGTCCTGTCCTGTTTGGTATCTACTTCTCTGAAGTCCAGGCCAACACGAAGGGACTCTGGCTGACAACGTTCACAGATGATTGCAAGTTGGGAGCTATTATTAACTCCCCAAGTGATGCTGACATCCTACAGAAAGGCCTCAATGAGGCCAATAACTGGTGTCAGAACCATGGCCTTAAGCTCAATGCCAAAAAATGTGTCTTCATCCCCTTTGGGAAAAACCCAGTTCCCTTGAATTACCACATTGATGGTAGTCCAATGAATACAGAAGGAACACAGGTTGACAGCAACCTCTCTTTAGACCACCACACTGCCACTGTGGTCAGAAAGTCCTTCTATGTGGCACATCTCATTACTAAGGGTTTTGCATCCAGGAAGAAAGAGGTCATTGCCTCCCTCTACTCTTCCCTTTAGGCCAGTCATCGACTGCAATGCCCCATTTGGCGTGTACCTCAGTAGACACTTGCAACAACTGGAGAGGCAGCAAAAGTACCTCACAAATAGGATCCTAGGCCTTAAACACTTGTCCTATATGGACAGACTCAAAAAAACTCCAACTATTCTTTGTCTCATATCACCTACTTAGAGGCAATCTCTGCTTGACTTACAAAGCCATGTCTGACCGAGCTCTGTTAGAAATGCTACATCTAAAGAATCTACAATTCCTCTGCACCACATGCTCCAGAGATCTCAACCTCATTACTACAATCAACAGAACATGCTGGAGGGACAGATTCATAACCCAGAGACTGCCCATGCTATGGAATAGACTTCCCATACATATCCAGCAGAGCACCTCACTGGCCCTCTTCAAGAGAAATCTTGATGAGTGGATGGGAAATAAAAAATTCATCCCAGGGATCACTCCAGTGGCTCTACTCGACAGAGGCACTAGGAACTAAGGTTGGGTGGCATGACACCAGGGTAATCCTGTGGGCTAGGCTTGGAAAGGCTCCAGGGCCATTAGCCTAGTACACACCTATGAACCTATGAACCTATGAGACAGCTCAGAACACATAACAGTGGTTAACAAAACTGCATTCCCTGGATGTGGAAAAGCCCCAAAGGGTAGATTGAAGGAAGACCCTGATAAGGGTGGCAGTAAAGAGGGATTAAGAGGTCTGGAGGACTGCAGTGGTTGGCAATGAACAGGGCATATGATGCAATGAGGTCTATCAAGGAGTACACTGTAAAATATTTTTTCATGCAGTATCCCCTGTGTTCTTACACTGGAAGTGCCACCCTCACAGAAGAATGCTGATACTATGAAGTGGAAGACAACAGGAGAAAGCCAACACACTGCAGCCCTAATTCTCTTTTGAGCACGTTTTATTACAGTGATGTGTGTGCATGTGTGTTTGTGTGTGTGTGTGTGTGTGTGTATTTGTCTGCATGTATGAGTGTGTGTGTGTGTGTGTGTGTGTGTGTGTGTGTGTGTGTGTGTGTGTGTGTGTGTGTGTGTGTGTGTGTGTGTGTGTGTGTGTGTGTGTGTGTGTG
>NC_056729.1:1849472363-1849512363 GCF_019279795.1 Protopterus annectens | reverse complement strand
AGCTCTAAGGGGTGTGTTGTCAATATGATAGTTAACAGGGATGCATGACTTCCCAAAGGATACTATTATGCATTTCTTGGCATTTAGTTTTAGTCCATGGCTCTGGCACCAGTTATTTGTCTGTGTCAGCCCCACCTGTAGAACATTTGTGTCAGTGGGAGATTCAATGACAGCTCCTAATTTGCAATCATCTGCAAATTTAGTCAGGCAGAGAACACTGACATTGGCCTTGACTTCAGAGAAGTAAATGCCAAAAAGATACGGTCCAAGGACTGATCCCTGAGGGACTCCACTTGTAACTGGCCTCTTTGTAGAGGTGGACTCCCCAGTTCAAACTTCCTGGGTCCTGTCTGTGAGCCAGTTGGCTATCTACTGGGTGACATACGGATTTGTACCTAACCTCTTGAGTTTGTCAGCAATGCCTGAGTGGGGTATTGTGTCAAATGCCTTGGCCAGGTTAATGCAGGCAGTGTGAATGATTTTGCCCTCATCCATTGCTTTGGTGACCTTCTCAAAGAAGTCCACCAGGTTGAGTAGACACAATCTTCCCTTCAAAAAAAACAAACTGGGTTAGATCCAGTGTCTGGAGGTTTACTATATCTCTATTGATCAAATCCATGATAATTCTTTCCATGGCTTTACATATAAGACTAGTGAGACTTATGGGTCTGTACTTTCCAGGGTCTGTAGATTGCCCACCTTTGTGCAGAGGCATGACTGTTGCCTTTCTCCATTTATGAGGTATGAAGCCTATTTGGAGGCTACAGTTAAATAGTAATTCCAGAGGCCCTGATAGATCATGTTTCATGCTATTTAGAAAGCATCCTAGGATGCTGTCTGGGCCCATTGATGCAGTGTCCTTGGTCTTAGAGACACCATTAAGGACCTGTTTCCTAGTGATAGTAGGGGGAGTTATATTTGATGATATTTCCTAAGGGAAGGTTGAGGGGGAAAGAGGAGAAAAGTTTTAGCTGAATTTATCAGCCAGGAGGTTTGCTATATCTTCTGGCTCACTATAAGTGGCTCAATTTACGATGAGCTCTGCATACAATTGTGTATTGCCTTTGAGGTTGCGGACATAGATAAAGAATGATTTGTGGTTGCCCTTGACCTGGGAGGCCAAATGTACCTCAAATGTGGCTTTGGTAGACTTTATTTGTCCTCCGAGTTGTTTGTTTAGTTTGATGAGAGTGCTTTTATCCTGCTGGGTGCTGCACCTCTTAATTTTTGCCATGATTTTCTTCCTCCTGTTATACAGCTGATTGATTTTGTGATTCCGCAAAGGTGGCTTATTTTCTTAGTTAGTTCTGTACTTCTTCTGGTGGTACAGCTGCATCTATGCAGCTATTAACGTGCTTGTACAGGGTTTCTGTGAACAGTTTTGCATAGGCAGAAGTGTTCTCAGAGTTTATGGGGGCTTGAAACTTTGCCAGTGGGAATTTAGCTTAGAATAGTTCCTGAATATTCGAGGTTTAGCTGGGGGTCCAAGTTTTATTTTTACTTCATAGGAGACCATTTTGTGGTCTGACCTTACTAGGGAAGGCATTACAGTAGGGGGTATGCAGCAGTCTCCCATATTAGTAAGGACCAGATCCAGCATGGTTGCACCCCTGGTTGGTGTATTGACTATCTGGTCCAGGCAGTTTGTGTTTACAAAATCCAGTAATCTCTGTGTCTCTCACCCCCCCCCCCCCCACATGCCCATGTTCCCTACCTCATCATTAAGTGCCCAAGCCACTAGTGGAGGTTGGGTTGCCAGGATCACAGACATGGCTGTATCCATCAAGGCTGCTACTGAGACAAAGCATAATGAGATGAAAAAATGAAACTCCTGTAGAAAAAACGAAACTCCTGTAGAAAAAACGAAACTCCTGTAGTCACGTATTACTAACTTATCACACATACATTAACTATATACCATTCCTAAGGACAGCCTCCTCCGAAACAGTGCACTGCAGTCTTAAGTAATCATCTGATTCCCTGAAACATGAGCAAGTGATCTCCAAGATTTAGTGCATTGAGAGCACGTAGGGATGCAACTCTATATCCTGGCTGTAACTGCAACTTACCTATAGTCTTTGTAAAGGTATACTGTCAGCTAGATATTAGAAGTAAATTGACATACTTTGGTATTGGCTATGGTTTATTGTGGCTTTTAAATTACATCATAAATGAGTTTACTTCTAAAGAAATTACTTCTTGTTTCATTATTTATTTATTTATTTATTTATTTTTGTTTACTGAGAAAGTACAACTGGGCACAAGGCCCAAGGAAAAAAGCTTCATGCCCATAAAGTTCAAGAACACTACATTGTACAGTCATAATTTTCACATTCTACGCAAGTACTAAAACATGACATGTACATAATAGTAATGCATTATATGTTTGTACATAACAGACATACAAGGAACAGTACATTGTAGGAGTGTTTATACAATGCTACAGTTTCAGTACAGAGGAAGTTCAACAAAACTTTTTAAGTGCAGCATTTGTTACTGTGGTACTAGTACTTGGTAATCTTATCCTGGAGAGTAACAGTGGCATAATCAACAGCTAAAGAGGAAGAGAGTTATTACTGTGGTACTAGTACTTGGTAATCTTATCCTGGAGAGTAACAGTGGCATAATCAGCAGCTAAAGAGGAAGAGAGTTAGTTTAGTTTTGAAGATGAATGGGCTTTCATTGGGACTAATGCAGAGCAGGATGGAGTTCCAGGATGTGGACACATGGCTAGAATACAGAGTACCTCTGCATCTGGTGTTGGATGTTTGCATCATGAGGAGATATTTCTAATTAGAGTGGAGTTGCCGGTTAGCCATGTGCCTTTGTAGCACACAGCCTAGGGCAGGGCATCTTATAGGGTGATGTACTACACTGTGTGCCACTTGTAGTTGAGATATACTGAGATAGTGGTGAAGCTCTAGCTACATGAGGTGCTTAAGGGCAATGCAGTGATGAGTAGTATAAATTTATTGGATGTAAATTTGGCTAGTTTATTGAATCACTGTTCAAGCTTGCTCTTCTGTGCAGCCTAGAGATTGGTGGAAATTGGTACAGCATATATAGGAAGAAGATTGGAGGAGGAAGAGGTGATGGTTGTCCTGCTACTTTCACAAATATAGCATTTAACTCTGTATAAGAATTTTATTTTTGCATGTTTTTTGATAGCAGGAGGTCCATCAGAGTGAGATCTGGCAATGTCTTGCATGTCAGGCATAGATCTCCCCTCAAAAACCTTTAGGAGACATAATACAAGGTTAGGGCCTTGAGGCAGTCTGCATAGGACATATTACTTACCCTCTGTATTCTTTTAGTGAGGAACATCTGTGGACATTCCAGGCATTGGACCCAAAGATAGGTCCGATTAATGCTGAATACAGTGAAACAATGACTTCCTTGGACCCAGATGCTATGACTTTGTTTGTAAGTTGTACAACATAGAATGAT
This sequence comes from Protopterus annectens, assembly GCF_019279795.1. NCBI lineage: Eukaryota > Metazoa > Chordata > Ceratodontiformes > Protopteridae > Protopterus > Protopterus annectens. The sequence continues at coordinate 1,849,508,916 of NC_056729.1, read as the reverse complement.
TTCCTCACTACTGTAGAAACATGATGGTCTGAAGAAGCTGTATAATATCGCAAAAGCATTTACTCTCCATATTAATAAAATGTGTGTCCTGTGCTGTATGGCTTGATATTTTGTTTTATTTAATGTGTGTCCTGTGCTGTATGGCCTGATATTTTGTTTTATTTAATGTGTGTCCTGTGCTGTGTGGCCTGATATTTTGTTTTATTTAATGTGTGTCCTGTGCTGTGTGGCCTGATATTTTGTTTTATTTAATGTGTGTCCTGTGCTGTGTGGCCTGATATTTTGTTTTATTTAATGTGTGTCCTGTGCTGTGTGGCCTGATATTTTGTTTTATTTAATGTGTGTCCTGTGCTGTATGGCCTGATATTTTGTTTTATTTAATGTGTGTCCTGTGCTGTATGGCTTGATATTTTGTTTTATTTAATGTGTGTCCTGTGCTGTGTGGCCTGATATTTTGTTTTATTTAATGTGTGTCCTGTGCTGTGTGGCCTGATATTTTGTTTTATTTAATGTGTGTCCTGTGCTGTATGGCTTGATATTTTGTTTTATTTAATGTGTGTCCTATGCTGTATGGCTTGATATTTTGTTTTATTTAATGTGTGTCCTGTGCTGTGTGGCCTGATATTTTGTTTTATTTAATGTGTGTCCTGTGCTGTATGGCCTGATATTTTGTTTTATTTAATGTGTGTCCTGTGCTGTATGGCTTGATATTTTGTTTTATTTAATGTGTGTCCTGTGCTGTGTGGCCTGATATTTTGTTTTATTTTGATATTTGGATTTTTACTGATATCGAGCTTTTGTTCACATACTCTGCTTTGTTTCTTCTTGTGACGTGATGGTCAAAGGCTAGATTACTGTCTTTGTGTCCCCAAGTCCCTGACTACTGGGTCAATTCTTAGGGGTGTGTTTTCAATTTAGTAGTTACCAGAAGTGGATGACTTCTCAAAGGAAACTATTATGCATTTCTTGGCATTTAGTTTTAGTCCATGGCTCCGACACCAGTTGTTTGTCTATGTCAGCTCTTCCTGGCCAAGATTTATGTCAGTGGGGGATTCAATGATTGTTATTAATTTACAATCATCCACAAATTTAATCAGCCAGAGACCATTGACATTGGCCTTGACTTCAGATAAATAAATGCTAAAAAGGAGCGGTCGCAGGACAAATCCCAGAGGGACTCCACTTGTGACTGGTTTCTCTGAAGAGGTGGAGCCCCTAATTTTAACTTCTTATGTCCTGTCTATGAGCCAGCTAGCTATCCACTGGGTGTCATAAGGGTTTCCACCTAACCTCTTGAGTTTGTCAACAATGCTCAAGTGGGATATTGTGTCAAATGCCTTGGCCAGGTCAAGGTAGGCAGTGTGAACCATTTTCCCTTCATCCATTGCTTTGGTGACCTTATCAAAGAAGTACATCAGGTTGAGTAGGCATGATCTGCTCTTGACGTAACCAAATTAGGTTGGATCCAGTGGCTGGAGGTTTCCTATGTCATTATTGATCATCTCTATGATAATTCTTTTCATGGCTTTGCATATGAGACTAGTAAGACTTATGGGTCTGTACTTTCCAGTGTCTGTAGATGGTCCATGTTTGTGCAGAGGGGTGACTGTTGCTGTTTTTCATTCATGAGGCACAAAGCTTGCTTGGAGGCTACAGTTAAATAGCAATTTCAGAGGGCTCAATAGGCATATGCTATTTAGAAGGCATCCTGGGATACTGTCTGGCCCAGTGATGCAGTGTTCTTGGTCTAGAGAGAGCATTAAGGACCTGTTCTCTAGTGATAGGAGTGGAAGTTATATTTGATGGCATTTGTTAAGGAAGGTTGAGGAGGAGAGAGGGTAAAGTTGGAGTTGAATTTGTCTGCCAGTAGGTTTGCTATACCTTCTGGCTCAGTATAGGTGGCTCCATTTACAGTAAGCTCGGAACACACTTGTGTATTGCCTTTGAGGTTGCGGACATAGCTAAAGAATGCTTTGTATTTGTCCTTGGCCTGAGAGGCCAAACTTACCTCAATTTTGGCTTTGGCAGACTTTATTTGTCCTCTGAGTTGTTTGTTTAGTTTGATGAGGGGCTGTTATCCTGCTTGGTGCTGCACCTCACATTTTTGCCATGATGTTCTTCCTTCTGTTATACAGCCTTATAATGCTGTGATTCCACCAGGGTGGCTTGTTTCTTGTGTTAGTTCTGTATCTCGTAATGGTGGGTACAGCTGTCTGTATGCAGCTATTAACATGCTTGTACAGAGTTTCTGGGAACAGTTTCATGTAGGCAACAGTGATCTCATGGTTTATTGGGACTGGAAATTTGGCCAGGTTATCACTTAATAGCAGGAAGATAGCCTTAGACAAGTTCCTAAATATTCCAGGGTTAGGTGGGGTTACAGGTTGTATTTTTCCTTCAAAAGAGACCATTTTGTGGTCTGACCTTACCAGACAAGGCATTACACTAGGGGATTTGCAGCACTCTCCTATATTACTGAGGACTAGGTCCAGTATGGTTATAACCCTGGTTGGTGTATTGACAATCTGGTCCAGAGAGTTTGTGTTTACAAAATCTGGAATCTCTGTGCCAGTATATTTGGTGTCATATATGATTTCCAGTTAATAGTGGGGGTAATTAAAGCTGCCCATGACTGTGGTATTGGGTTGGATGGTGAGTATTTTCACTACGTTTAAATACAATGTATGTTTTTTCCTGGGTCATAGAGGAGGACCTACAGCTTTTAAGGAAGTGGTATTGGATTTTGCTTATGGAGATTTGAACATGGAGAAGCTCAAGTGCATTGTCCTGCTTATCCAGCCTCGAGGTATATTTATGTTTGAGGTAAACTGAAACTCCTCCACTATTAGTCTAGAATTTTTGAAGCTGAGGATGATTCTGTGCTGAGTATATAAGAGTATAATCATCAGCGTATTGGATTAAGTTGACTAATAAGTATGCTGAACAAGAGGGACCCAAGTTTTTATCTTTGGGGTACACTGGACAATACCAGTAGGAAGAATAGTTCAAATGCCATTTAACATGCTGTGACCTGTCTGACAGGTAGGTTTGGAACCAGGAGAGGTAGGACAGGATAGGCTTAAGGATCCTAGCTGAAACAGTACCTTGTCATGGAAGACTGTATCAAAGGCTTTTGATAAGTCTAAGAACAGCGTGGATACAATACTGTGTCGTATTTTTGATTGATGATGTTTATGAAGTTGAGTAATGCACTATTACTGCTGTGGTTTGGCCTGAAACTGTGTTGGGTAAGAGAAAATCAGTTACTGATAAGGATAGATGGTACTTACATATTATCGCAACCACATTTCCAAAGTCCCCTAATCTATAAAGTTTTCAAGAAACCATGTCTGTTAACCTAACAAGGGGTGCGTAAAGTGTTAAGTAGTATTGTGTCAGATGGTTTTTCACACAGGAAGAGGAATAACACCAAGATTCCTCTTCCCTGGTAGCGTACTTTCTCGACCTATACACCTGACTGTTACTTCTTGTCCTTAACGTTACAAGTCTTGAAAGTCACCACTTTCCCAACAAGACAAGGATTGGGGAACATGGCTCATTCAGATAAAGTGACTCACTTACTTTGAAAACTCCTTTTGCAGGTATCTTATCAGTTGTCACACACCCCTGTTATAGTCCGGTCTCTTAAAAGGCACGTTAATTCACTCTTAAGTCTGAAGTACTTACTTAAATGTTTAGTTCTCTTTACAGAGGTTTACAGAAATTAGTCACTGACTTTTTCTCTGCAATTATATTTTTAGTTGCCGTCTATAAGACTAAACTTATTAAGCACTCTACTGGCTTTAAAAAAAAGTGAAACACTTTTTTTCATAACTGGAATTATACATACAGACCCCTGCACTTCAAACAGTTATGATCGATAATCCATAATGCAGGATTGCTAAAGCGGTGTGCCACTGTGGAGTTCACAGAAGACATGAGGTGCGCCACTGAGGAGTACAGAATTTCTCCGTTATTCCTCTTGCTGCCTCATACCCACTGAGAGTGCGACACAGTGACACTTACTTGTTTACACACCCCTTTTAAGGTGAACATAGATGTTTTCGCACAAACATAACAAATTACGGCATTTCTGAAACATGGTTGCGATAATACGTAAGTACAGGATAGATTTAACTAGCTGAGTAAGGATGCATTTCTCCAGGATTTTAGACATGGGGGACTGGATGGCCATGGGCCTGTAGTTGGAGAGTTTAGTGATGTCACCTCCTTTGTAACATAAGATTCTTGCACAGAACTATTTATGAGAATAGAGACAAGACAGGATACGGCTTCAGTAGCAATTTTATTTCCACAGAGTGCATTGCTATTGAAGGTAAAATCCTGGTTGATAACTGCAATGATATAATTCTGATAGTATGACTGTAAACTAAAATGAGCAGATGACAGAAAATTAAAATATCCAAGAATACAACACAGACTTCATATTTTACAAAATAAATTACAACTTTGCCATCGACAGAACAACTGCTAGAGAATTAAAATGTTATACAGAGGTATCCAGAATGATACCATATCCCCATGGACAAAACCAGACACAGAATGCTCTCCCACTGCCTTGGTACTATTCAGATCTGTGTTACATGAGTAAAATATTTATCAGTACTGCAAAGGAAGTATAAAGCAGATGAACACTTAAATTGGGATCACTAAATCTACAAACCTGCAACTGAGTCCCTCGTTTTATATGAAATACATATGGTACCAAACAGAATATCTGTCTGAGAATATAGATTCATTTTTTTAAATTTACCAAATAAACATTTGGTACTTTTTTTTTCCAGGGGTGACTTGGCGATATGCCTCTCATCCTCTTAGCACAAGAAATTTGAACAAAGCTAAACATAGTGATGACACAAAGAACCAAAATGAGGGACAAATTTTAATTGTTGTTCTTATAAATTTAGAAAATTGCTAGAATAACAGGTCTTGTGTTAGCATGCACATTCTGAAGGATATGAAATGCTAATTCCACCTAAAACGCAGCTTTTCAGCCCTTCTGCGGATCTCTAGTGATATCTGCATTGCTTACTGTACTTATTTCCTTGTTTCACTTGAAAGAAAGTTACTGTTTGTCATTTTTGCATTTAAGTTACCTGTAACACATTGCATTTAAGTTACCTGGCACTTGCCCACTAAAGCAATTATATAAGTCAGCACAAAAAAATTAAAAGCACTAGACCCTCACAAACTCACCTTGAGTACCTTGTTCCCCATTAGCCCTTTTTTTTTTCACGAACGTAGAGAGGAAAAGCTGGTAAAACCCTAATGAAACAAAACCAAACCACAGCTCCAGGGATAAGCCAATAGATATCCAGTTGTTACCAAGTGGTAAAAAATATGCCTTGATATAAAAACCTTCCTTTATTAACGCATACAATTCCAGCAGATAGACACGTTTTCGTTGCTGAATGCAACTTCATCAGATAAAACAAACAACTGAATGCATGGTTTAAATACATAGATAATTAACCACCTGTAGTGTCAATTAACAAGTTAAAGGACCAAGCCCTGAAAGTTCTGTGTACTGAACAGTATAACATTTTACACATGTTAAATAACTTGTATAATCTCCAAGAAGTTAATAAATGTAAAAATATATATATTGTATAAATCATAAATAGTACCACAATGCATAAAATCTAACTTCTTTGATAGTAGTCAAAGATATAAGTCATAAAAACAGAATTAAAACTTACTATGGGGAATCTGGTGTATATTGTAGTGTATTTGTCTAAGCTGTACTGGCCTTTAGTTTTAAAATAGGCTTGATGGAGATATAATCATTCAAGCCTGGTTTCTTGTTGGAGTCCAGAGAGATTTGCCAATAAGTCTCCCTTTGCTCCAACTTAGCCTGCCATGGTCCTCCCCTAGGATCCTTGTATATACTTTCCAAAACGAAAAATTTATATCTGGCTGTGGGACATGTCAATGTATGTTTGTACAAAGCATTCTTGATATTAGTTTTTTGTACATCATACATATGTTCGTAAATCCTACGCTTGAGACTTCGCTCCGTTTTGCCCACATAATATGCCGGACATTGTGTGCATATAGCCAGATATACAACCCTTTGACTGTTGCAGTTATGATATTCCCTAGCTTTAATAACTCTGTTCAAAGCTGTAAGGGTGACTTGTTCATCCTGTATAATGTGGGAACATTGTGGACAAGTCCCACATTTATAAGTACCCTTACGTGTACGAGTAGTTTTATTCTGAATGGGACCATGTTCCAACAAGCTTTTAATATTTTTCCCCTTACAGTAAACTATCCTCATTTCTTTGCCTTGTAAATTAGGCAAATCAGTGAATGCCATAAATGCATCCCACTCCTGGGAAATAATGTCCCTAATATAACTTGAGTTAGTACTGTACTGTGTAATGAAGGCATGCTGAAAGTCCATATTATTTTCGTGTGTGTCCTGACTCTGTGGGGTAATCCCTGTCCCTAAAATAGGAGTGTATTTATCTTTTCTGCCAGTCATAACTTGGTCTTTGATTTGGTTAATAAAGTCCTCAGGATAACCCCTGTCCTGAAACATGGAGCTCAATTTATGACATTCCATTAAAAAGTCTTCATCCTCTGATGTCATCCGTGATATTCTGACGAATTGCCCCTTGACAATACCTCTTTTTTGATGCAACGGGTGTAGGCTTTTGAAGTGAATGTAGCTGTTGGAAAATGTGGGCTTTCTATATACATTTGATTTGAACCCTCCCTGTGTATTCACACTGAGCAGGACATCCAAAAATTCTACCCTATCGTCATATATTTGATGCGTAAATGTGAGAAAGTCCATTGTGGAGGCTAGGAAGTCCATAAATTCCTGAATATCACTATTGGACCCTGTCCAGAAAATGCAGATGTCATCCAGGAACCTGTAGTAAGCTACCCAATGTTGTTTAAAAGTACTATTGAATACAAATTTACTTTCCCAGATAGAGAGGATAATATCAGCATATGTCGGGGCACAATTGGCCCCCATAGCAACCCCTGAGATTTGCTTGTAGTATTCGCCACCAAAGTGGATGAAGTTATGATGTAATACCAATTTCATGAGATTCATAATCAGGAAATTGTCCCGAAGATCAGTTTGGGGCAAGATGTAATAGCTTCATCCAACCATTGCAGACCTGTTTCGTGTGGAATAACAGAAAACAGGCCCACAACATCAATGGTAAGAAATTTCAGATTCGGTACCATTAGATCAGGGGTTATCTGTTTCAGAAATTCCCAAGAATCCTTGAGAAGATGGGTAGTTTTGGGCCACAGTTTCTTAAACTTGTGGTCCAAGAATTTTGAAATGGTAGAAATCTTGGAACCCTTGGCCGCAACTATAGGTCGTAAGGGAGGGTCGTGTGGGTTTTTATGGACTTTAGGTACCCCAAAAATAGAAGGTACCTTGGGTTCTACATTGTGTAAAAAGGCATAGACACCCTGATCAATCACCCCAGTGTCCAATAACTGTTTGATAGCTAGATCTATTTTTTTATAGGCTATGTTGATCTCATTTAACGATACCGTAATGTATCTAGAAGAATTGTTGAGTATATTGATCATTTTCCCTTCGTATAGAACCTGGTCCATAATGACCATCCCCCCTCCCTTGTCTGGTTCCATAATTCTAACGGTAGAATCCTGTCTCAAAGATTCCAGAAGCTGTCTCTCGGGTAAAGTTAAGTTGGACACATATCTTTTCTGTGTACCATGGTTCCTGATCTTTTGTTCTATTCTCATTTCCAAATTTTTTAGTTGCGGATGGAGTGGCGGGTTGAAAGTGCTAGTTCTGTGCGGGGTACCATCCCTGGTAAAATCAGTGTGACCCATAAGGTTCTCTAAATTGAGCTTCCTGATAAAGAGTTTCAGATCTACTATCACCTGGGTTACATCACTGTACCTACTAGGGATATATTTAAGTCCCTTAGTAAATAGCTGAAAAAAAGTATCAGTAATCTCTAGGTGGCTATAATTATAAATGGAAAAGCCACCTGTTTTACATATGATGGAGGAAAATTCAGCCTCATAAGGTGCACTACAATCCAAGTCATTAGGACTTGTCGTATCATGTATAGTATTCCTTAATACCTGTTCGTATGGTTCCTCATGTTCCCCCTGTGTGGGGGACTTAGAGGCAAAAAAGACTGGGATGTCTTTCTTTGATTACGAATCCTTTCGGATCTCCTCGGTAGTGGGTCAACTGCCCACTCATCAGACCTGTCCAGACCCTGTTCATGCTCCTCCAATGGCTGTCCGGAGAAGGATGCCATTCTGTGAAATTTAGGATAATTCATGGAAAGAGAAGGTGGCATAGGGTATTGGCGACCTTCACTGTATTCCCTAATGTCTCTCTGCAGTTTTCTATATTTTCTTTTTGCAATAACTTCACATTTACCATCAATGTCCTGTCTAATCTTATAATACTTATTTTTAGTTTCTTCCACTTGAAGCAAAAGATCAGAGGTTACTGCTTCATTATATTTTAAAATATCTTTGTCGAGTAACAAAATCTCCTTTTCATTATTTCTTATAATGGCCTGTACGATAGCAAGCCCACAATTATCAAAAGCATTTACAAGTTCTTTGTGAAATTCACTGTCTTTAATAACATTGTTAGGATACTTATGTATCCTGAGACCTTTTGGTACCAAATGTTTGTTTAAGCACTCGTTTAAATACATATTGTCAAGGTTAAGTTTGCGGTACCTGTACAAAGAAGTCTCAAGTGCCGTCATAGAGTCCTGAAAGGTAGAAATCCTTTGGTTCGCCTGTGTCGGGCTTCGAGAAGTAGTAAAAGAAGGTATATCCTTGTACCATTCTTGAAAAGAGGAAACTGGTATGTTGTAAAGCTCCGTTTCTCTTGAGGTCCTCGGACCTGTTTCATTAACTTGCTGCAGAAGCCTTGGCGTTCTTTGGAAGTCCATAGTGTTAGGATTACTTCCGGAACCAGGAAGTGACGTTCCGCTACCTTGTGGGCACATCGTGACCGTCCGAAATAACAAGTTGTGTAGGTTTCAGTAGAACCTGCTGCAAACCCTTCCCTAAGGGCACCAAAATGTCGATTAACTCACTCAGTTGACCAGAAAGTTTGCGAATTTCGCCCACCTCAGTGCGAAAAGAAGAAGCACGGATATCGGCTGTAGATGTTTCCCCCAATTCCTCCATATAGGCACAAAACACGAACGTAGAGAGGAAAAGCTGGTAAAACACTAGTGAAACAAAACCAAACCACAGCTCCAGGGATAAGCCAATAGATATCCAATTGTTACCAAGTGGTAAAAAATACGCCTTGATATAAAAACCTTCCTTTATTAACGCATACAATTCCAGCAGATAGACACGTTTTCATTGCTGAATGCAACTTCATCAGATAAAACAAACAACTGAATGCATGGTTTAAATACATAGATAATTAACCACCTGTAGTGTCAATTAACAAGTTAAAGGACCAAGCCCTGAAAGTTCTGTGTACGGAACAGTATAACATTTTACACATGTTAAATAACTTGTATAATCTCCAAGAAGTTAATAAATGTAAAAATATATATATTGTATAAATCATAAATAGTACCACAATGCATAAAATCTAACTTCTTTGATAGTAGTCAAAGATATAAGTCATAAAAACAGAATTAAAACTTACTATGGGGAATCTGGTGTATATTGTAGTGTATTTGTCTAAGCTGTACTGTCCTTTAGTTTTAAAATAGGCTTGATGGAGATATAATCATTCAAGCCTGGTTTCTTGTTGGAGTCCAGAGAGATTTGCCAATAAGTCTCCCTTTGCTCCAACTTAGCCTGCCATGGTCCTCCCCTAGGATCCTTGTATATACTTTCCAAAATGAAAAATTTATATCTGGCTGTGGGAGATGTCAATGTATGTTTGTACAAAGCATTATTGATATTAGTTTTTTGTACATCATACATATGTTCGTAAATCCTACGCTTGAGACTTCGCTCCGTTTTGCCCACATAATATGCCGGACATTGTGTGCATATAGCCAGATATACAACCCTTTGACTGTTACAGTTATGATATTCCCTAGCTTTAATAACTCTGTTCAAAGCTGTAAGGGTGACTTGTTCATCCTGTATAATGTGGGAACATTGTGGACAAGTCCCACATTTATAAGTACCCTTACGTGTACGAGCAGTTTTATTCTGAATGGGACCATGTTCCAACAAGCTTTTAATATTTTTCCCCTTACAGTAAACTATCCTCATTTCTTTGCAAAAAATGTTTCTTGTTTACATGTTCCGAATGCCTTGATTGTTTAGGTCATTCCATTCCTTAGGTACTTACCATAATGTTTACATGTTCTGATTGTTTATGTCATTCCATTCCTTAGGTTCCTGCCGTAATGTTTACATGTTCTGAATGCCTTGATTGTTTATGTCATTCCATTCATCTGGTACTTACCGTAATGTTTACATGTTCCGAATGCCTTGATTGTTTATGTCATTCCATTCCTTAGGTATTTACTGTAATGTTTACATGTTCCGAATGCCTTGATTGTTTATGTCATTCCATTCCTTAGGTACTTACCATAATGTTTACATGTTCTGATTGTTTATGTCATTCCATTCCTTAGGAGTTTACTGTAATGTTTACATGTTCCGAATGCCTTGATTGTTTATGTCATTCCATTCCTCTGGTACTTACCGTAATGTTTACATGTTCCGAATGCCTTGATTGTTTATGTCATTCCATTCCTTATGTACTTACCGTAATGTTTACATGTTCCGAATGCCTTGATTGTTTAGGTCATTCCATTCCTTAGGTATTTACTGTAATGTTTACATGTTCTGAATGCCTTGATTGTTTGTCATTCCATTCCTTAGGTGCTTACCGTAATGTTTACATGTTCCAAATGCCTTGATTGTTTATGTCATTCCATTCCTTAGGTACTTACCATAATGTTTACATGTTCCGAATGCCTTGATTGTTTATGTCATTCCATTCCTTAGGTACTTACCATAACGTTTACATGTTCTGATTGTTTATGTCATTCCATTCCTTAGGAGTTTACTGTAATGTTTACATGTTCCGAATGCCTTGATTGTTTATGTCATTCCATTCCTCTGGTACTTACCGTAATGTTTACATGTTCCGAATGCATTGATTGTTTATGACATTCCATTCCTTAGGTTCCTGCCATAATGTTTACATGTTCTGAATGCCTTGATTGTTTATGTCATTCCATTCATCTGGTACTTACCGTAATGTTTACATGTTCCGAATGCCTTGATTGTTTATGTCATTCCATTCCTTAGGTATTTACTGTAATGTTTACATGTTCCGAATGCCTTGATTGTTTATGTCATTCCATTCCTTAGGTATTTACCGTAATGTTTACATGTTCCAAATACCTTGATTGTTTATGTCATTCCATTCCTTTGGTATTTAACGTAATGTTTACATGTTCCAAATGCCTTGATTGTTTATGTCATTCCATTCCTTAGGTACGTACCATAATGTTTCCATGTTCCGAATGCCTTGATTGTTTAGGTAATTCCATTCCTTAGGCATTTACCATAATGTTTACATGTTCTGAATGCCTTGATTGTTTGTCATTCCATTCCTTAGGTGCTTACCGTAATGTTTACATGTTCCGAATGCCTTGATTGTTTATGTCATTCCATTCCTTAGGTACTTACCATAATGTTTACATGTTCCGAATGCCTTGATTGTTCATGTCATTCCATTCCTTAGGTACTTACCGTAATGTTTACATGTTCCGAATGCCTTGATTGTTTATGTCATTCCATTTCTTAGGTACTTACCATAATGTTTACATGTTCCGAATGCCTTGATTGTTTATGTCATTCCATTCCTTAGGTATTTACTGTAATGTTGACATGTTCCGAATGCCTTGATTGTTTATGTCATTCCATTCCTCTGGTACTTACCGTAATGTTTACATGTTCCAAATGCATTGATTGTTTATGTCATTCCATTCCTTAGGTTCTTGCTGTAATGTTTACATGTTCCGAATGCCTTGATTGTTTATGTCATTCCATTCCTTAGGTACTTACCATAATGTTTACATGTTCCGAATGCCTTGATTGTTTATGTCATTCCGTTCCTTAGGTACTTACCGTAATGTTTACATGTTCCGAATGCCTTGATTGTTTATGTCATTCCATTCCTTAGGTATTTACTGTAATGTTTACATGTTCCGAATGCCTTGATTGTTTATGTCATTCTATTCCTTAGGTACTTACCGTAATGTTTACATTTTCCAAATACCTTGATTGTTTATGTCATTCCATTCCTGAGGTACTTACCATAATATTTACGTTCCAAATGCCTTGATTGTTTATGTCATTCCATTCCTTAGGCACATGGTTTTGTTACCTAAACAAACGTCCACTTGAGTAGATACAAGCTCAGGCAAAAGTGCTGTAAAGTGGGTATTATGCTGTCTCAGCTGCTCAGGGGTTGGGGTTTGGCATAATGTTAAGGTATTTACCTTGCAAACATAAGGTACAGGGTTTGACTCTCAGCTTAGGGAAGCATGGCAAAACTTAAAAAGGCCCCTAAGATTATTAACCTAAGAACCCCAAGACTGTACTGTGAATGCCTATGACCATGGACTGGTAAGGGGAATGCAGAAATGTACAACTTCCATTTGTAGAAAACGGCACTAGATGCATATTTGATAGCTCTGTCCAACACCGATTGAACATCTGTTTTCCAATTATACTTGAAGAATCCCTGTGATAGTTTAATATGGCATTTCTGAGTGGTATTGGGTGTGTATCTCACAAAACCTTGAGGGTTAAATTTATATGTCAGTCTTGGTTGAGCAGGACATTAAAATGATCATGTCAGGAAGAGGTAAGCATCAGAGATTTTCTTCAACTTATAACACCAATTCAGTTCTCCAAAAACCAGAGTGTATTGCATTACAAATGTCATTCTTTGTAATTGTCTCTTTAATACCTACTGGTTTTCAGATAACTGAATGTGACATTTCTGACTGTTAACAGGCTTAGTCAGAATTGCGTAGAGCTTTGAAGGTGCACAGGTCTCGACCTCTTAAGAGGCCAATATAGAACATAGACCTCAGCAATGTGTGACAAGCAGTTAAAATGTGGAACACCCTTTTTTTGCACTGCATGAAAATACATCACTTCCAAGAGGCCTGGCTGAAGTAGGCTTTTTGCCAGAAGTATTAAGTTAGCAAACACTGTACATTTGTAAAATTCAATAAGACACACATGTCAATTAATGAAATGCAATATACTCAGTAGAAAATCGTTACATGACAGTATTCAAGCTCAACTATTAAAAAAAAAACATGCTCGAGGGAGGCGGAGCCTAGATGGCAGACTGAAGGCAGCACTTTTTTGGAGCTCCATAAAACTACTTTAAATAACAGGAAAATAATTATTTTTTTCTAGAAAAAAAAACTGTTAAATAAAATTTTTTAACATCTTTACTACCAATATACTAACTTTGGAATATATTCACCAAAATTTCCTGTCAGAAATATCTGGAGTTTGAAACTGTTCTGGGAAAATGAGTGGTTCAAAGAATTCTTATGCAGAAACTGCTCTGAGGAAAGAAATCCAGTTGCTGTCTTCTACTTTACAAGAGTTATCTTTGAAAATGGACAGTTTCAAGGACAACTTAGAAAATCTGAGAGAAAGTTGTCATAAACAAACTGAAACCTTTAAAGAACTACTACAGCAACATCAAACCAAAATATTAAACATCAAAGAGTTATTGTCTGATAGAGATGGAAGGCTTAGAGAGGAGGAAATCCAGGGTGAATTTCTTCAGCAATAGAATAAGTGGTTTACCAACAAGATGGATGATTTGGAAAAAGAGAAAGGAGATCTAATGTAAGAATCTGTGGGTTACCTGAGAAGACGATGATGATATTATTTCATTTCTTAATTCCTGGTTACCTGACTTCCTAGATTTAAACGAAGGATTCTCATATGGTACAGAAAGAGCTCATAGAGCTATTGGGAAACCTATTCCCTCATCATCTACAGCCACACCAAGATCTACTGTAATAAAATGTCTTTCTTATCTAGACAAAAAATTAGTTCTTAAATCTGTTTGGAGGAAAAGCCCAGTGACGTACAAGCATAATCTAATCAGATTTGATAATGACTACTCCTCCAGAGTCCTAGAAATGAGAAAAAAAGCTTGGCCACTTGTGAAATTACTCAAGCAAAACAAAATAAAAGCCCAACTTGCATATCCTGCAAAAACAATGATTTTTTTTTTCAAATGAAATGAGGACATTTAATGACATTGAGGAAGCAATTACTTTCATCAAAAACAATAACATAATGACAGTTCCAGAGGAGATGGATTGGTCTTCAACTACTTCACTGAAAAGATCCCCTGAGAAAAATACTTGGAGTGATGTGAAGAAAAAAATCAAAGAACTGATACAAAAAGCGTTACTCCTACAGCTTCTCTGAAAGAATCAACTAAAACTGAAAATGCTCGCTGAAGGTAATAACGTATGTATAATTGAACTATCTTCTCAAGTACTTTACTAATTTACTTTTACTATTGTCATTAACGTCATATAAATACTTTAGGTTTATTTGTTAACTTATATACAATAGTCTGATAACAACAGTCTAACTGGCATTGCTACTTCACATTAATTTGGGATGGGAAAGTGTAGAAATGCGATGTATGGGAAAGATGACTGATAACACATCTTGAACATTGAAATGTAACAGCGAATCTACATAGGATGGTTTTGATCTCATTAGTAATTTATTGCTAAATGGCATCTGAGTTTTAAGCATGTATTTTTTTATTTCCGTAATGAAACAAGCCTTTTGGTTAAATTTGATTGTATATAATATATGTGGAATCATTATATCAATCGCAGTCTTGATTTTTCAGTTAAACTTCTTTTTTTTCAAAAATGACTTTCTCGAACTCGAGACTTGTGAACAGACATGTGTACAACTCGCGAGCATGCAAATGCGCTTATCACATTAATTTGTTCACAGAATGCTCGTTTCTTTCACTCACTCACAAGATGTACCCCTTTCAGTTTTATCAGTGTCTCATTTTGGATATAGCATGTCACTAGATGGAGTAATAAAAATATGAAGGGTATTTGGAAGGCTACGATAATGCCTAATGGTTAAATCTATTTAGGTTCATAGGTTCATAGGTTCATACTAGGCTATCTGCCCTAGGGCATTTATAAGCCTAGCCACAGTGTGTTTGGCTTTCGCCACCCATTTTAAATTAATTTTGCTATGCCCTTTTTTGAGGTTAGTATACTGTGCCTCTGTCTAACAGTGACACAGAAGTGATACCCGGGGTAAACCTACAATCTCCCATCCACTCATCAAGATTCCTCTTGAAGAGAGTCAATGAGGGACTCTGCCTAACCTGGACTGGGATTTTATTCCAGAGTGAAGGGAGCCTCTGGGTTATGAATCTGTCCCTCCAGCATGTCCTATTTATTTCAGTGCTGAGGTTCAAGTCTCTCGAGCGCGTAGCTCGATGGGATTTGGATTTTCTGAGGTGCAGCATGTCCATTAATTCCGGGTTGGACATGGCTTTATACGTCAAGCACAGATCACCTCTGAGCAGGTGGTATGCCACTGAGTAGAGCTGGAGTTTCTTTAACCAGGCAGCATATGGCATCTATATGAGCCCTTTGATCCTCTTGGTGAGGTACTTTTGGGGTCTTTCCAGTTGCTGCAGGTGTCTGGTAAGGTACATCCCAAAAGGGGCATTGTACTCAATTATGGGCCTGATGAGGGATGAGTAAAGAGGCACGATGACTTTCCCTGATCTAGATGTGAATCCCTTCATGATTAGGTGGGCTATATAAAATGTTTTTCTAACCACTTTGGCCACGTGGTTGTCAAATGAGAGATTGCTAGCAACTTGGGTCCCCAGGTCTCTAATTACTTCTTCTGTACTTAATGGATTACCACCTATGGGGTAATTTGTGGGCACTTTGTTTTTGCCAAAGGGGATGACTATACACGTTTTGGCATTTAGCTTGAGGCCATGGCTCTGGCACCAGTTGTCTGTTTCTATGAGGCCCTTTTGGGGGATGCTTGTGTCGGCTGGAGAGTTGATTATGGCGCCCAGTTTGCAGTCATCTGCGAACTTGGTCAGCCACAGTCCTTCCGTGTTGGCCTGTACCTCCGAAAAATATATACCGAACAAGAGAGGTCCCAGGACTGAGCCTTGTGGGATGCCACCTGTAACTGGTTTGGAGTCTGACATGGCTCCAGCAATTCTAACCATGTGGATTCTATCCTTGAGCCAGTTTGCAACCCATCTAGTGACATAGGGGTTTATATTTAAGCTGGTGAGCTTATCTATAATGCCCGAGTGGGGTATTGTATCGAAGCCTTTTGTGAGGTCCAGGTAGGCTGTGTGGACCACCTTCCCCTCGTCAATGGCCTTGGTGACTGTTTCAAAGAAATTGACCAGGTTTAAGAGGCAGGATCTGCCCTTAACAAAGTTGAACTGGGTAGGATCCAGTGTCTGTAGGTCCCCAATATCTTTATTTATGAGGTCCATGATGATCCTTTCCATAGCTTTGCAGACCAAGCTAGTCAGGCTTATGGGGCAATAGTTTCCAGGATCCATTGAGGCACCACCTTTGGGGAGAGGGACCACTGTTGTTGTACGCCACTCTTTAGGTACATATCCTGTAGTAAGGCTGAGAGTGAACAGTAGTTTTATGTTTGGGTTTAGCTCTTCTTGGAGTTCATGTAGGATGCAGCCCGGGACACCGTCTGGTCCCATTGATGCTGTGTTTTTTGCTTTGGAGAGGGCGGCTCTTACCTGAGCATCTAAGATGTCAGGGGGGCAGCACTCTGCTGGGATAGATATTTGCCCTTTTGGTGGGGAGGGGGGGGTTTGCGCTGAACCTGTCAGCTAGGATGTTGGCAATGTCTGTGGGTTCGGTGTATTTTTTGTCATTTTGGACTAATTCTGAGCATATCTGGGAATTCCCACCCAGGTTCCTAACATAACTAAAGAAAGCCTTGTGATTATCCTTAGTGTCCTGTGCAATTTTTCTCTCGAAGCTGGCCTTAGATGATTTTATGAGTGCCCGTAGTTTTTGCTAATACTGATCAGAGATGCCTTCCTTTTTGGGATTTTGCTCTATCATGTAGTAGCTTCCTCCTTCTATTGTATAGTTTGTTTATGGCTGGGGTCCACCAGACAGGATGTCTGCCTTTGGAGGATTGGGTCTTGGTTTTATTTGGGATTGCATGATCCATGCATTCCTGAAGGTGTTCATAGAATGCATTTATAAAGGATTCTGCGGTCTGGGCCGTATTTTCCACAGGCCCGGGGGCTTTGAAGGATTCCACCTCGGTTTTGAGGAGTGTGAAATTTGCTTTAGAGAAGTTTTTCACTGTGGTTTCCTGGGCAGGGGGTGGGGTCGGGATGTGAATATCCAATGAGATTAGCTTATGGTCTGATTTTACCAGTGAGGGATACACTTCTGGTCTGGAGCATAGAGTCCCCATGTTGGTGATGATCAGGTCCAGTATGTTTTCCCCTCTTGTGGGAGTGGTAACAAGTTGTTCCATAGCATTTGAGTTTATAAATTCTAGGAACCTTTGGGCTAGGGTGTTGGAGCTAGAGTAATACTCCCAGTCTCTGTTTGGGTAGTTGAAGTTGCCCAATATAATGGTGTTTGGAGAGACCTTCATATTTTCCAGTGTTCTCAGGAAGGCCGAGTGGGGTTCCTGGGTTTGGGAGGGTGGTCTGTAGCAGGCTATAAACTGGAAGGCAGTTTTACCCACTGTTAGTTGCACATGGATAGTCTCTGATGCTTCATGCTGTGCCACCAACCTGGAGGTGTGGGTATCTTTGATGAATATTGCTACTCCCCCTCCTTTTGTGGTTTGGTCCAAGTTTTGGGGCCGAAAAGCATGGTATGAGGTATAACCTGGTAGTGCTGGGGTGCTCTCTGGAGCCTTGAACCAGGTTTCTGTTACTGCACAGATATCAATGTTCTCCATGCTAAGGAGAGTTTTGAGTGCGTGCATCTTGAGGTTTAGACTTCTGGCATTGAGTAGCATTACTCTTAGTTTCTTATCCCTTGTGATACCTATGGAGGTGGGTTTGTCTTTTGAACCTTGCCTAAAAAAGGCACTATGGGGGTAGCAAGAGCCTTTGCCAATATCTGAAAGCTCAGGGGTGACAGGTGCAAGCTGTCCCTAGTGAAGCATCGTGGCTTGTCGAGCATGTCATCCCAGGCTGACAGGCACTGGATCCCCTTTGAATGACACCAATACTTAAGCCAATTGTTGAAATTGATCATCTTGTCTTCATATTGTGGCATCATTCTTGGTGAGGGTAAGATGCTACTCAAGGTCAGGGTCATACCAGCCTGGGCTACATGCTAAGAGAGCTCCTCTATGTCTCTTTTCATGTAGTCCAGGGAGGTAAGTCTCAGGTCATTCACACCAGCATGGACAATGACTGAGTCATATTTGTACTTGCCTTGGAGTGACCTGAGTGCTTGTGTTATGTGGCGGATCCTAGCGCCCAACAGGCAGCTCACCGTGACCTTCTCCTTGTTCAGCCTGGTGAGCGGGACGTCAGTGTGCCTAACGATAGAGTCACCTATTACAAGTGTATCAGGTGGTTGTTTAGCCTTAAGGGCTGTGACTGTTCGGCACACTGGCTTTGTGAGCTATGTGTTGCATGTGTTTTGTTTTGGGGTAGCGGTTGCTTAGGTGTCTGCTTTGGAGGTCTCTGCTGCTTAGGCAGATTTTTATTTAGAGCCTCCGAGTATGTTTTTGTGTGTTTATGTGTTTGGTTTGCTGTCGTGGTAGGTCTATGTGAGACTGGAATTGTAGTGAGTGCGGTTTCCTTCTCCTCCTGACTGGTTATGCCAGTACTGAGTTGAGAGAGCTTAGCCTCCAGTTTGTCTATATGATTGCATCTCTCACATGTGTTGGAATTTGTTGGGAGGAGGACAGGGTTGTCTGTGTACATGAGGCAGTTGTAACATTTCCTCAATATTCCCAGATTCACCAGCTGGACCGGAGAGGAGATTTACTTACTTTTATCTGTTCGTATAGCATAGGAAATCTCTTTCTGCATAACTTGTTGTGTAATCCACACTCTCTTTATGTTAACTCAGTGAATATTAAGCCAAAATACTGAGGGAATCTCATCCTGTCCTACATAACTTCCTATACAAGTCTGAAGGAAAACATGTTAGCGACGTAACTGTACATGTCCCTGTACACTTCCTCATTGCCTTAAAGAGAAAGTAGATCTCTTAATCTGTTTAACTTCATTAAACATAAAACATTTTAAAAGTTATGAAGCAAGGAAATTCTAAGGTACATGAATGTATTTGGAATAAAGTTATCTGTCAACACATATATTTGCTGGACATTACACATATATAAATCAGCTAGGGAATCCAGATAATAAATGTAAAATGAACATTGTATATGCATCTGAAGCCATATGGACATAGAGGGCAAAGCAGAATTATTTAACAATAGCTTCTTTTAATAAGATATATTCAAAGATTGACATGAATTATACATGACTTGGTTAACAAATAAAATAAGAATGAGACCTTATGGTCCTTGTGTTTTATCATATATTAGTAACAAAGAATGATTTGTAATGAATTGGGAAACAATTACATGTTCAAGTGGAAAAAGGTGTGTAAGGTTTTAGCTGGTTTTCAGTCTCCTATTTTGGCATGTACCATGAGAAAATTTATAACTGAAGTGTTATGCTATAATTTAGGCTTTGCAGGGGTAGAGTCCATAGCTGAGAATGTTTTATGTATGTTGCTTCTTTTAGACAAACCATTCTAAGTAGCAGGACTGCATATTTCCTGGTATATTTACCCCTTTAGGGAGCAGACCATGTTGAAAAGCCACTAATATTAGGAACATGACAGAATGGATATCTTACTTTAATTTCAATGGGTGGCATCATTTTAGAGTCCACTTTACTGTCAATGCTCCATTACTATGATGCAGCATTAAAATATACTGGATTTTCTGCTTAAATATTGTATGTCTGTGAATCATGACCCTGTGACTCTTGTTTATATTAGGATAGAAACTTTAACATTTTATCACGTGCATTAAACTGATAAGGGTTCACTCCAAATTAATGACAGACTAACTCTCTATTTGGAGTACCGTGTAATGTAATAAGTAAGATGTGTTCTACTTTTGCATGCAAGCTGTCTTGTACAGCAGCATTCTGATAGCAATTGTGTGCACTAAGTGGGTTCTTTATGTACAGATTACTGTGATCTCTGTTGTTAAGCTACTTCACTTGAGTGAATGTAGATATCTTAGAAAATAAATTGGTTCGCTGTTTGTGGGGAGAGTAATTTGCACTGTTTCTTCTTTCCTAGTCGTACTGCAGAAAGTAAAGAGTTGTGGGAAAAGCACTTGCACGCTACTATCCTGGATGTGGCTTATAGACAGCAGAAGATATCATTCCCAAAATATTACCCACCGAAAATGTGATTCTATAATAAACACACTTATGTGACACACAATTCTTGAGTAAATTAGACAAAACATTTCAGTGGAAGAGGGCTTTGAAAAGAGGCATTTCTCTTACTCTGGATCTAGTTGGTGGTAATAAGTAAAACCAACCTTGCTACTTGTCATTAAATAAAAAAAAAAAACTATTTTAAATGCACAAGATTAATAAGCGTTGTCTCTAGATAACGCGGAAGAATCACCATTATGCTGGATAGAGTAATGGAAGGTATTGTAGGATACTATTGACTAGCATTAAAATGTTATTATTTCTTCAATAGAAGGAAAAAGAAAAATAATAAAAGTAAGATACCACAATAAAAAGTAGAAGCCCGGGCTTATAATTGATACTATTGTTAATATACCTCACAACACAGGATATGGTGTATCCTATAAGCCAGATACTGAATGAAATGGTTGGTCTATAGGGATTCACTAGTGATAGAAGGAAACAGGATTGTCTTAACACCTTTTCATGATGTTCTAGCTGTACTATACAAATGTTTGTTCAATACGAAACCGTGTACTTGGTTTATCACACACAAATGTTAACTGTGATAAACTTTATAGTCAGAATTCTATATTGTCTTTTTCCACAATGAGCATTTATCCATGTGTGTTATTGTGCTAAAATTAGTTGTTTACGCTTGTGAATAATTTATCATACATTCTCCAGAGTAACACATAATGGAGTCTCTAACCTTTCATTATAGTTTGATTTCTTTTTAGCAATCTCACTGAACTTTTTAGTTCTGTCAGATTGGGAATGTTTTTCATTCCATAGGTTCATAGGTTCATACTAGGCTATCTGCCCGAGGGCATTTACAAGCCTAGCCCATTGTTTTGTGGCTTACGCCACCCCTTTAGTATGGGGAACTATACCCATTATTTTGCTGTGCCTCTGTCGAGCAGTGACACTGAGGTAATCCCTGGGGTATATCTGCGATCTCCCATCCATTGGTCAAGATTTCTCTTGAACAAGGCCAGCGAGGTGCTCTGCCTCACATGTACCAGGATTCTGTTCCACAGCATAGGGAGTCTTTGGGTGATGAATCTATCCCTCCAGCACGTCCTATTAATAGCCGTGTCGAGGTTTAAGTCTCCGCCCTTGTGGCTCTGATGGATCTAGATTTTTGAGGTGAAGCATATTCATCAAATCTGGGTTTGACATGGCCTTGTATGTTAGGCAAAGGTCACCTCTGAGCAGCGGTGGCGACTGAATAGAGCTGGAGTTCTTTCAGTCGGGCAGCATAGGATAGATTTTGAGACCCTTTATCCTTTTGGTGAGGAACTTTTGTGGCCTCTCCAGCTGCTGCAAGTGTCGGGTCAGATACATTCCAAATGGGGCATTGTACTCAATCATTGGTCTGATGAGTGATGAGTAAAGGGAGACTATAACCTCCCTTGATCTAGATGAGAATCCCTTCATGATAAGGTGGGCAATGTAGAAGGTCTTCCTAACTACTTTAGCTACATGGGTGTCGAATGACAGACTACTATCAACCTGGGTCCCCAGGTCCCTGATAACTTCTTCTGTGCTCAGTGGATTGCCTCCTATTTGGTAGCTAGGGGTAACCTTGTTTTTCCCGAAGGGTATGACTATGCATTTTTTGGCATTTAACTTTAGGCCGTGGCTCTGGCACCAGTTATCCGTTTCTGTGAGACCCTTCTGAAGGATATCTGTGTCAGATGTGTTTTCTACTATGGCCAGTTTGCAGTCATCTGCAAACTTTGTCAGCCATAACCCTCCTGTGTTTGCTTGTACTTCAGAAAAGTAGATGCCAAACAAGAGTGGGCCCAGGACTGAGCCCTGTGGGACACCACTTGTGACAGGCTTTGAGTCTGACATGGCGCCAGCAACTCTGACCCTGTGGGTTCTGTCACTCAGCCAGTTTGCAACCCATCTTGTGATGTATGGGTTAACATTTAAGCTGATGAGTTTTTCAATGATACCCGAGTGGGGTATTGTATCAAGGCCTTAGCCAGATCGAGGTAGGCTGTATGGACTGCCTTTCCCTCATCAATGGCTTTGGTGACTGTTTCAAAAGTCAACCAAGTTTAAAAGGCATGATCTGCCTTTGACAAAGCCAAACTGGGTTGGATCCAAAGTCTGCAAATTCCCAATGTCTTTATTTATGAGGTCCATTATGATCCTCTCCATGGCTTTGCAGATAAGGCTTGTCAAGCTAATGGGCTGGTAATTACCAGGGTCGGTGGAGGCACCGCCTTTGTGAAGTGGGACCACAGTTGCAGTGCGCCACTCCCTGGGTACGTATCCAGAGGTAAGACTTTGATTAAACAGCTGTCCTAGCTGTGGGTTTAATTCCTCATTGAGTTCGTGGAGCACACAGCCGGGACACCATCAGGTCCCATGGATGCTGTGTTTTTGCTTTGGAGAGAGCAGTTCTCACTTGGGCGCTGGAGATGTTTGGGGGGCTGCAATCATTTGGTATAGATATCTCTCCTTTTGGGGGGGAGGGGGGTGAGAAGTTTGCACTGAACCTGTCAGCCAGTATGTTGGCAATGTCTGTAGGATCAGTAATCTTCACATCATTTTGAACTAGTTCTGAGCATATCTGGGAGTTTCCTCCTAGGTTTCTAACATAGCTAAAGAAGGCCTTATGATTGTCTTTTGAGTCTTTAGCTATTTTTCTCTCGAGATTTGTTGTTAAAAGGTTATTTTAAGTATTTGTTTGTACACATGTATGAGATAATCTGCTGTATATGTGTTTTCTTATTTTTTTTGGCCTCCTTTAAGTTCTAAATTATATCATTCAAAAGGAATCAATAATCTGTCTATTAGATTTAATATATGTATAAAAGTTACACAGCAATTAAATAACAAAATATCTTGTTACTATATCCAATTCAAATAATCTTCAATTGTAAATAAATAAGATGGAGATAGTGTTACTCTCTTTAAATGTTAATGGTTTAAATAACCCTAGGAAAAAGTCCAACTTACTTAAATATCTAAAATTAAATAAAGCACAAGTGGTATTTTTGCAGGAAAATCACTTTAAAGCAAATGATAACTTTATTTGGAAACCAAATGAATTTCTAAGGTTATCTAATTCATCATACAGTAAAAAAAACCAGAGGAGTATTAATATTATGGAGGGAAAATGTCACCACTCCTTAAGTTATTTATAACTATGAAGACAAAGATGGTCTTCTATCAATTGTAATAATAAGATTTAGTAACAGAATTTGGACTTTGGTGAACTTATATTGGTTTCCTGGTATGGGAGTAGGAACGGTTAAAAAGCATATAGATCTCATCAATAAAACTTTGAAGGGTAATTTAATTCTAGGAGGGGATTTTAACTGTACTTTAGATAGTTTGGAGACTACTAATAAAAGCCATTTCCATATTATTTCTATAGGGAAAACTCTTAAAAAATGGATAGATAACTTGCAATTATTAGACTCATTTAGTCTTAGGAAAGATAATTCATTATTATTTTCTCATAGTGATCATAGATTCAATACCCAAACAAGAATTAATAAAATATCTGTATCCCAAGATTTAAAAATGAAAATATCATATTTGTCTATAATCCCTTGCCCCTTAACTGATCATAACTCACTTATTCTTGAATTTCAAATGGATTTTAAGAGATTGACTTTTACCAAAACAATCTCGGCCTACATCACTAAATTAAACAGTTCAAACCATGGATGTACTCAGAAATACAATACTTCTTAGATACAAATTATACTAGTGACATTAATATAGTTATTTTATGGGATTCCCTAAAGACATATCTTTATGGCAAAATTATTACTTGGTGTAACAACAAAACAAAGGAATGGGAATCAGAATTAGTTAATATTCAAAAACAAATCATAGAAATTAACTCCAAAGATGTGACAGATCCAGTTGCAAAAAAAAGAAATTGGGGAATTAAATAAAAAATACAATGATATCTTAACTCACAAAACCAATTTGGCTTTAGAAAAATTAAAACTAAATTCTTTCTCTGTCTCCCCCAAATATATGCATAATCTAGCAATGAGATTAAAAAGACATTCCACTGAAAATAATATCACAAATATAATTCATGATGGGAAAAGCAATAAAAATGTCTCAGATTTAAGTGACATCTTGGAAGCCTTTAAATTTCATTTTACAAAACATTACAATAATAATGATTCATATCATAACAACTTGGACTTATGCTTGTGTTCCTTAAATTTAAACAAAATATCAGAAAGCGTAATCATAAATATTCAAAAAACAAATTACTCTCAAAGAAATTAATTAAAAAAATAAATAAAGTAAAAATAATAAGGCTCCAGGTATAGATGGAATCATTATTGAAATTTACAAATTATTTCCAGCTTCTGTTATAACAATTATGCAAAAAGCACTAAATGAAACATATTCACAAGGCACAATTCCACCTTCATGGAGATATTCACCGATCACTCCTATATTAAAGGAAAATAAGAATCCCAACTTATGCAGTTCATATAGACAAATTTGTCTGTTTAATAATGACTATAAAATTCTTATGACCATATTGGTTAGTAGAATCAAAAAATCAATCATTCATGTCATAAGTGATGATCAAACTGGTTTTATTTATAATAAACATACCCCCATGATAACATTCAAAGAATTTTAACCATTATAGACATTTTAAATAGAGACAAACATGAGGCCCTAATAGTCACTTTAGACATTGAAAAAGCTTTTGATTCACTAAATTGGAATTATCTTTTTAAAATTCTAAATATTTATGATTTTCCTATACAATTCATTACTTTGATAAAAAAAATATTTATAAAGACAATTTGGCCTATGTAAAATTAGGCCCAATTTACATCAGAAGCTATTGACATTACTAAGGGTACTAAAAAGGGATGTCCTATGTCTCCAATGTTGTTTGCATTAGCAATAGAACTTTTTTCCTCAGCAATTTATTTTAATCCCAAAATTAAAGGCATCAACCTTTTTGATCAATTTAATTACAAAATAATGCTCTTTGCCGATGATATACTACTCACTTTAGTTAACTCAGATGAGTCACTTTGTGAACTAAATTTACTAGTTGAAAAATTCTGTCATATCTCAGGTTTAAGAGTTAATAGTTTTAAGTCAAATCATACATTATTAAATAAAAAAAACCAACTCTAATACTAACATAAATCAAATAATTGGGAAACAGGTTTCCTCTTTAAATTACCTGGGGATTGTATTGTGCAAAAATTTAGAATTAACTTTATCTACTAATTATAACAATATTGTGAATACCCTAAAATCACTAGTTCGGAAATGGAATAAATTATATTTAACATTTGAAGATAGGTTGCAGTTAATAAAGATGATTTTACTCCCAAAAATAAATTACATCACACTAGTTACCCCTATAAGTCTCAGTAAAAAGCTTTTAAAAGAATTAGATAAAATCCTTACAAATTTTTTTTGGTACCCAAAAAAGAATAGAATAGCTTTCTTAAATCATATTAGACCTTGGAAAATGGGAGGAATTAACTTTCCTGATTTCGAATCTTATATTAAAACATCTATTTTCAAAACGATTATAAATTGGTTTGATCCAAATTTCTCTTCTGCTTGGAAAACTTTACATACTGCTATATTCCTAAAAGAAAGTAAATTAACAAAAAACTTACAATTAAATGAACAAACTAATAAACTCTGGCATATTATCTGTATAAATTTGCAATATAATTATACTAAACCCACCAGTCTAAACTATATAAATTATATTTACAACACTTTCCAGAGTTTTGCAAACAATAATATTGATATTAAACTATGGTTACAGTTATTAATTCCCTTTAAAATTACAAAAAAACTTTTTCAATAACATTCCTATAAATACTCTTAATACATGGAAAACAAAAAGTTGTACTTACTGGTACCAATGTATGGCAAACTTGATAGTCATGGATGTAAGCCAGTTAATGAATACATTTGATTTATCAAATTCAGACTGGTTAGCTCTTAGCAGTCTACTTCCCCATGCACAAGATGTATGCAGAACAATAGATAACTCTTCTTTTAAATCCATACCTAAGTTCATATTTTTCTTACATGAAGTAATATATAGAAACTTTAATTGGACAAATTTAACTTCAAAATTATATAAAATTATTATTAATTACAAAGCCAATCTTAATCAGAACTTCTGGAATTTTATCACTAAAGAATGTCCTTTATTGTTATCAAATGAGAATAAAACTAGTTTATTATATTCTATTAAATTAACCTTTAATATACAAATCTGAAGTTTTTTTTTCATGGAAGTTTCTGCATAGAGCTTTCTATACACCTAACAAAATTTCTAGATTCAACAATTCTAATGACATAACTTGTTGGAGATGTTCTTCAAAATGTAACGCTGATTGGTCTCATATTATGTATGAATGTACTCACATTAAGAAATTCTGGGAAGATATTGGTGAATTTCTACAAGCCATTTTTACAGATTTCTTTATTTTGTCAAAATCATTAATTCTTGTGAATATAAATGAAACTGTTGTTACGAAAAACAATGACCTTTATCTTCTTTGGACTACAATGGCAGCTACTAAGAAATGCATCACAAGGAAATGAAAGTCCTTCTCCATTCCAACCTTTGACGATTTTCTAATTCTATTGAAAGATGTAGCTCTGTTGGAAATCAGAGTCAAGGAAATGAGAATCTTTCCTAAGAAATGGGTTAATAATCCTTGGGAGAAAGTTCTCACCCTTATTGAGACACTTAAAACAGACACAATTTTACCTTCTTAAGTGGAGAAGAAGTAAAAATACTTTTTTCTAAGAATGTGTAACTTTCTTTGTTTATGCATTTCAGATTGTTTTTCCTTTTTTCATATTTGGTTTGAGGCCATTTGTACATTTTGTAAATAGTTCATTATAATTTATTCTTGCTTGAAATGTAAAAGTTTATTATTATTTTGTTTGAAAAAAATTAATAAAATTATTAAAAAAAAACATGCTCTTTAGCACTGGCTTTACCAACGGCTACATATCTTCTCCCAACTAAATAAGTTAACTCATCCAATCACGAACAAATCAGAGCAGAATCAGGAACAAATAAACATTTAAAATATTGCTACCATTACCTTGAGACATTGACAGCATAAGAAAAATTGAACTAATATATACCTTCTGAAATAAAGGCAGTCTATAATTATTTAAGTGTAATGTACCACCTTTACTCCAAAAGTGACTAGCCTAGCTGTCAAAGAATCAGGGACAAATCCAGAAATAATAAAGGGACACTTAAAATGTTATTGCTATTATCTTAAGATATTGACAGAACAGAGAATGTGAAAAGAGACTCACTCATAAACTTAGCAAGTTATTTGAATAACAAGATTTGTGTTAGCATGTATTTTTTGAGGGATATGAAGTCTGAAACTGACATCTATGCCATTATTTATTGACTTTTAATACTCAGTGATTTGTCAGAAAACTACAAATTTTATGAGGAATAGACCAAACATATGAGGCAAAATCTGGACATTCTGCCAAAATCTGGAAATCTACTCCTGTCTGAGACAGTCCCTGTGATTCAGCAAGCTCTGCACGGTGTGCAGGAATAGTGCAAGAGCTGCTGGAGGCAACATGGTTGCTGAGAGATCCAGGAACAAGCTCCCGGGATGTGCACGAGGGCTCCTGCACTATTCCTGCATGGACACAGCTCCTGTATGCTAATTACCCCATTTGCAGGTGAAAACCATGCAGATGAGGTGAATTAGTGATCCAGGAAGCTGTCAGCCATCTGTGCAGGATTAGTGTAACCTGCAGAAATATACTTGGTTAGTAACCAATTACATTTCTGCAAACTACAAAACGGAGCCATGACAGCTCCAAATAAAGGGTGTATATAATGTGGAAGGCATGCCAATGGCCAAATATATGGCCATTGGCATGGAAAATAGTTTCAAAATAACAAATAAATTATTTTTTTGGCCAATTTTGGCTGTTTAAGCATAGGGCAGCAAGGTGCAAATGGGATCAAGCTGAAAATAAAACTAAAATCTTGAAAAAAGCTTTTTATGCAAAATCACAATTTTGCCATTATAGTCAATGGTAGGCAGAGGACAACAAGGCCAGTGAATAGTGGTTGCTAAGGGGGAAGGCTCAGTGTCAGACTTGTAACTAGGCATTATCAGTCAATTATATGGAAATGAGGGGAATGATACTGAATCACAGACTTCCCTTCATGGCTAGCCTGCATCCAACTGTGTAGGTGCAGGAAAACCATGGTGCAAGCCTAAGAGTTAGCTGACATCATAGAGGGGTGTGTCAGGCATACTGTAAGCTTACTGGAGCTCTGTGTCTTGGGTTTGCCCTTAGCCTAGCAGTGCTAAGGAAGGGGTGTGTCTGAAGATGCTTAGCAGTCTTTACATTGCCTAAATGGGTGTATGCACCATGCACCGGATTTTAAACAAAAAAAAAATTAAACTAGGAAATAGCAGCTCCGTTCACATCTGAGCACTGGGTTTGTGTGGTGCACCTCTGGGCTTAAACAGGAAGGCAATGGGAAGGGAAAACAGCAGTAGGAAGGTAATCAAGGAGAACTAGCATAGCTGACAGGTGAAATGTATCAAAATCAGCCAATTACACAGGCAGCAGCCCAGCCCAGCACACTACTATAAACTATGCAAACATCTTTCCCTCTGTTTTTTTTCCCACAAACTCTACACCACCAGTGTACACAAATGGGGAGATTTTACCTAACAAAAGCAACAAAATGATAGGGGCTGCTTTCATTCTCATAAATCAACATGTGGAAGAGGCTGAGGGTGGTGAGGATGAGAATGCTGGCGACCAACCCACAGTGAGGAGAAGGAGATGAGTGTACAGACCCAGTGTAACCTACCAGGGGCTACATGAGCTGGAGATAGTGGAGTGGTATAGGGTGGACAGGGACCTCCTACAGCAAATTGTTCAGCTGTGCTGGCCATGCCTCACACACAGAACCAACAGAGGGGAACTCATCCCAGTGGATACCAAGATATGTGTAGGCTTAAGAATACTAGCTGCAACTACCTTCCAAAGGCCAGTCATGAGGATCTCACAGACATCAGAATCTAGGGTACTCCACCAGTTCCTGGATGCCATGTCAGCACAAGCCGGTGAACACATATATTTCTTCAACACCCATGAGGTGTTGACCAGCAATATGCATCTCTTCCACCAAATAGCAGAATACCCTGAGGTACATGGTGCTATAGACTGTATGCGCATACACATCAAATTACCACGTCATGAGTGGGGTAGAGTCTACGTAAACCACAAGGGCTACCCCTCCATCAATTGCCAGGTCATGTGCAATGCACAGTGCATTATAATGAATGTGTGTGCTGGCAGCCCTGGAAGTTATCACGACTCCCACATCTGGCATATGATGCAGCTGTACCAGAGATTTGCCAATGGGGACATCCCATATGGACACCTAGTGAGGGATGCTAGTTACACACTGGAGCTGTGGCTGATGACACCCATCAGAAATGCTCACACACCTGAAAAGGAACTCCATAATGAGGCACACACACAGACCAGAATCATAATAGAGCATGTGTTTGGGATGTTCAAGTCACAGTTCCGGTGCCTGGACATATCCAGTGGAGCCTTGCAGTACTCACCAGCTACATGTACCCAAATTTTCATTGTATGTGCCATGCTACACAATATGATCCTGCAGAAAAAGCTGTAGCAGGAACAGCATGGGGCAGGACCACACCTCCCCACCATTTGCCAAGGCCACCACAGGCACAGAGTGACTCGGAGGAGGAACAACCTGAGCCTGCCCTAGTAGGCAGAAGGAGGCATGCCCAGTATGCCCAGACCTTGGCAAAGAGGCAATGCATAGCACATACACTGACATGTTAGGAACCCAGGGAATGACACCTCTCTCTGACTCACACATACAGTAAAAGGGATGCCAAACATGACACTACCTGTGCTTAACCATGTATAGGGAGTATACTATGTGCATCTGACATAGTCAGCCCTCCAGCACCATCGTCAATACTGGCACAGCCACAAGGTAAGTCACGCTCACTATCGATTGCTGAATGTAGTAATATGTTCTGCTACCTGTATCTATGGTATGGATGTGAGCATGTTAGGGAATCGGGTGGCTGAATGGGATGCCAGCAGATAGTAGAAACCTATATTGGCAGCATGAAATCCTTAACAAATACTGGTGTTGACATAGTAGGCAGTACAAGACAAGGTGACAAAACCCACTGCAGGACATGTGGTGGGCCAAATGTGTGTCCATAGGGCACACACATGCATGCCAGCGAGGCTCACATACCCAACAACAGTCTCAGCCAGCAGGACAGGTGTAGATAAACACAAAGAAAGGCTGTACTAAGACATCTGATTGATGGCTATGGAGAACAGCCCCCCTCCAGATCTACACAGACAGACTACAACAGGTAAGGTTAAGAAGTCTGAAACTGAAATGTAGGTCAATCAAACCTAAGACCTGTAGTACACTGATATGCCTTTAGTCTGCATGATAGGTCAGAATACAGAATGAAATGGAGTACCTGAAATACCAGCACAAACATAGCAAATGCTTACAGTTGTCAGGTGTGCCCCCCCCCGCACAATCCTATGTAGAAATGTAGTAACGTGTATGTGTAGGTATAATAACAGTGGAGCACAGATTACCTGAGCTGGCTAAAGTAGCAGGATAGATTGTAGCATGTGTACAATACAGGGCTGTGTATGTTAGGTTGCTGTGTGCTGTATATTGTGTGAAAGTGGTCAGCATGTAGGCATGGATGGTTGTGTCCCAGTGGCCAATGGCCAGTACTGTTGATGACAGGGCCAAGTTCTCACAACTGCAGTGCCAAACACAATGCATTCCAGCAAGACACAATCCAGCAATAATCCATACTAATTGTTCAGATGTAATATCTGTTTCCATCTGAAAGATGGATATGTCATGAATGTGGGCCCAGACATACAAACAGTACACAGGTGGAAGTACCCTAGACAGAGAGTGTATAAAATGTTACTGTCAAATGGACACACCTTTGGAATTGTACATACAGGTTAGCAGCACATTAGTTGGCTGTGTAGTATGGAATACTGATGCAGTCTGGCCAAACACTGGCAGACCACAAAAGGCACATGTATGAAGTACTGAGAAACTGCTGATATCCCTGCACAAGCCATAGGTTCATAGGTAGGTACAAGGCTATCGGCTCAAGGGCCTATGTAAGCCTAGCCAGCAAGGTTCTCTGACTTATGCCACCCAAGAAAGTTATTTTCCTGTGTCACTGTCAAACAGAGACACAGTAGAATGCCCCATGTATATCTGTGAGTCAGCTGCAAGTAGCTTCCATAGCACACATGCACCCAGCTCACCCTGCCATCAGCCACAGGTACCTCACAGGTCTTATTGCTGCTGTTGGGAATGAGTACAATATGACCCCCACCTCTGTATGGGAATAGCCAGAGAGTGCAGCGTGCTGAAGAGGTGTCCCATGCAGGTGTGTCCCTAGCTGTAAGCAACACCCTGCCAGCATCCACACCAATGGATCAATAAGGACAGAAACTATTGACATTAACACCTTGCACACCTACCCTGTTACCCCAGGGGACTATAGTGGCTTGCAGCCTGGGACTGTAGGAGTGCCACAATGCATCAGGCTGCTACAGATGGCCTGCATCACTACCAAATGCCCTGCAGTCATCTGTCAAAGGCCCGTGTCTCACCCCTACTCCTTTTTTTTTTTTTAATTTCTCCAAGTCTTTTGGGTTTCTAATACCATGACGGAAATGAATGGACCCTATTCCTAAGTCAAAGTACAATTAAAGTTCATGAAATTAGTATTGTCTCACTCTTTGATGTTAGCCAAAAGTGCTCTTTTGTACCCAGTAATGACTCCTTCTGTAATTCGTATGGTGTTACATGAATTGGTAAAATATCTAAATATAATTGTAAATTCTTCTTTTTTATAAGACCAGTTGCTCCTGCTACTGTTGGAACTGTCTGGGTATCTTTCTTTCACATGGCTCTGCCTACAGGTCGAGGTATTTTATGACTTTGAATCGCTCTGTACACAAGACACTGTTATCACTAGGTGTGGCGATTTCAATGATCAATGCTACTTTTGTCTTCTTTTCTTGGACCACTATATCCAGTTTTCTAGCATCTATCTTTTGGACTGTTGGTATTGGGTGATCCCATGTGATGTAGACTTCATCATTTTCTATGAGTCTCTGTGACTCATGTTTCCAGTGTTTTTCAGCCACTTTGATACCATAATGTTTGCACAATCTCCAGTGTAACAATCTCTCCATATTATTATGCCTTTCAGTATACAGTCTGCCATTAGAGAGTCACAACCAGCAATAAGGTGTGTGACTGTTTCCAATTTGGTTCCACAAAACCTACATATGCCTGCTTAAGTGGCAATTGAGGCTTAATGCCACAGAATCACCAGGTTTAAACGAGGGAGTCTCGTTTACTTCAATACTGAAATATAGAGCAAACACTGTTCCTTGATTAGTTTTTATGACAAGGGGACAATATTTCACTATCAGATAGTTTAATAGTTTATTAGAATATTTAATGTGAAATATATATGGTCACAACACCTCATGAGAGTAGACACAGCCTCTGTTTTTCTACATATATACACATTATAAAATCTGTTTCTTCAAGATTAATTGATGGTTTAAACAGAGACGATCAATAATAGGTTTGGATGAATTTTAGCAATGATTTTTAGAAATTTTACTATTTAGGATATTGTAATAATTTATATAAACATATGTATGTATTTATATATATTTTTTTAATAAGGAGTTACCTGTTGTGCATATAGTTGTTCATTGTTTTTAGGAGGCACTGAGTAAACAACATTTAGATATGTAGGCATGTGAATATCTAGATCCAAGATTTATGATTGGTTTACAAATTAATTGATGTTACTATTTAAATGGTCAGATTTCATTGTCCAGTGACTCTGAAGAAGCCAAACTATTGGCGAAAGCGTTTAGTCGTTGGATACTGTCTGTACACAAATAAAGCCGGAGTGTGATTTTCGCTTGTTGCTGGGATTTCTTTCTTTTTGTACTTAGAGAAATGAAGCCCATGTCTGGAAACAACAGTGAACTATACATATCTGTCAGTCGCAGATGTTTGTGCACAAACTCCACATTGCACAACAGTCATGTTTTGCATACACATCGGATAGGAATACACACATATATCCAAGGACAAAACACTATAATAGGTCAAACATACACAAACGTAGATGTGTGGAAAAGAGTGACAGACAGTGACAAAGAGCTTCCCATCTTGAGGCCTGTCCCATGCAGCACACATCTAATTGGCCAATACCACATGATGTGCAAATGTCAATCACTGTAGACATTTGCTTCTGGTATCCCTCAGCACTATAGTGTCTGTGGTACTTGTGATAACTGTGTAACATGACTGTACAAGTCATTATTCATCTAGCAGTTGTATACATGTTCCTGTTAAATGTAAACCTGTGTGTGACTGAGTGTTGTGTGTGTGCTTCCAGATGAATGGTTTATGGCCCATGCTCACACACTGCACTCCCCATTGCCTACTTTGCCAAGCCTGTTGATGTCATTCACCTTGGAATACACCTCTGGGGAAGGAATAGCCCTATAAGTTTTGTGGTGTGTGCTATAACTTCATAATGCTATAGTGTGATGTACTAGTTAGACAGGCGTTCTAATGTCAAACATGGTGACTGTGTGCGTGTGTAGGCATCACTGCTTTTGTGGCCATTCAGAGTCCATACACTTTCCATTGCCCTACTTTAGCAAGCCTGTTGATGTCATTCAGCTTGAAATACACCTTTGCAGAAGGACTAGCCCTATAATCTCTGTGGCGCATGCTATAACTGTGTAATGCTATAGTGTGGTGTACTAGTTAGGTGGGAGTTCTAATCCTGGACATGGCAACTGTGAGATTTTGTGTGTGTGTTTGGTTGTGTGTGTTTGTAGGGATCAATGCTTTTGAGGCCATTCACAGTTACTACACTCCCCATTGCCCTACTTTGGCAAGCCTGTTGATGTCATTCACCTTGAAATACACCTTTGGGGAAAGACTAACACTATAAGCTCTGTGATGCATGTGATAAATGCAGTACACTGTAATAGCAATGCATAGCTTGGGAGGGGTTTGAGTCTCAGCACTGTCAAGTGTGTGTTTGTCATCAGTATTCTGTGTGGAGGCAGCTGTCATTGTGTAATAACAGGACTCATTGTGGGTTGGGTTTTGCAAATTTCTTATATTGAGGACCTATTATATGTCACAATGTGCACCTTACAAGGACAAAAGATGTCAAACAGCAGAGAGGCTGGTGTAGACAATCCATACCCCTACATGTAACATTATGGATTGGGGAACAATATAGGCAACCCTTGTATTACCCAGAGAACACTCTCCACCCATGTCTCATACACAAACACACTTGGCTAGGCAACAACCACTATGTTGGTAGTTCCTTGCATATTCCCTCAGATAGTAACCACAGTGTGATTGCAGTGGACTACAGAGGACATGACACCCTATTCCATCCCTTCAATAGGCAAATAATTGCTTACAGTGGTCCTTTGCTATGTTCCCCACTGGACGCCTGCAACAACTGTAGAGTCAGCAAATGTAATGCACAAAGTAAATACCATGCCTTATACACATGCCCTGTATGGAGAGATGCCACTAACAGCAGTGAATACCTGTATCATGCTGTCAATGTAGGTGCAGGATCAACTTCAGTTCCACAGCAAGTTCTCACCACATGAGGCCAGGAATGCCACATCAGATGATAATCTGTCCACACAACATGCCCCAGACACACCAGGTACACGCCCACATGTCACAGAACATGCATGTGGGACATCTGCACATCCCAGACACCGTCCATGTTATGGAATATATAACACATACATGGCAAGCACTGCACAGCACTGGCCACCCACAATAGTAACCCAGATGAGTGGATGGTGAATACAATACACACCTGTGTAGGCAAATCCAGAGACTACACCCCTGAGCCACACTGCAGACCACTGTCATGTGGCCTGCTGCCAAGGTATACCCTTTGCCTAGGCTTGTATAGCCTTCTGGCACAGTCAACCACTACAGACTTTGTGAAGCAATGAACCCATGCATGTCAGTACTGGCAACGTGTGTGTGTGTGTGTGTGTGTGTGTGTGTGTGTGTGTGTGTGTGTGTGTCTGTGTGTGTCTGTGTGTGTCTGTGTGTGTATGTGTGGAAATTAATGAGTTGGAAGCCATTTGCACTCACTACACCTCCCATTGCCCTACTGTAGCATGCCTTCTGATGTCAGTCACCTTGACATCCCCTTTGCCCATATATCAGCCTGATAACCTCTGTGGTGCATGTGATACATGTGTAATACTATAGTGTAGCAAACAACTGTGATAATGTGTGTGAGTCCCTGAGAGAGTGTGGCTGTGTCACCCTTGACACCTGTTCTTGTGGACAGGCACATGTACTACAACTACCTTATCCCTCCTTTATCACTGTTGCTGATGTCACTCACCTTCAAAGATACCTTTGAACAGCTCTCCAACAGGTAAGCTCTGTGGTGTGTGCAATAACTGCATAAAAATGTAATAGCAATACATAGTTAGATGGGTTTGAAACCCCATACTAGTAAGTGTGTAAGTGTGTGACACAAACTTGCTTAGCTCTTACTCTCCTACCCCATTCCTTTCTTACTTTGTCTCTGTCTGTCTCTCTCACTCCCTCTTTGGTGGATGTGAAAAAGTACACCTGCTTTGCTTAGGCAGCACCTTGTGTTTTGTAAGTGATGCTCATGATCAGCTGATGGCCTGTGCATGAATTGCAATCCCCCACTAGCTGATTACATGTGGAACAGCTGTGGTAACATTCCCATAGCCAATTTCATGGAAACACACTCATATAACTAGGAACATCATGGGGGTGTTGGCCTTTTTCATTCACTGTGAGCAGGACTTCATGTGGGTGTTTGGCAAACAGCA
>NC_056729.1:1849347363-1849469863 GCF_019279795.1 Protopterus annectens | reverse complement strand
ATTGCTGAGGTTCAAGTCTCGAGCGTAGCTCGATGGGATTTGGATTTTCTGAGGTGCAGCATGTCCATTAATTCCGGGTTGGACATGGCTTTATACGTCAGGCACATATCGCCTCTGAGCAGGTGGTATGCCACTGAGTAGAGCTGGAGTTTCTTTAACCGGGCAGCATATGGCATCTGTTTGAGCCCTTTGATCCTCTTGGTGAGGTACTTTTGGGGTCTTTCCAGTTGCTGCAGGTGTCTGGTAAGGTACATCCTAAAAGGGGCATTGTACTCAATTATGGGCCTGATGAGGGATGAGTAAAGAGGTACGATGACCTCCCCTGATCTAGATGTGAATCCCTTCATGATTAGGTGGGCTATATAAAATGTTTTTCCTAACCACTTTGGCCACGTAGTTGTCAAATGAGAGATTGCTATCAACTTGGGTCCCCAGGTCCCTAATGACTTCTTCTGTACTTAATGGATTACCACCTTTGTGGTAATTTGTGGGCACTTTGTTTTTGCCAAAGGGGATGACTATACACTTTTTGGCATTTAGCTTGAGGCCATGGCTCTGGCACCAGTTGTCTGTTTCTATGAGGCCCTTTTGGAGGATGCTTGTGTCAACTGGAGAGTTGATTATGGCGCCCAGTTTGCAGTCATCTGTGAACTTGGTCAGCCACAGTCCTTCCGTGTTGGCCTGTACCACCGAGAAATATATACCGAACAAGAGAGGTCCCAGGACTGAGCCTTGTGGGATGCCACTTGTAACTGGTTTGGAGTCTGACATGGCTCCAGCAATTCTAGCCATGTGGGTTCTGTCCTTGAGCCAGTTTGCAACCCATCTAGTGACATAAAGGTTTATATTTAAGCTGGTGAGCTTATCTATAATGCCCGAGTGGGGTATTGTATCAAAGGCTTTTGCGAGGTCCAGGTAGGCTGTGTGGACCACCTTCCCCTCGTCAATGGCCTTGGTGACTGTTTCAAAGAAATCGACCAGGTTTAAGAGGCAGGATCTGCCCTTAACAAAGCCAAACTGGGTAGGATCCAGTGTCTGTAGGTCCCCAATATCTTTATTTATGAGGTCCATGATGATCCTTTCCATAGCTTTGCAGACCAAGCTAGTCAGGCTTATGGGGTGATAGTTTCCAGGATCCGTTGAGGCACCACCTTTGTGGAGAGGGACCACTGTTGCTGTACGCCACTGTTTGGGTACATATCCTGTAGTAAGGCTAAGATTGAACAGTAGTTTTATGTTTGGGTTTAGCTCTTCTTGGAGTTCATGTAGGACGCAGCCCGGGACACCATCTGGTCCCATTGATGCTGTGTTTTTTACTTTGCAGAAGGTGGCTCTTACCCGAGCATCTGAGATGTCAGGGGGGCAGCACTCTGTTGGGATAGATATTTGCCCTTTTGGTGGGGAGAGGGGAGAGAAGTTTGCACTGAACCTGTCAGCTAGGATGTTGGCAATGTCTGTGGGCTCGGTGTATTTTTTGTCATTTTGGACTAATTCTGAGCATATCTGGGAATTTCCACCCAGGTTCCTAACATAACTAAAGAAAGCCTTGTGATTATCCTTAGTATCCTGTGCAATTTTTCTCTCGAAGCTGGCCTTAGATGATTTTATGAGTGCCCGTAGTTTTTTGCTAATACTGATCAGAGTTGCCTTCCCTTTTTGGGATTTTGCTCTATCATGTAGTAGCTTCCTCCTTCTATTGTATAGTTTGTTTATGGCTGGGGTCCACCAGACAGGACGTCTGCCTTTGGAGGATTGGGTCTTGGTTTTATTTGGGATTGCATGATCCATGCATTCCTGAAGGTGTTCATAGAATGCGTTTATAAAGGATTCTGCGGTCTGGGCCGTATTTTCCACAGGCCCGGAGGCTTTGAAGGATT
Organism: Protopterus annectens; assembly: GCF_019279795.1. NCBI lineage: Eukaryota > Metazoa > Chordata > Ceratodontiformes > Protopteridae > Protopterus > Protopterus annectens. Next base: position 1,849,467,986 of record NC_056729.1, on the reverse strand, counting down.
TCGCCTCGGTTTTGAGATGTGTGAAATTTGCTTTAGAGAAGTTTTTCACTGTGGTTTTCTGGGCAGGGGGTGGGGTCGGGATATGATTATCCAGTGAGATTAGTTTATGGTCTGATCTTACCAGTGAGGGATACACTTCTGGTCTGGAGCACAGTGTCCCCATGTTGGTGATGATCAGGTCCAGTATGTTTTACCCTCTTGTGGGAGTGGTAACAAGTTGTTCCATAGCATTTGAGTTTATAAATCCTAGGAACCTTTGGGCTAGGGTGTTGGAGCTAGAGTAATGCTCCCAGTCTATGTTTGGGTAGGGAAGTCGCCCAATATAATGGTGTTTGGAGAGACCTTCATATTTTCCAGTATTCTCAGGAAGGCCAAGTGGGGTTCCAGTGTTTGGGAGTGTGGTGTGTAGCAGGCTATAATCTGGAAGGCAGTTTTACCCACAGTTAGTTGCACATGGATAGTCTCTGATGCTTCGTGCTGTGCCACCAACCTGGAGGTGTGGGTATCTTTGACGAATATTGATACTCCCCCTCCCCCTCCTTTTGTGGTTCGGTCCAAGTTTTGGGGCCAAAAAGCATGGTATGAGGTATTACCTGGTAGTACTGGGGTGCTCTCGGGAGCCTTGAACCAGGTTTCTGTTACTGCACAGATATCGATGTTCTCCATGCTAAGGAGAGTTTCGAGTGTTCGTGCATCTTGAGGTTTAGACTTCTGGCATTGAGTAGCATTACTCTTAGTTTCTTATCCCTTGTGATACCTATGGAGGTGGGTTTGTCTTTTGAGCCTTGCCTAAAAAAGGCACTATGGGGGTAGCAAGAGCCTTTGCCAATATCCGAAAGCCCAGGGGTGACAGGTGCAAGCCGTCCCTAGCGAAGCATCATGGCTTGTCGAGCATGTCATCCCAGGCTGACAGGCATTGGATCCCCTTTGAATGACACCAACACTTAAGCCAATTGTTGAAATTGATCATCTTGTCTTCATATTGTGGCATCATTCTTGGTGAGGGTAAGATGCTACTCAAGGTCAGGGTCATACCGGCCTGGGCTACATGCTCAGAGAGCTCCTCTATGTCTCTTTTCATGTAGTCCAGGGAGGTACGTCTCAGGTCATTCACACCAGCATGGACAATGACTGAGTCATATTTGTACTTGCCTTGGAGTGACCTGAGTGCTTGTGTTATGTGGCGGATCCTGGCTCCCGACAGGCAGCTCACCATGACCTTCTCCTTGTTCAGCCAGGTGAGCGGGACGTCAGTGTGCCTGACGATAGAGACACCTATTACAAGTGTATCAGGTGTGTTGTTTAGCCTTAAGGGCTGTGACTGTTCGGCACACTGGCTTTGTGAACTATGTATTGCACGTGTTTTGTTTTGGGGTAGCAGTTGCTTGGGTGTCTGCTTTGGAGGTCTCTGCTGCTTAGGCAGATTTTTATTTAGAGCCTCAGTATGTTTTGTGTGTTTATGTGTTTGGTTTGTTGTCGTGGTAGGTCTATGTGAGACTGGAATTGTAGTGAGTGTGGTTTCCTTCTCCTCCTGACTGGTTACGCCAGTACTGAGTTGAGAGAGCTTAGCCTCCAGTTTGGCTATATGGTTGCATCTCTCACATGTGTTGGAATTTGTTGGGAGGAGGAGAGGGTTGTCTGTGTACATGAGGCAGTTGTAACATTGCCTCAAGATTCCCAGATTCACCAGCTGGACCGGAGAAGAGATTGACAAATGACCTTTGGACATGCTAGAATAGTATTGGGAATTCCTTTATAATTGAAAAAAAGGGCCAATGGGGAACAAGGTACTCAAGGGGAGTTTGTGAGGGTGTAGTGCTTTTAATTTTTTAGAGCTGACTTATATAATTGCTTTAGTGAGCAAGTGCCAGGTAACTTATATGCAATGTGTTACAGGTAACTTAAATGCAAAAACGACAAACAGTAACTTTCTTTCAAGTGAAACAAGGAAATAAGTACAGTGGAATACTGGAAGAACAAGTACAAGTACAAGCTGCCAAAGTTGTAAAAACAGGTTTATTCCAAACGCATAGAACAAAGAACACTCCAAGGTAGCAGCTCCAATTCACCAATGACCTAGGTTTCGTCCCAAGGAAATGACTTCATCAGATTGGCGAAGTAGTGCTGCTTATTTATATCAAAGCAAATTAAATAATTACACTCAATTACTTCTATTAAAAGAACAGATCAGATTTAACATCCCCTAATTGCAAGAAAATATTTAAGTAAAAATGAATGAATAAAAACATCCTGTGAATTCGTATATATTTCCTATGTTAACTTATTACTTCTAATAACTAAAAAGTAAGTGAATAATAATTATATGCCAACATAATTACCATACTGAATCTATTATATCCTAAATAAATTGATACCCTATACATGCTGTAGGTTCCCTGTGGGTGTGTGTGTGAAATGTTTATATTTTCTACCATATTGTAAAAATGCATAAATAAATCCTTAACAGTAAAATAATATTGTATTATATGTATGTATGGTGTATAACTAATATTAACTAATTACACCTGATTGAAATAAAATTTGTGTGTAAAAGATAAAACATCCTGGCCCCCTACACTCAGTGCAATACCATGAAATACTATATGTTCTGAAGATGTTTTAACCTAAGCCAAGGCTTGATTGAAAGAAATTCATTCAGGCCTGGATCATGGTTTGCATCAAGTCTAAGTTGCCATGTAAGCTCACACATATCCAAGTGGTATTGGGTAATTCTCCCCTGTTGGTCGAAGCACACCTGCTGGATCACACAGAATCTAAAATTATGTCCTTCATTAGCCGTAACGTGTCTAGCTAGGGCATTTGTCAGTTTTTGATGTTTTATATCAAGAATATGTTCTTTCATTCTATCCCTAAACCTTCTACAGGTTTTCCCTACATAAAATGCCCTGCAATCTTGACACTTGGCTAAATATACTAAATTTTTGCTATAACAATCATAATGTCCATTTATCAAAATATCATATTCATTAATAGAAACTGTGTGTCCTGATGTCCAAATATATTTGCAAGTTGTACATCTACCACATTTATAATTTCCTTTGCATTTGTTACTGTTAACCATTATATCCACCTTACTTCTTTCAAAAATGTCCTTTAGTGACATATCCTTCTTGTATACAAACTTGGGCTTGTGTGAAAAAATCCTCGGTTCCACCTTATTGCTATGAAATATCTCCCAATACTTCATAACTATGTTAACTAAAAACTCAGAATCCATATTGTATTTTAAAATATACAAAATAGTGTCATTTCCAAAAGTGTTTGATTCACTATTACTTATAGAATACCCAAATTGATCTATACTGGATGTAATAATTGGAACTATTATCTTGTTACTTCTTTTAAATACAATTTCCCTTTTCAAGTCTAAACATAGTTTTGGCAGATAACCTCTATTGAGAAACATTTTAATAACAGAATCTAATTCCTTCTCAAAGTCCACATCATCACTGACCATACGCACCACCCTAACCATCTGCCCTTTTACTATGGCCTTTTTCTGATGTGGGGGGTGCCAGCTGTCATAATGTAGATAAGAGTTTGAGAAGGTAGGTTTTCTAAATATGTTTGTTCTAACCTTACCTTCTTTAGGATCATATGTTAAACTCACATCCAAATAGTCTATCTTTTCAGTATTGACCTGATATGTGAACTTTAGAAACCAAACTGTGTTGTTGATATACTCAAGGAAATTGTCCAATAAAAGTTTTTCCCCGGTCCAAATAATAAAGATGTCATCCAAAAATCTCAAATACATGTTGATGAATGGACTGTATTCACTTATATGTACATACTTTCTTTCCCAATAGGCCATGATGTAATTAGCGTAGAAGGGGGCACAAGCTGCCCCCATACCTACGCCAAAAGATTGTTTAAAATAATGGCCATCAAAGTACAAAAAATTGTTTCTTAATACTAAGTCCATTAATCTAACATATGTGTTGACTTCATCTTGTTCATAAACACCAGTAACACAAAGTTGTTCCTCTAACCATTCTAAGCCTGTGTCATGTGGGATCACACTGAATAGGTTACACACATCTATAGTGAGAAAATAAAATTCTTTTGGTATTTTCCAGTGTTTAATACATTCCAAAAAGTGCCATGAATCCTTTACTATATAGGGTGTAACTCCTAAGCCTTTCTTTAGTTTCTGATCCAAAAACTGGCTTACAAAACTTACTTTACTACGCTTTCCATCCACTATTGGTCTAAATTGCACATTATTTAGACCTTTTTGAATCTTGGGTATTCCAAAAATGGCACTCACAACAGGGTGTTGATTCAACATAAACTCATACTCACTTTCAATGATCTCTCCCTGATATACCATATCGTCCAAGGCCATATCTATTTTTTGATAAGCTATTTTAATTTTGTTGAGACTAACTTCACTATAATTGTCCTCTAATAACATAGACATCATAATACTGTTATAGTCTTGCTTGTTAGTAACAACTATCCCATTGCCCTTGTCCGGTTTCATAATGCGTATACAATCTTTATTGCTAATAAGTTTCAAAATATCATTTTCTTCTTTTGTTAAATTACGTTTACCTAAACACTCTCTGTGTCTGTAGTGTTCCCTAAATTCTTTTTCACATAAACATTCAAAAATAGAAACTGAATGGTTCATACAAGGATTAAATACACTGAATTTTTTTAAGACCCTTCCATCATTACCACACCCAATATTGTTAAAGTCCGTTTCAATATTAGTTTTTAAATTCATTTTGCGGGTAAATAATTTTAGGTCTATAAGTGAGTCCACAATATTCCCCCCCCTGCTTGGTACAAAATTAAATCCTTTAGATAGAAAGTCAGCATGCTTTATATCAATATCTATGTTTGAATAGTTATACACTTTGAAATCTTTACTAGTGTTAAAAATTATTTTGGGCTTACTTAAAACACCTTCACTCAGTACGGAAGTAACAGCAATAATATTCCCCTGAGATATCACCTCGTGAAAACTCACTAAATCATAACCACCATTTGTACTTCCGTCGAGTATGTTCTCCTCTATACTCAAAGGTATAGGTACTGGATTTAAAAAAAGTTCAACATTCTCAACTTGTATTTTTTCAACTACAACAGTGTTTAAAGTGTCTAGGTTGGTGTACACGTTGTCCCTAAGTATATCATCATTCTGAGAATTAATGTCTTCACAAATCAAATGTGTACTTAAATTCATTAAATCGCTATTACCGATATTTAAGGATTCTGAGTTTGTGTATCCTACAAATCCTGACTTAACGCCATTTACAATTCTACCCTGAACATTACAATCATCGTCTATTGTGTGTATACTTAGGTTCAGCAAATCAATATCACACATGTTATAACTATGAATTGTTTCATTCATATTGTTTCTACGCAGGTGTGCATTAGTAAATAAATTATTCACTTCCCCAATTTTGTCATGCACAAGTATAGAAGGAAATAAGTACAGTAAGCAATGCAGATATCACTAGGGATCCACAGAAGTGCTAAAAGGCCATGTTTTAGGTGGAATTAGCGTTTCAGGGAAATAAACAAACAACAAGCATACAAATAAAGCTAGATTCAGCAGGCCTAATCTATGCTACAGCAAACAAGGTGTACCAATTTCAGGAAGAAACAGTTAGAATATGCAGGCACTATAAGCCTCTAACCAGAAATTCCCTGCTCAGAAGGGCAGAGACCAGCCTCTCCTCCCACAAGTGTGCAGACCGCAATCCTTCTTAACATAAAATAACTGGCCTGAAGCCCAAGTGCTTAAACCAGAACTAATACACTTTTAGAATAACAGACACTGAGCTCTCAATCAGCAGTTCCCAACTTAGAAGGATGTAAGCTACCTGTCCTGCCACCACAGTGCAGACCACAAACCTTCCTAATGTAAAACTGGTCTGAAGCCCAGGTGCTTAAACTAAAAGGCTTACAATGAGTTACACCAAGCAGTAATAAATAAAATTGAGTACTTTTAAGATGACGCAAAAGCAAAATAAAGTAGGAAAAAACACAAATACAGTAAAAGCAGATAATTTTTTTTTTTTTTTTTTTTTTTTTTTTTGGAAAGAGAGAAAGGAGTAGCAGAAACTAAGCTGATTGGCCTTCTCAAATGCTCTCCCTGTACTGCGTATAAATATATATATATATATATATATATATATATATATATATATATATATATATATAAATATATATATATATATATATATATATATATATATATACACACACACACACACATACACATATTTATAGATATCTACATATATATAGACATAAATATATATATATCTATATTTATATATACTGATAGATCTATATATGACCATATATCACAATATACAGATGCCTATAAATACATATATATGAATATATATGTGTATGTACATGTACACATATATCTACATATGTATGTGTGTGTGTATGTGTGTATGTATGTATATATATATATATATATATATATATATATATATATATATATATATATATCCATATCCTTGTTATGTGTAAACATTACTGTTGTATACACCTTCCCAGATGTATCACACCATCTGATATGTGTATATTTAGATATAACAACATACGTGATTCAACTGTAATATCGCTAACAAGTACTTGAAGTCATAGCAGTTGCTCAATACTATCCAGTATGTGTACTGAGAGATATATTGGAAAAATTAACAACTGTTTTCATAGCTTTGATGGCTTAGTGGTTAACTGCTGTGACTATAGTGTACAGGGTCATGGGTTCAAGACCTGCAACGGCTGTTTATTTTGTTGCTGGGCAGAACAAGGGCAGTTGGATACAGAGTGGTTAAGGCAGTTTTGAGCAGCTTTAAGTGGGTTTGCATGGGTTTGCATGACAGTAAGCACTGCTAACATACAGTTAAACGTACAGGCACTTACACTGTGTAAGCTTCTATTACCAGTGTACAAATGTGCTTAGCATTTATATCGCAGCAATGCTGAAACCTGCTAAGCATGGCTCGGCCATGGTAACCAGTGCTCACATTCTGGTCTGATAAAATAGCACAGTAATGCCATCTTTAATAAGTGTATTTAATGCCATGTAGATAACATGCATCTATGTGCTGTCATTACAGTAGCAAGGGGTGTGAGTCTACTGTTTGGGACACCTGAGTATATATGGCTTGCACAACACTCTTTTCCATTTGAATATGTTACATACATGGGTGGTATCCCAGGTTATATGCCGTCACACTGGCATGTAGTGCGGTATATATAGCTGTGTGTGGCTCTGGTGGATACAACCACCATCATTACAGTTGCTGTTAAGTGTATCCCACCACTTAGCTGGCCGTAATACTGTACAGTTCACATTAACAGGTTAAGTAGTTGTCTATCACACTATCTGTGGTTCTACAGCACCTCTCCCCCTCCAAAGGGTAGGGTTGTGCCACCTAGACCAGCACACCTATGTTTACTGAGTTGAGGACTGCACTACATTGAGGAAGGGGACATATACCCTGCCAGTAACATCGTCAATGACATTAAACTAGCATACTGCTTATTTCCCAATGTGCTGTTGTGCCTATTGTGCCTTGGTGGAATTACATAGGCTAAAATGGGTTCCTGGCACAGGTACATACATCCATGTGTACAGTATTCTCTGTGTATTGTAGCAACACCACAGCTGCTGTGTGTGTTATACACAAATGTAGTGTGTAGCACCCAGTACACTTACCATTGTCCACTGTAGAAGGGCTGATGACATCAGCCACTATGCACTCACCTCTATACACCACCTCCAGACCTATCGGCCAGGTGGCACATGCAGTAACTGTTATACAGACCTGTGACATGTGTTCACCTGTACTCAGGATATGGCACAGCCAAGGTGTCACCACAGTGATATACTCCTTGTAGGATACAACAGCAGACCATCATCCTGCTGACACATGGATACCTAAAACATAAGCGGAGTACATTATGGAGACCACAATCAGTCAGTGTTAATAACAGCTATAATGCATCATGGCTGGACAGCTACACTTCCTGAAATGTAAGCATCAAACTTTACTGCTGACAACATGTTACACAGCATTACATTGGTACACCATAGTACAATCACCCTGTGCATCAGAACCATATTAGCCTGTCCCTGCATCGATGGTACGGATGAGAGGGATGTGGCATAGGTATCATATGCACAGGGTGTGTTGTTGGTTTGCCAGAGACCTAGGCTGAGCCATACAATTGACACCATGTGTGTGAGTGAGGGGGTTTAATTATTAATTTGGCTGTGGTGATGTGATGTGTTTAGGTATGGGTTTGCCTTATCTGTGGTGGTATTGTGTGTGTGTATGTATGCACACAGTTCTGCCATGTGGCTGCCCTATACAGGGGTTTGTTGGACAGCTGCAGACTGCACCTGGCAGGGTGTGCAGTTCACCATCTCTGGCCATGGACATGGGAACTGTGCCTGCCAGGGGTTCCACAGGCACCACCAGGTACAAGCCATTATATGCTACTCTCCCCTGATGATGACATATGTCCTCTAGATCCTTGTCCCTTTTGGGACTGGCCAGGGCCATGTGGCCTGCTGTGGTGTGGTGTGGACAATGCCCCCTGCAGTGCTGGGGCTGGTACTGCCACTACAGGAGTGGCTCTGTGTTCTGGCATGTCCACATCGACCTCCAGCTGTTAGTGTTGCTGGCCTACATCCATGTGGCTGTTGCACCACTCCCACCATATGCTTGAGCATGGACATTCCATGGTCGAGGATTCCCACCATCTCACCAACCATCTATACATGACCTCTGAAAAATAATGGAGGGCATCTGCAAGATCACGGATGTTGTCAGTAACAGCTGAATAGGTAGCCCTCTACAGCTTCACAACCTGTCTGGTGTACCATTCCATACATGCCTGGGCCTCCATGATGGCCTGAAACATACATCTGGTGGTACCAGATGTGACACTTCTGTCAGGGGTATGATGACCAGCAGCCCTCCAATGAGCACCCCTGTATAACTGCCTATGTGGTTCCCCACCAGACATCCGGCTATGGCTACCGTGTCCAGACACATGTGCCATAGATACCACACTGTCCTGTCCCATGTCATCAACTGCCAACTGTCCCTCAGCTATGGCCACTGGTGATGGGGTATGTATAGGCAATGTGACTGTGTGCAGGGATGGGGTGGATAACAGTGGGATGTCAAATGATGGTGCAGCTTCAGCCCCTGACAACCCCGTCTGTGCCTCAACACACCTATGATCATTTTCAGTGTCTGTATGGACACCACCATCTCAGATTTCAAGCAGGAGGGATCCTGCCCCACCTCGCCACCTGTGAGGGGAAAACAAGAAATGCATTTTAAGACCTATACATCATTGCTTAACAGTACACACACACACACACGCACACATACACACACACACACACACACACACACACACACACACACACACACACACACACACACACACACACACACACACTGACATTCCACAACCTGTCTTGAGTTTACAGAATGTCCCTAGTTTTTCTCTTATTTTCCCCATCCTGTATCAGTCTTGAATAATTACAGTCAATAATACCAATCATTAATGTATCATTGTTCTAATTGCTCAGAAAAGTGATCACAAACATGACCTGTTACTCCATTAACTCTTTAACTTGATTGGAGTCATTTTTTCAAAGACTCCCTGATGTCATCAAGTGTTCACCCTGGTTTTGTCCAGATGTCTTGAGCATTGCCCCAATATTTTATGGGCTACTACATTCAGTCAATAATGCCATGCACTGGAGTGTCATACTTAACTATTGTTCAGTCGATGCAAGATCTGTTGCTCTATTAACTTTTTATGTGGACTACAGTAATATTTGAAAACACTCTCTGGTGTTGTCTAATTATTCCCCAATGCATCTATAGTGCTGCATATGTGGCTATTCTTTCACCTTTCTGCTGATTGCAATTAGAAACGTATCCCTGGTGTCTAGTTTCCCCTCCCAATGCATCTTTCATGCTGCAGACTTTATTATACTATCAGCTGTCCTGAGATTACATTTCATAAAAATATTCCTGGTGTCTAATGTGTCTGTCCATGTCCATGTACTGCACAATTTCTAAGGGACGTTGAGCAGTATGAACAACCCCACACTCACACATGTGCATACATGGACACACACACACACACACACACACACACATACACACACACACACACACACACACACACACACACACACACACACACACACATATACACATATGCATTCTACATACATCAACCCCTCTCTACTCCACCAGATAACACTTAAAGACAAATTAACCCCCCCCCACACACACACACTTACAGGTGAGGTTGCACAAAGATATTACACACAGACCTCTCATTACCCATCTGTCAACATGCATGACATATGGCATGCAACAGCATGCAGTACAGCTATAGTCATTCCCTGTTAGCAACATCTCTGTGATGCATGGGTTGTGTTAGTAGGTGATGCCCCTTACCCTGGAACACACTGCACCCATGTACACAGTATTGCTGTGTACCTGTTCAGCACCCTGGCATGTACTGTTCACCATACCTCACAGGTGTACATGTCATTGCTGAATGTGTATATGTGTGTCAGTTATGTTTGCTCTGTTGCTCACAGCCCCTATGTGTTTGTCCGACACATACCTGGGATGATATGAGGACAGGTGTCAATAGTGAATCCCTGATGTCTGAGTTACAGATCTCATCATCAGTGGTGCATGTATGGACAATAAAATACAATTACACTGACAACTTTCAAACCTTACTGTGGCTTTGGGGAGTGTACACACCCTTATTGATATGGCACCCTCTTCCCTGATATGCCATGGGGCCAAATTACTGCATATGTTAACATTACACAAACCTGATATGCCACATATGACCTGTGCAATCAAATGCAATCTCAAACAAATGTGTTAGTTGTGCTGATGCTGATTGAGATGCATACAATTTGTGGGGCATATGTGTGCACACCCTTATCATGATGATTTGTTGCACCTACTGTTATGTGTACTACAGCAGTCACTATTCCTGGAAGGGGTATAATAGCTTGGGCCATTTGCATTTGCCAGTATTTGGTCACTCTGCCCTACAAATGTCCTCCAACTATGCATGATTGCAAGGTCAACTCGTGCACAGCCCTTGGAGATCACACAGTGCCATCACTATTGCTGTGGAGTCACAGTTATGTCTGCCACAATTTATGACTTGACTGAATGCAGATACAGCCATTCTTAGTGAGCTTTGGATCTCTGCTTCAGTGCACTGTTGTGTTTCAGGATGAAACCCCCTCCCCATCCTCAGCCTTTTTGCAGATGCTTGACAACTATGGCCTACACATGTGTCATTTTACAGTGTCCCAAACTCTGAACACCATGTGTACTGGCCTAGTCACTGCTAATGAATGGCAAACATACAGGTGTACACTATCACCAGCAAGGTACAGATGGGGATGGTTGGCTTGAGGAGGGGTGAGGTGTTGGTGCAGCACATGTATCTTAATTGATACTGTCTGTAGGTTTTCAATGTGGTCTTGGTACACCAGTACACATTGCAATGCATGGCTTTGGGGGACATTTGCTGCTATGCATACACTACCTGTTGAGAGGCCTGGCTGATGTTTCCTGTCTTACAACTGTCCCATCTGATTACCCTAACCCATGGGCCACACTTATGCAGAGTCCAGGCAATTGCCGACACAAGTACTGCACAGCCAGTACTTGCCAGACATTCCTGCAACTCCCTCAGTGTTGTGGCATGTTACTAGGTAGCCTGCATGACCAGTTTGCAACATGTGTCATCATCTGTCTTAGATGGCAATCTGTTTATTTTCTACATTAATCTTGTCCCATAAATCCTCACCACATACATGACTGCACTGTCTGCCATGGTATATGCAATGGTGAGATAAGGCTACATGTCCAACTCCTGAGTGCTACCTGTTGGGTATAGGATCCATTCCAAGGCTTGTAAGATGTGTGCAAGCCATGGCTGCCTCTGTTGCAAGTAAGTGGGCACATTTGATGGCCAAACGTCTTGGACAGCAGACCATTTTTTGGTGTGACATTGAGGACCTGTACTTGCTGGAAGGTCCATACTCATGAAGAATGCATGCTGTCAGTACCTCACAATATGTTATCTGGAGTGTATGCACACATATGCTTCGACTGTTTGTGAAGGTATGTATTCCCCTTATTTGCCTTCCTAACATAGGATTCCATATTACACATTCATTGCTCATGTTAGGACCACATTGCAGGTTGTAGGGGTTGTGGAATGCAGTATTGTGATATGCCATAGTGTAGATCCGTAACAGTTGCCATTGTAATAGTGGTATATACACTGTTGTAGCACTGTATAAGGGTGATGTTTCAGACATGTCCCTACTTTAGGCCATTTGTCCCACCATTATGTTCATCTCTGTGCACACATCTTACAATAACAGCTTGTTAGTTATAATGCAGGACTCTCACATACCCTTCAGATATGCCACCATGGTGACCACTGTGATGCAGTGCAGTTAACAGCAACAATAAGTGAACATGTACAGCATGCATTATGGGTAGGTGTGTTAAATGTGTGCGTGGAATATACCATGGCCATAACATGACTGGTGTATTAACAAACCTGAACAAACATTGCACTCACCAGCTACTGGCTGCTGCCCTGGAGGTATACCAGAGGGGCCTACATAGTTTTGTGAGAGATGTGATGTCAGTAGTCAAACCTGTGGCACCGGTAAAGGGTAGGAGCAGCATTGCAGTACATCAACAGTACAAACCCACAATACTACAGATTATGCACATCTGTTTATTACTACAACACAGAAACAGACTATATATATTTCATCCCACGTATGCATGATTAAACTCTACAGATGCAGCTGGATATGCAACACTGGTCTACTGAAGTGTCCTGTGGCCTTACCTGCATGTTCCTCAACCACTGTGTGGGTAGCACCCACCTCCACTATGCTCTCCGCCAGGCCTTGTGTTTGCAGGCGGGCAGGTCCCCCTGAGGCTGGCGAGGAGCTCCTCAACATGTGTCAGGGGGTCCAGATGGCATGACTCTCCCATTGCAAACTGGTTCCCCCCAAACTGCAGCAGCATGCCGATGGGTATGGTGAGGTAGATCAGTGCAGCAATGTCGGACCTGCTCATAACTGCGGTTATGCAGGTCGACATCGTTTACCCTGTGGAGAAGATCATTCCACAGGGCAGTGCTCTCCTGCAGATCATAGGCTGTACACCCAAACAGGTTGTGGTAGCACTGCACCAGGCATGTGATGATGAATTCATTCTTCTGGGGTGTGTAAATCGGAAGTCTCTCCTGAGACATTGTGCCTGAAAGACATAAAGAGGGAAATAGGTCTGAGGACCTCATACTGCAAGGATGTAATAGTTGTTAATGCACATCTTTGTCTCCCCTCCACCATATCTGCAACAACAACCTGCTCACACAACTCAATGGGTATGTCTACAGCAGACCTACTATTGGGACATATATCATATTCTACAACAATTTGTGCAATGTGTTTGTAGTTATGCTCCATGATGAAACACTATCATTGGTGGTCTGTTATGCACAATGTCACCTGCATTCCATTGTAAGGGCCACTATGGTCCCATATATGCATGTGTTCTGTTTGCTATGTGACTACTGCACATCTGTTGTTTTGTGTTAATGGGGCTATCTGGAATGTGTGGACTATTACTACCCATATATGTTCTATAACAGTGACACAATAGCATGTTTGGAAAGGCAGTTGCCAGCAGAACCACCTTTCTCACCTCATCTGGCCATGTTACCAGGCCACATGACATCTGGGACCCACCTGGGACCCCATCATCTACTGGTCCTGCACTACCTCCAGGTGGAACCACCTCAGGGGAGGGTGTTTGCACCCCCCCGGGAACACACACAGACAGGATCCTGTCACCCAAAGTCAGGTCCAGGGTCTGGTGCATAGGGAGCTCCACAGAGACTTGGGGGATGTGCTACAGCACCTTGAGGCCCTCAGTACACAATCACAGGGTCCAGATGCTCCTCCTACTTAGCCCCCAGCCTAGGCACCTTCAGGGCCGTGAAGATGCTGTTGTGACTGCCCATGGGTGGGGACCCTGGTCCCATTTCCATATGGGGGCTCATGGGCTTCCACATTTCAAACAACACTCCACATGTGTCATATACTACCCCTGTATGCTGTCTTGTCTGTCTTCCATCCCAACCTACCTCCCCAAATATACCTACTATCCTTCCCCAAAATACCAATCCCACCTTCACAAACAAGGGCAATGTATTCCCAACATGGAGTTTACACCAGACATAACTGTCCATTTTGCACACACTTACTGCTGTATATATAAGTGTGTATTGATATGTGTGATGTTCTCTCACACATCAGGTCCACACTCTTTAACTCTCCTTCCTGTACAGCTGCACTGTTCTGCCTTGCTACATCACAGACAGGTGTCACATGTAGACACAGCCTAACATTATGGGGTGTATATATGTATATATATATATATATATATATATATATATATATATATATATATATATATATAGGGACAGATTTCAGGTAAGCTTATTACATACCCATGGCATTTGTGCATGCTACATTACATGATAACATGATTGTCCTGCAAATGGTGGGCTCTGAAACTCATGTGTCTATCATAATGGCATTACTTCCAACATCAGCTATTGGCCACACTAATATACATGTCTTGCGGTACAAAACACATACTATGATGGCTTACATCTTGTCATTCATTGCTGATCTGCACAGTTGACTGGTATGGCCTACTGCCCACAGGGACAGACACTATTGTCCATAGCAGTTGTTCAGCAGGACATCATTACAACAACTCCTGATGGCACATATAAATCATTCAACATCATCTATTCCATTATTATAAACCAAGTACTACATTCAGTTACATGCATATATGCTTCACATTCCTGTTGTAGGATTGTCACCTCTTCTGGATACAGTTTGCTGTGTCCCCTTGGTTAACTTGGTATGTCTGTAGGTTCAGTTGTTGAACAACTTTTTACTTACTGGATGTTTGTTTTTCTCTCTCTCTCTCTGTCTCTCTCCACTACATGGATTGAGCTGCTTTGAATAGATTGCAGCATGGATTTTGTAGGTGATGCACATGATCAGGTGATGGCCTCTGCACCAATCAGTGTCCACAACTTGCTACCTGCATGCAGCTTGCTGTGTAGTACTTCCAGTTACCACTATCATGGCAACCCACTATTAAAAATTACTAAATCATGTGGGAATTGTCCCTTTACCTTTCCTGTATGGAGGACATCCTTCCTGCGTGTGGGCAGCAGTGTTACAGACAGCAGGTAGCAATACTTCTTACAAGAGGACTTGCAGACACAGGCCAACTACATATTTGTATAAGGTTCCAGACCTACTGACAGTGTGAGTAGTGTTGTTATATGCATTGTAAACTGCTAGTGTTTCAGGGTTTGTGTGTACATACTAGTTTAGCGTGGAAACTGTGGGCCTATCCACATGATGGCCAGAGGATTGGCTGTTATGTTTTGCCTGTCCACCACATAGGTCTTGTCTCAGAAATACCAAAAACGAAAATGTCTGAAGCCAAATAACCAAAATCCAACAACCAGAGAAGTAGGAAAGCAGCAAAAATAATGTATCTGAAAAAACGTCCTTTATTGGAACAGTCCACAAACCAAAATAACACAAGCGCTTTCACTCAGACAATTCTGAGCTTTTTCAAGTGATACCATCTCATTTAGCAATACGCCTTATATATAATGTCAATCATAACATGAATTGAAAATGCATATTGTTAAAGAACATTTAAAGGAACCCTCTAAAAAATTTTTTTAGTGTAAATATAAACTATATTTAAAAGACTGACTTGCATCTAAAATAATTCCCAAGGTAGGAATTAAAACAATAATGCATTTCATGGGTTTAATAAATTAAGTTAAAAACAAGTATATTATCCTATTATCCATACAACATTACTAGAAATAAATACATTTAAGAAGTCAATGTTTCCCAATATACTTGTTATGTATTAGGAATATTAAAATCTTTCCTCATGAAAATTCATTTGCATAAATTGTGCAAAATAAGCATATTATTGTGGAAAACAATGTTAATATATTAGTCTATTAATCATGGACACTAAACAAACTGTAGGCTAGAAAGGTAATAATAGTGGTTAGGATAGTAGATGCATATAACCCCATTAAAAAGAATGAAAAATACATGAATAAATAACTGAGTGGATGAATAAGTCAATACATAAATGAACATTGGTAAGTTGATGGAATAGCATCAAATGAAAAATGACCTGCTGAATAATGAATGCAGTAACTATGGCTACAGCCTAGCTCTTCTTAACTTAAGAACTGGTTTGATGCTGATGGTCCCGTTGAGCCTGGGTGATCTTCCTGCATCCAACCTTTACTGCCATAGTAGTTCGCGGTATTCAAGTGTGGATTCCCAGTCACCACCCCTTGCGTCTGGCTCAACTTGTTCTAATACTAAGAATTTGAAATTTGACCCTGGGCAAGAAAGGGAGTGCTTGAAGAAAGCATTTGTTTCCTTCTTCTTGGCCATATCATAAAAATGTTCATAGATCCATTTTCTGAGTTCCCCTTCGGTCTTCCCCACATAAAAACTTTGACATGTGGTGCAAAGGCCCAGGTATACAACCCCTTTAGTAGCACAAGTGTAAAAACCTGCTGGGTGTACCCTAAATCTCCTAGATGGAATATACATGGATACTTCATTCGATATGGCATGGCATTGGCTGCAAGCACCACATTTATGTGTGCCTATTCTTGGTTGCTTTGCCTTTCTCTTGCTGTCATGCTTCCTTTCAAAAATCTCTTTAAAATTTACACCCCTTTTTCTAACAAAACTTGGTTTAGAAGGTATAAAATCTTTCAGTTCTTCAAAAAGAGCTAATATCGGCCAGTGATGTGTTATGATTTCCTCCATTTCCTTGGAATTGGAGGAATATGTATATGCAAAACTGTTTGTGTGATGGGCAAGTGTGTTTGAAGCAGGTTTAATCACTGCTTCTGATCCTTTCCCTAGTATCGGTGTATATAAGGAATTCCTTAAGGAGCCTACTTCACCAACTAAGCTCCTAAATAGTTCCAAGGGATATCCTCTTTCCAAAAATAGTGCCTGTAAGGTTTCTACCTCAAGTTCAAAATCTTCCTGAGTGCTGCATATTCTGCATGCTCTAATGAGCTGCCCTTTAATAATTCCTCTTTTTTGATATAGAGGATGGGCACTCTCGAAGTGTAAAAAGAATTGGAAAAGGTAGGTTTACGGTGTAATCTAGAGTGGAAAGTGTTCTGAGTGTAATCCTTATACAAGGTGATGTCCAAATAGTGCAGTTCGTGTAGGTCAACAGTATGCGTAAATTGTAGGAAACTAGTGGTGGAGTTGATATAACTGAAAAACTGCCCCAACTCATCCTCTGGACCTCCCCAGAGGATGCAAATGTCATCTAAGTATCATCTATAAAAGAGGATATACTTTTTCCAAGGTGGTATGAGGACAAATGTGTGCTCCCATTTATGTAATACCACATTGGCGTAAAATGAAGCACATGATGCTCCCATGGCTACCCCCTTTCGTTGTTGAAACAATTCTCCATTAAAGAAAATGAAATTGTTCAGCAAAACAATTTCCATCAGCTCAGTTAGTAGGTTTGACAACTTATTGGTAAAACTGGTTTCTTTAATAAGAAACTCACTAAACCATTCTAGTCCTTCCTTATGTGGGATGCTAGAAAAAAGATCCTTAATGTCTATTGTTACCATTAGTAAGTCTGGTGAAAAACAGGAGGTGGGAACATCACGCAAGAAATGCCAAGAATCTTTACAAAAGTGGCTGAGCAGGGGCGTGAATTCCTTTGTTAAAAAATCAATGAATTTCCCTATAGGCTCAGTCATACCCCCCGCACCTGATACTATTGGTCTAAACCTTAAAGGGTGGACGCCTTTGTGAGTCATGGGAATCCCAAATATGACCGGTATCTTAGGTTTCTCCACATGTAAATAATTAAAGACCTTCTCATTGATAACCTGTTGCAATAAAAGATCTTTCAAGTAGTAATTAATCTGAGCAAAGGTGATGTTAACCTCATTCCGTGATACCGTGTCATACTGCTCATCATCTTGGAGCATGGTGTGAATATGTGCCTCATATTCTTCAGAAAACATGAGCACTACCCCTCCACCCTTATCCGGTTTCATAATCCTGATGTTCTCCTCTTTGAGATAGTTGATAAAATTGGCTTCTTGTTCGGATAAATTACTCTGAGATGAAGACTTTTTATTTTTAGATATTTTTCTAAAGTCATTCTCAACCAGTTTCTCAAAGAAAAGAATTATTGGATGGAGTGGTGGGTTAATTAGACTGGTGCGGGTTGGGCCCATATCATTAAGTTTCTGGCCTTTAAATATCTGATTCAAATTTAAGCCCCTAGTAAAAAGCTTCAGTTCCACTAAAGCTTGTGTCAAATTCATTGATTTAGATGGAACAAACTGTAACCCACGAGTGAACTCATCGAATGCGCATTCATCTAGGTCCACATCTGTGTAATTGTAAATTACAAAATTGTCCTTTCTTAACATAGTACAGTTTCCTTCTATGTTACCTATGTTGTTAGTGTTCAAGTCAAGTTCTATATTAGGGCCACATACAAGGCCTTCTGTGGGTCTAGGGGCACTAAACCAGTCAAAACCATTAACGTCTGGGCATCCATGTTCTCGATGCTTGTTTCTGCCCCCAAACCCCGGTCTTGCCCGGGTTCCGCTGAAAATCCTGGTTATTATTACCCCTTCTACCCTTTTTGGCTAGTCTTTCACTTCTCCTGGGAAGTTCCTCCATTTCTTCTTGAATATCATCACCCCTATCTGTACTATTAATGGGTGTCTTAGTGGAAGCCCCTCTATTGTATCCATTAGGGGAAGGGTAGGCCAACCCATCTCTATAATCCACTAGATCCCTTTCTAACTTTCTTAACTTCCTGTTGAGAATCTTATCACAGAAAGTGTCCACATTGTCAAACAATTTGTCATAATCCAGCTTAAAAGCATTAAAATCCAAGTCAGTTATTAATTTATTATTCAAAACATCTAAATCATTCATTAATATTTGTGTTTTTGACTCATATTCACTGATCATTAAATTAAGCATATCCAACCCTGCCTTATCAAAAATTTCACATAACTTGTAATAGTAGCTAGTACCCTGCTGAACATTATTAGGAAATTTAAAGAAGCATAGTCCTTTAGGAATACATTTAACTCTGACACACTCCTTTAGATAATCTATTTCAAGCTGTGTGCTTCTTAAAGAATACAATTTGTCTTTAAACAGATCCATTTCCTGGTCAAAATTAGAAGCATTGCTAGGGTTAACAGTACCTTTAGAAAACACAAAACACTGACCAGCCCATTTTGAGAAGTTGACATCTTTATTTCTATTTTCTGTTCTAGCGCTATTAAATCCATTGGTTTTGGGTCGTGCACCCACATCCGGCCTCCCATTGGAGTCCTGGCGTTGAATACTGTTGTTGCATCTTAGCCCAGCGCTGGACACATCGTAGGAAGGTAAAGATGTATTTCTTCCCCCTTCTGGGTCCGCTATAACTGGAATAGTGCTCTGTTTAACCTCTAGTGTGTGTTGCTGGTTACAAGCAATTCCCGGTGAGGCAATACTCGCTGGTCTCAGCAAGTTCATTAGTTCCTTAAGTGCAACCAATACTTGGTTGAATTCTGCTCTGCTCACGGGAGTGTCATTCGTGCTAGCCTGCAGAATCTCTGGAGTATCTCCAGGGTTGAAGCTTTCTTCCTCAGTGGTCATGGCCCGAAACAACAAGATAAACCAAAAACGAAAATGTCTGAAGCCAAATAACCAAAATCCAACAACCAGAGAAGTAGGAAAGCAGCAAAAATAATGTATCTGAAAAAACGTCCTTTATTGGAACAGTCCACAAACCAAAATAACACAAGCGCTTTCACTCAGACAATTCTGAGCTTTTTCAAGTGATACCATCTCATTTAGCAATATGCCTTATATATAATGTCATTTCTAATGTCTACTATCCTAACCACTATTATTACCTTTCTAGCCTACAGTTTGTTTAGTGTCCATGATTAATAGATTAATATATTAACATTGTTTTCCACAATAATATGCTTATTTTGCACAATTTATGCAAATGAATTTTCATGAGGAAAGATTTTAATATTCCTAATACATAACCAGTATATTGGGTAACATCGACTTCTTAAATGTATTTATTTCTAGTAATGTTGTATGGATAATAGGATAATATACTTGTTTTTAACTTAATTTATTAAACCCATGAAATGCATTATTGTTTTAATTCCTACCTTGGGAATTATTTTAGATGCAAGTCAGTCTTTTAAATATAGTTTATATTTACACTAAAAAATTTTTTTAGAGGGTTCCTTTAAATGTTCTTTAACAATATGCATTTTCAATTAATGTTATGATTGACATTATATATAAGGCGTATTGCTAAATGAGATGGTATCACTTGAAAAAGCTCAGAATTGTCTGAGTGAAAGCGCTTGTGTTATTTTGGTTTGTGGACTGTTCCAATAAAGGACATTTTTTCAGATACATTATTTTTGCTGCTTTCCTACTTCTCTGGTTGTTGGATTTTGGTTATTTGGCTTCAGACATTTTCATTTTTGGTTTATCTTGTTGTTTCGGGCCATGACCACTGAGGAAGAAAGCTTCAACCCTGGAGAAACTCCAGAGATTCTGCAGGCTAGCATGAATGACACTCCCGTGAGCAGAGCAGAATTCAACCAAGTATTGGTTGCACTTAAGGAACTAACGAACTTGCTGAGACCAGCGAGTATTGCCTCACCGGGAATTGCTTGTAACCAGCAACACGCACTAGAGATTAAACAGAGCACTATTCCAGTTATTGCGGACCCAGAAGGGGGAAGAAATACATCTTTACCTTCCTACGATGTGTCCAGCGCTGGGCTAAGATGCAACAACAGTATTCAATGCCAGGACTCCAACAGGAGGCCGGATGTGGGTGCACGACCCAAAACCAATGGAGTTAATAGCGCTAGAACAGAAAATAGAAATAAAGACGTCAACTTCTCAAAATGGGCTGGTCAGCGTTTTGTGTTTTCTAAAGGTACTGTTAACCCTAGCAATGCTTCTAATTTTGACCAGGAAATGGATCTGTTTAAAGACAAATTGTATTCTTTAAGAAGCACACAGCTTGAAATAGATTATCTAAAGGAGTGTGTCAGAGTTAAACGTACTCCTAAAGGACTACGCTTCTTTAAATTTCCTAATAATGTTCAGCAGGGTACTAGCTACTATTACAAGTTATGTGAAATTTTTGATAAGGCAGGGTTGGATATGCTTAATTTAATGATCAGTGAATATGAGTCAAAAACACAAATATTAATGAATGATTTAGATGTTTTGAATAATAAATTAATAGCTGACTTGGATTTTAATGCTTTTAAGCTGGAGTATGACAAATTGTTTGACAATGTGGACACTTTCTGTGATAAGATTCTCAACAGGAAGTTAAGAAAGTTAGAAAGGGATCTAGTGGATTATAGAGATGGGTTGGCCTACCCTTCCCCTAATGGATACAATAGAGGGGCTTCCACTAAGACACCCATTAATAGTACAGATAGGGGTGATGATATTCAAGAAGAAATGGAGGAACTTCCCAGGAGAAGTGAAAGACTAGCCGAAAAGGGTAGAAGGGGTAATAATAACCAGGATTTTCAGCGGAACCCCGGCAAGACCGGGGTTTGGGGGCAGAAACAAGCATTGAGAACATGGATGCCCAGACGTTAAATGGTTTTGACTGGTTTAGTGCCCCTAGACCCACAGATGGCCTTGTATGTGGCCCTAGTATAGAACTTGACTTGAACACTAACAACATAGGTAACATAGAAGGAAACTGTATATGTTAAGAAAGGACAATTTTGTAATTTACAATTACACAGATGTGGACCTAGATGAATGCGCATTCGATGTGTTCACTCGTGGGTTACAGTTTGTTCCATCTAAATCAATGAATTTGACACAAGCTTTAGTGGAACTGAAGCTTTTTACTAGGGGCTTAAATTTGAATCAGATATTTAAAGGCCAGAAACTTAATGATATGGGCCCAACCCGCACCAGTCTAATTAACCCACCCCTCCATCCAATAATTCTTTTCTTTGAGAAACTGGTTGAGAATGACTTTAGAAAAATATCTAAAAATAAAAAGTCTTCATCTCAGAGTAATTTATCCGAACAAGAAGCCAATTTTATCAACTATCTCAAAGAGGAGAACATCAGGATTATGAAACCGGATAAGGGTGGAGGGGTAGTGCTCATGTTTTCTGAAGAATATGAGGCACATATTCACACCATGCTCCAAGATGATGAGCAGTATGACACGGTATCACGGAATGAGGTTAACATCGCCTTTGCTCAGATTAATTACTACTTGAAAGATCTTTTATTGCAACAGGTTATCAATGAGAAGGTCTTTAATTATTTACATGTGGAGAAACCTAAGATACCGGTCATATTTGGGATTCCCAAGACTCAGAAAGGCGTCCACCCTTTAGGGTTTAGACCAATAGTATTAGGTGCGGGGGGTATGACTGAGCCTATAGGGAAATTCATTGATTTTTTAACAAAGGAATTCACGCTCCTGCTCAGCCACGTTTGCAAAGATTCTTGGCATTTCTTGCGTGATGTTCCCACCTCCTGTTTTTCACCAGACTTACTAATGGTAACAATAGACATTAAGGATTTTTTTTCTAGCATCCCACATAAGGAAGGACTAGAATGGTTTAGTGAGTTTCTTATTAAAGAAACCAGTCTTACCAATAAGTTGTCAAACCTACTAACTGAGCTGATGGAAATTGTTTTGCTGAACAATTTCATTTTCTTTAATGGAGAATTGTTTCGACAAGAAATGGGGTAGCCATGGGAGCATCATGTGCTTCATTTTATGCCAATGTGGTATTACATAAATGGGAGCACACATTTGTCCTCATACCACCTTGGAAAAAGTATATCCTCTTTTATAGACGATACTTAGATGACATTTGCATCCTCTGGGGAGGTCCAGAGGATGAGTTGGGGCAGTTTTTCAGTTATATCAACTCCACCACTAGTTTCCTACAATTTACGCATACTGTTGACCTACACGAACTGCACTATTTGGACATCACCTTGTATAAGGATTACACTCAGAACACTTTCCACTCTAGATTACACCGTACACCTACCTTTTCCAATTCTTTTTTACACTTCGAGAGTGCCCATCCTCTATATCAAAAAAGAGGAATGATTAAAGGGCAGCTCATCAGAGCATGCAGAATATGCAGCACTCAGGAAGATTTTGAACTTGAGGTAGAAACCTTACAGGCACTATTTTTGGAAAGAGGATATCCCTTGGAACTATTTAGGAGCTTAGTTGGTGAAATAGGCTCCTTAAGGAATTCCTTATATACACCGATACTAGGGAAAGGATCAGAAGCAGTGATTAAACCTGCTTCAAACACACTTGCCCATCACACGAACAGTTTTGTATATACATATTCCTCCAATTACAAGGAAATGGAGGAAATCATAACACATCACTGGCCGATATTAGCTCTTTTTGAAGAACTGAAAGATTTTATACCTTCTAAACCAAGTTTTGTTAGAAAAAGGGGTGTAAATTTTAAAGAGATTTTTGAAAGGAAGCATGACAGCAAGAGAAAGGCAAAGCAACCAAGAATAGGCACACATAAATGTGGTGCTTGCAGCCAATGCCATGCCATATCGAATGAAGTATCCGTGTATATTCCATCTAGGAGATTTAGCGTACACCCAGCAAGTTTTTACACTTGTGCTACTAAAGGGGTTGTACACCTGGGCCTTTGCACCACATGTCAAAGTTTTTATGTGGGGAAGACCGAAAGGGAACTCAGAAAACGGATCTATGAACATTTTTATGATATGGCCAAGAAGAAGGAAACAAATGCTTTCTTCAAGCACTCCCTTTCTTGCCCAGGGTCAAATATCAAATTCTTAGTATTAGAACAAGTTGAGCCAGACGCAAGGGGTGGTGACTGGGAATCCACACTTGAATACCGCAAACTACTATGGCAGTTAAGGTTGGATGCAGGAAGATCACCCGGGCTCAATGGGACCATCAGCATCAAACCAGTTCTTAAGTTAAGAAGAGCTAGGCTGTAGCCATAGTTACTGCATTCATTATTCAGCAGGTCATTTTTCATTTGATTCTATTCCATCAACTTACCAATGTTCATTTATGTATTGACTTATTCATCCACTCAGTTATTTATTCATGTATTTTTCATTCTTTTTAATGGGGTTATATGCATCTACTATCCTAACCACTATTATTACCTTTCTAGCCTACAGTTTGTTTAGTGTCCATGATTAATAGACTAATATATTAACATTGTTTTCCACAATAATATGCTTATTTTGCACAATTTATGCAAATGAATTTTCATGAGGAAAGATTTTAATATTCCTAATACATAACAAGTATATTGGGTAACATCGACTTCTTAAATGTATTTATTTCTAGTAATGTTGTATGGATAATAGGATAATATACTTGTTTTTAACTTAATTTATTAAACCCATGAAATGCATTATTGTTTTAATTCCTACCTTGGGAATTATTTTAGATGCAAGTCAGTCTTTTAAATATAGTTTATATTTACACTAAAAAAATTTCTTAGAGGGTTCCTTTAAATGTTCTTTAACAATATGCATTTTCAATTAATGTTATGATTGACATTATATATAAGGCATATTGCTAAATGAGATGGTATCACTTGAAAAAGCTCAGAATTGTCTGAGTGAAAGCGCTTGTGTTATTTTGGTTTGTGGACTGTTCCAATAAAGGACGTTTTTTCAGATACATTATTTTTGCTGCTTTCCTACTTCTCTGGTTGTTGGATTTTGGTTACTTGTCTCAGATATATCACTGGCATTCTGTCTGTTGAGTGCTATCAGTACATGATTGCATCCATTTATATTTCTGACTTCATATTCCTGAATAAGGGTATGTTGCAACCAATCTTGTAACACCATCGACTTTCTCAGTGTATAAAAACAATATTGCAAATATGGCCCTGTGTTCCAGCCTCTGTCCTCCACCTATATACCATAGTTTGTCCATATGTTGTACAGTAAGAGGTTGTTAAGTAGTGGCCTATTATTATGTAGTGCTGGCATTCCTGCCATCATTCCAGTGATGCTGTGGTCCCCACACATATTGTGGGGTAGGGTCCATTTATATATGGGTTACAGCTGGACAAAACATGTGTGTCCTTGTACAGTCCAGAGGTCAGTGTATGTAACACTGTTATATGAACCTTTAAGTCATTCTATGAGGGAGGGGTATGCACCATATATAACCTAGGCTGTTACAACATGTGAGGGATATCAGTAGTAAGACATCTTAAGGTATAGGGCTGTAGACTTTCATACATTTCACCTTGGGAACATTGGTGGGCTAGTGCTTACTGTCTTACAGACAGTTCTGTTTGTCAGTGTGATAGTGATGTTTTAAGTTAAGCATTGTTATGTAACAGATACATCCTCATTGTGACAACTTAATTCTTTTCCCCCTAGGGGTTGAGTACAGTGTAATTGGAGGTTGCTGAACTACATCTGCATTACTTACCGTTGATTGATTCTTATCTTCTAGGCCAGTGTTTCTTTACTGTTGTACTACTTGAAGGCCTTGGCCTGGACAGCAACATATGTTATGCTTTCGGATTACTGTATAAAATGTTTTGCGTGAGAGTTGCATTACTCAGTTAGTATGTATTTTAAACATGTAACAGCTATATGACATGGCATATACAACTGAAATAGTACACAAATAAACATTTCTTATATATGCAAACCTGTGTGTGGTGTCATATCCTTTGACTTCTCTAAATATGTATCTTCCTATACATATCTATATGTAGTAATATATGTATGTGTGTGTGTGTGTGTAGGTGTATATATATATATATATATATATATATATATATATATATATATATATATATATATATATGTGTGTGTGTGTGTGTGTGTGTATATGTATCATTGGAATGTTTACTGCTTCCACATTGTACCTTCTCTATGGTAGATAGACTGTTTTGCATGATATGTTATTGATATCATCCTGACATCATACAGGTGGGATGGATTACTGTTAACTTCTTGTGGCTATGTTGTGTAGAGTCCTAGGTATGAGACTTGCAAGTGTTGGTATTGTGTTGCAAATGGAAACAGTAGGACTGAGGTCCTCACCCATGGGCAGTCACCACTGCACCTTCACAGCCCAAAAGGTGGCTGTGCTGGGGCTGGGTAGGAGGGGCAGGCTGACACTCTAAATGTGCCACACAGCCCTCAAGCTGGTGTAGTTGATCTCCGAACTCCCTGTGGAGCTCGGTACATACCAGACCCCGGACCTGACGATGGGTGATAGTTTCCTATCCGCGCCCGCTCTCAAGGGGGGAAAGGCCCATCCCCTGAGGCAGTTCCACCCAAAAGTGGTGCAGGACCAGCGGACACGGAGGTCCTGGGGTGAGCCCCAGATGTTCTGGTGCTCGGTGCCACGGCCAGATGAGGTGGGAGAGGTGGGTCCGCTGGGACCGGACTTCCCAAACGTGCTATGGTGTTTCAATTTTAAAACATATGTGGGTTAGTAATAGTCAACACATTCCAGGATTAGGTATAACAGCATGCATTGATATTCCCATTAACCCAAAACACCAGATATGGAACAGTTGCATAGCAAACAGAACACATGCATATATGGAACCACAGTGACCATTACAACAGCATGCAGGTTACATTGATGGCAGCATGCCACCAATGTTGGAGTATTTCAACATGGCACATGCATAGAAACACATTTCAATATTTATCAAACAATAGGACACATGTCCCAACAGTAGATTTAATTGTACACATACCCACTGAGTTGTGTATTTAGATTATTGTTGCAGATGTGGGGGCAGAGAGAGATGTCAATTAACAACTTGTATATCCCTGTAGTTCTCATTACTTTTTTACTCACTGTTGTAATCTGTACCTTACAGGTATTATTACAATACCCTATGGCCTTAGTTTGTACAGTGGTATGTTTGTAGACAACTATATACGTGGACTGTGTTTTACTTGCAGTATACACCTCTTACCTGGTATACCTGTGGAGGTATTGTTTGTTAACATTACCTGACTGTTGCCACACATATTACCTGATTCCATGTTATTATTATGAACATATGTCTCACTCTGTTACTGCACACAATCTGGTCATAGCTTCACAACATGGGGGTAGAGATGGGACATACTTTGCACTGAATGGCGTACAGCAACATTTATACCACTCCACAAAGGGGGAGCCACCAATGATCCTGGGAACTATTGCCCTATTATCCTGACAAGCCTGTCACCATGTCCTCCTGGCAAATCAGTGGGATGATCCCAGAAGTTTAGGCAGCAAATAATGACATTGGTAGCCTCCAAACTCTGGATCTCACCCAGTTCGGGTTTGTAAAAGGCAGATCATGCCTCCTGAACCTGATCAACTTTTTTGAGGCAGTCACCAAAGACGTAGATGAGGGTAAAGTGGTTCACACAGCCTTTCTTGACCTCGCCAAGGCTTTTGGCACCATCCCCCATTCTGGAATTGTAGCTAAACTCACTAAACTAGGTATAAATCCCTATGTCACAAGATGGGTTTCCAGCTGGCTCACTGACAGAACCCACATTGTAAAAGTTGCGCACTCCAAATCTGACCTCAAACCAGTGACAAGTGGAGTACCTCAGGGTTCAGTCCTGGGACCTCCCCTGTTTGGTATCTACTTCTCTGAAGTACAGGCTAACACAGAAGGCCTCTGGCTAATGACATTTGCAGAGGACTGCAAACTAGGAGCCATAGTAGAGTCCCCACATGATGTGTAAATCCTACAGAAGGGCCTCGCTGAGACAGATGCCTGCTGTCAGAGCCATGGCCTCAAGCTCAATGCCAAAAAGTGCATTGTCATCCCCTTTTGTAAAAACTCTGTACCCGTGAACTACTACATAGGCAGCAGTCTACTTAACACTGAATGTGTGATATGAGACCTTGGAACCCAGGTGGACAGTAGTATGTCCTTTGATAGTCACATTGCCACAGTAGTCAGGAAGTCCTTCTATGTGGCACACCTCATCATGAAAGGGTTATCATCCAGGAAAAAAGAGGTCATTTTTCCCCTCTACTCGACATTCATTAGACCCATTATAGAGTACAATGCCCCTTTTGGAATGTACCTCACAAGACATCTGCAGCAGCTGGAAACGCAACAGAAGTACCTCACAAAGAGGATTACTGGCCTCAAACAGATGCCCTACACTGACCGTCTCAAAAAATTCCAGCTTTACTCCATAGCATATCACCTACTCCGAGGTGTTCTCTGCCTAACATATAAATCTATGTCAAACCCAGAGCTCTTGGACATGCTACACCTAAAGAAATCCCAATCCCTCCAAGCTACACGCTCTAGCAACCTAAAGCTTGTCACCACAATAAACAGGACATGCTAGAGGGATAGATTCTTATCCCAAAGACTTCCCATACTCTGGAACAGGCTACCCATCTATGTCAAGCAAAGTTCTTCATTAGCACTCTTCAAGAAAAATCTTGATGAGTGGATGGGAACTAGGAATTACACCCTAGGGATCACTTCTGTGTCTCTGCTTAACAGTGGCACAGGACAATAACTTTCTTTGGTGGGGTAAGCCATCGAACCTTGTTGGCTAGGCTTACATAGGCCCTCGGGCCGATAGCCTAGTACTTACCTATGAACCTATGAACCTATATTACTCTCATAACATTTTGGTGAGTTGCTAGAGTGACAGGTTTATTCTTATAGATATATTTCTGAAGGTTATGATGTCTGACAATCACTTGTATGTCATTATTTGCTGACTAAACTTCTGGGATCATCCCACTGATTTGCCAGGAGGACATGGTGACAGGCAGGAAATTTAAGCCAGTTATCTGAAACTTCTGACAAAATCTGTACAGTTGAGTGGTATGATTCTGCATACAGCTTACTAACACTCCCAGGATTCGAACCATGGCTGTGTGTGCTAAAAATGCAACTGTTTACATCTCAGTTGAGTGTGCTATTTGGATTTTGTACATCTTTTCACTGTTTTCTAAGCCTCTCTCAGTTGTACAATATGACCTTGTGATTACAACAGTCGTATACAGACATTCCTACACATTTTATTTATGTAGCACAGTGTGGGTAACAGTGCTTAATACAACAGTACTATTAAGAGAATGCAACACTACATTACCATATGATACCAGAGTAAACATAAGCAGTGCAGGGGTTAGACCTTTATTACCAGGCTGTTACCCTTTTATTTACATACAACCTATATGAGACTCTTCCTGCCATATAGACTGGTTTATTCAGTACATCCCATGCACAATACAGGTTTTATACTGGCAATTAACTTTCTACTACTTTTAGATTTATTTCTTATGACAGTATATGCAAGGTTATTACTAACCTGCCTCGCGATGCAGTCTCTGCAGCCTACAAGTATGGGCTTCCTGATTCACAGCCTGCTCCCTGCCGCTGTCAGAGACATAAGAGGAATATTTAGCCATACCTATCCATAATATACATGAGCTGGCAATTATTAAACAGTTAGTAGAATGAGTACTTACACACTGCTGGGACATCACCCTGCCTAGCTTCTTGGATTCACTGATCCAAGAGTTCCCTCTTCCTCAGTTTCAGGTTGGCATACTGATGCAGGACCTGCTCATTAGTTTGAGGGATGCCAGTAGCTCTGGTGAGGTCATGGGTGAGATGGTCCCAGGCTTCCTCTTTATATATTGGAACCCTGGTACTGGCCCTGCAGCAGTCTCTCTTCATGGTCTTTTACCAGGAGTCCTGCCATGACCTTGGACTCCTGGATGCCCCAGCACTGCGCTTGGAAGAGCTATCCTTCTCCAACACCAGCCATTGTGCCTACAGGAGGAAGCTGCAACCAGTTATGAGATGTATTCCTGCCTGTGTGGTTTAAATAGGGTCGATTTCCCACACTTTTCTGAGATTAGGCGGTTTTGAAAATGCTAAGCTATGGGCAAACCTGCTTACCTAAGGCTGGCATTTCTTAAAGTGGCATACCAATGGGAAAATCGATTTAGCTGGGATACGCATTGTTTACACCATGTAAGCAGAGTTGTGCAATGCTTAGCATTGCTTATTTTTAAATTTGCACACTTTTTGCTGTTTGGCATTGATTTATCATTCATTACATGTTATATATTTGTTTAGTATACGTGCTTCATGTGTACATACACTGTACGGGGCACTTGTGTTTACTGGGGGATTTCACCACTTTATTACAATGACACCTCACATCTGTACTTAATGCAGTACTCCAGTTCAGATATATATGTTATTTAGTAGGTTATACAACATAAAGCTGTTTATAGATTGTTTTCACATGTAAATTGTGATTTTGCTATAGTGAGGATCTGTTTGGGTATACCTCAGTTTTACGTACAGGTGTGATATATATAATATATAAAATACAACAGTGCAGGTCTCAGTTGAGTTGCTATTTGGATTTTGTACATCTTTTCACTGTTTTCTGTCTGTCTCCCTCAGTTGTACAACAAAAATAGTTGCATACAGACATTCCTACACATTTTATTTATGTAGCACAGTGTGGGAAATGGTGCTTAATACAACAGTACTATTAAGAGAATGCAACACTACATTACCATATGATACCAGAGTAAACACAAGCAGTCCAGGGGTTAGACCTTTATTATCAGGCTGTTACCCTTTTATTTACATACAACCTATATGAGACTCTTCCTGCCATATTGTCTGCTTTATTCAGTACATCCCATACACAATGCAGGTTATATACTAGCAATTAACTTTCTACTTCTTTTAGATTTATTTCGTATGACAGTACATGCAAGATTAATACTAACCTGCCTCATGATGCAGCCTCTGCAGCCTACACACATGGGCTTCCTGATTCACAGCCCACTCCGCTGCCACTGTCAGAGACGTAAGAGGAATATTTAGCCATACCTGTTCATAATATACATGAGCTGGCAATTATTAAACAGTTAGTAGAATGAGTACTTACACACTGTTGTGACATCACCCTGCCTAGCTTCTTGGATCTACTGATCCAAGAGCTCCCTCTTCCTCCATTTCAGGTCAGCATAGTGATGCCTGACCTGCTCACCAGTTTGAGGGA
The DNA here is from genome assembly GCF_019279795.1 of Protopterus annectens. NCBI lineage: Eukaryota > Metazoa > Chordata > Ceratodontiformes > Protopteridae > Protopterus > Protopterus annectens. Next base: position 1,849,436,608 of record NC_056729.1, on the reverse strand, counting down.
TGCCAGTGGCACTGGTGAGGTCACAGGTGACATGGTCCCAGGCTTCTGCTTTATATTGGGAACCCTCATACTGGCCCTGCAGCAGTCTCTCTTCATGGTCTTTTACCAGGAGTCCTGCCATGACCTTGGACTCCTGGATGCCCCAGTGCTGGACTTGGAAGTGTGATCCTTCCCCAACACCAGCCATTGTGCCTACAGGAGGAAGCTGCAACAAGTTATGAGACATATTCCCACCTGTGTGGTTTAAATAGGGCCAGTTTCCCACACTTTGCCATGATTGGATGGTTTTGAAAATGCTAAGCTATGGGCAAACCTACTTACCTAAGCTTGGCATTGCTTAAAGGGCCATACCAATGAGAAAATCAATTTAGCTGGCTATGCATTACTTACACCTGGTAAGTAGAGGTGTGCAATGCTTAGCATTGCTTATTTTTAAAATTTGCACACTATTTGCTGTTTGGCATTGATTTATCATTCATTACATGTTATATATTTGTTTAGTATACGTGATTCATGTGTACTTAATCTGTATGGGGTACTTGTGTTTATTGGGGGATTTCACCACTTTATTACAATGATGCCTCACATCTGTACTTAATGCAGTACTCCAGTTCACATATATATGTTATTTAGTAGGTTATACAACATAAAACTGTTTATAGATAGCTTTCACATGTAAATTGTGATTTTGCTATAGTGAGGATTTGTTTGGGTATATCTCAATTGTGATGGCTTACTGGTTAATTGCTGTGACTATAGTGTACAGGGTCCTGGGTTCAAGACCTACAAGGGCTGTTTATTTTGTTGCTTGGCAGAACAGGGGCTGTTGGATACAGAGTGATTAAGGCACTTTTAAACAGTTGTAAGCGGGTTTGTGTGGCAGTAAGCAATGTTAACTTCTGGTTACAGTTTCTTATACTCATTTAGCCTCTAAATTGCTTAACCTGTGTAGGCATTGCTTACCCCCATGCAAACAGGCTTAAACCCACTTACTACTGCTTAAAAGTGCTTACTCCCCACTTACCCCCACACTCATTTAAAAATAAATGAAACATGGATCTTGGGAAACCAGTAGATTTGGACACTTTATACATTTGTTACACTATTTGCTATATGGCATTGATTTATAATTCATTACACATTGTAACTTTGTTAAGTATCCCTGATTCATGTGTACATATACTGTATGGGGCACTTGTGTTTATCTATGGATTTTAACACATTATTACAATGACACCTCGCATCTGCACTTAATGCAGTACTCCAGTTCACAAATATATATTATTTAGTAGGTTATACAGCAAAAACAAAATATTCATAAATTGGTTTCACATGGAAAATGGAATCTACTACAGTGAGGATCAAACCGGGAATAACTGCTCGCAAAGCGTACGCTCTGACCACTACACTATTGCAGTACTACTTCAACTGAATGTATCTTGGTATTTACCTTCTTGTGTTATTTAAGCTACAGTATGTGTAGCTAAGCAATGGGCAAACCCGTGCAGCTATGGTTAAATTTAATCTGTTTGATAAAAAAAATGTTTAGTGTTATTTTCTCTAGGAAGGGACAGGTTTTACTTATCGCTGTGGATTTCTGCATGCATCTGCACATTTGACAGACATCCTAGCATGTTTCAGTTGCTATCAGCATTGGGTTTTCCTGGGAAGTGGGGCTTTGACCTTTGCAATGGCTGTGGGTGTGTTTTCTCCTGAAACATGTCATGTTTGTACACTAACAGTCCCACTTTGGGCATGTGAAGAGGTGGCAACCCCCCATACCTCTCAACCTCTTCATGCAAAATATCTGGGCAAAGCTTGACAAAATGAGGTACAACTAGGGACATATTTTAAATATTGCTCTTATAAACTTAAGAAAGTTGCTAGAGTAACATGATTTGTTTTAATATAACTTTTCTGAAGGATTTGGAGTCTGAAACTCAAATGTATGCCATTATTTACTGACTTCAATCTTGAGATCATCCCAGTAATTTGTCAGGTAAAATGAGGTACAGGCCAAATGTATGAGTGACAAATCTGGACATTCTGCAATGATCTGTACAGTTGAGAGGTATGCAACCCCCTATGAGTGTTCTCGTTCATTGTAATTACCAAGCAGCAATTTTTGACTGCAGGGGTGTATATTGTGAGACTTCTGCTCTCAAACACACCCCCTGTACTCGTCCAGTCTCTGTGTTCATTTAGGAGGAGAGGCAGCGTGCCTTCATAACTATGCATGGCGTGCTACCATGCTGCTCTTAAACAGTCGTTTCCATGCAGGAATAAGCTATTTCTGCACAGAACCTTACTAAATCCCAGGGAATGTTTAATCACTCCTACACTCTGCACATTCAGTCACTTACCTCTGCCCAATAAGGAAACAAAGCATCTGCGGCTCTGCAAGTTCAGTAGTTCACAACCCCCAAATGCAATCAGGAAGAACAAATAAATCATCCAAGAAACATCAATCAGCATCCTAGCAGCACCACCCCCACCATAACCATCCCAATCAAGTAAAGCAAATTGCAGCCCTTTTGTGCGCTCTTTCCCTCAGGCTGTAAGTGACATGGTTTACAGTCACTGTACCTGATGAAATGCACTGCCTAGAGTAACTCCCATTCATCTGGTGCCTCCCTGTCCAGTCTCTGCACCCCTTTCCTCTTATCCACAATCATAGTAAATGAAATGTATGAACATTCGAACAAATCCTCCCCAGCTGAGTAACCACCAACCAGGACTCCATGCAGTCAGATAAGGACAGCCATAACTCTGCATGCAGATCTTTCTGTGCCCTTCAATATCCTTTTTGAAAGTATTGCAGTGGTGTGAAAACTAGTAGTGGCATGTGATTGGCCACATTTTCTGCGTCCCAATTGGCTCCCTTTACATCAGGAACAGCTGCTTGATTGGCTTGTATACCACAATGCTGATTGGCTTTAATTGCAGTGTACAGGCCAGTCAAAAATTTCAAAGTGGACCCATTACTTTTCAGTGCAGAACAGCTGAAAAGTGGGTTAAATCAATCACAAATGCAAAGTCTTGCAGACAATCTGGAGCCCTTGACTGCTCAGTGAGGGTGAAGGAAAATTAAATATATGTAAATCTTTGCAGCTGAACATGAAAGGCAGGGTTCTGTATTTCTTTTTTCAACTGATGTGATTTGCACACATTACTGTGCTTATCATGGCACCCAGTAATACAAATTCAGTACTGCAGTTACGTTACATTGTTACAACTGATGTGATTTGCACACATTACTGTGTTTATCATTGCACCCAGTAATACAAATTCAGTGCTGCAGTTAAGTTACATTGTTACAACTGATGTGATTTGCACACATTACTGTGCTTATCATGGCACCCAGTAATACAAATTCAGTACTGCAGTTAAGTTGCATTGAGATAAAAACACTGTGTGAGGTCTGCCTTTAAAGTGTTATCAGCATGAGTAGGACAACACCACCCACACAGGTAATGCTACAGGTATAGAGCAAAGCATAATCAGGTCTGTCACTGTTAATGAGATAGTACCCCCCAAAAAAAAGAGCTCTCATATTTTTATAACATAATAATCCATCTTCTCATTAGCTTTCAGTTGCATGTTGTTAGTGTACTTGCTCCAAAAACTCACAACTGTCAAGTCTTTTCTCAAGCCATAGACCTTCAAAAGCAGCATACACATATTATTTCTCTAGTTTCTTTAGTAATATAAAAATCCCTGTTTAGATATTTCATTCCTTTATCAAACAATTCAGCTAATTATGTACATGCTCTATGGAGTCTGTGGGAGCAGGGACTTTCACACCTCCTAAAATATATATCCGACATCAAACAACATTCATCCACTGTAGCCATTTGAATTGTTCTTAAAAGTTCAGCTGTAAATCCGGTCAATCATTTATTCAGTAATGAAATGAATACTAGCTTACTTACTTGCTTACTTTTTTATTTATTTAACTTATCACTTTAATTTATTTACTTAATTTATTTTACATCTGTTAATTGGGAAAGTCCAGCAGGGTACAATGGCCCCTTTTCAGCAGTGGCCCAGGGAGAACAGCTCCAGTACATGCAGTAAAAATAAATTATTTTAAGTTATATAATATTAACAATGTCAGGCAGAATACAATTAAAAAATTACAATATCAAAATCGATAAAGATATAATAGTAACTATGCATACAGTAGTAAGGATTTTTATACTAATGGTGCTGTATACAGATATAGATAAATAAATAAGTATGCCGTAGGACAGATGTTGCAATACAGAATACCGAGTTATTTACAAAGGTGTAAACAAAAGGTTGATTTCATTTTTAAGATATAAATGAAACGAGCGGTAAAAGAGATGAGACAAGCATAGGAAGAAGGTGAGGTGGGTGAAAGAGTGATAGCTGGTAATAGAGCAGAAGAGAGCGGAGGTATTGTATACAAGGAGGAAGAATGCAGAGATATAATACTTATCCTGGAAATGTCAAGATAAAAAAATGTCTCCTGCTCAAATGACTATAACCTATGTAGCACAAATACAGGCCACTGATGTCTCAACCACTGAAGCTGCGGAAGTCTTCAGACACCTAGGGGGCATAGCTGGCAATGGACTGAAGACTGACCAGTACGTTAACACTGCAGTCAATAAGACCACTTAAAAGTTTTGTTACTTGTATTTATCTGAAAGATTGCAAACCTGCATTAAGTAAAGCACTGCTGGTGATTCCCTGCTAGGTTAGAAAGTAAACCTATATTTTTTGTCTGTGTCTGATAGATGTACTTTCTTTCTTACCTGTTCCATTTTGTTTACTGATATAAGAAATCTGCTTGGTCTGGTGTTTTTGTTCTGTGTGAGAGACAGACACAAATTATCTAGGCTTCACATTTGACATTTATTTTTATTTATTTAACATTTATTTACTGGGAAAGTCCGACTGGACACAGGTTCTTTTTCAGCAGAGACCTGGGGAGAAAAACTCCATGAGTAACAGTAAATTTTCATGCACACATTACAATAATCAGTAAAGTATAAAGAAAACAAAATGTAGTATACATATGAACATACAAATTTGTTACATCTTGACAACAAAACCTAGGCTTTGAACACAGCGAGTACTATTTGCAGGTATGACTTATGTCAAGATATAAGGTTAAGACAGGTCCGTAGGAACAAAGGATTAAACACCGGGGGAGAGGTTGGATATGTTTTTGATATACTGTGATGTGTCAGTACACTCATGAGAGATTAGTACAGGAAAATAGCCACTTATTTTTTAAATAAGCTTTAAATGACGGCTTAAAGTGGTTAGTGGATGAGATTGAGAGAATGGAGTTAGGAAGGGAGTTCTATATATGAGATATATAGTTGGAAAATAACGATTCTCCTGCAGTGCTTTTGGCGTTGGAGATGGTGAGTAAGTTCTTGTTGTTAGAGCAAAGTGTTCTGCTGGAACTGTAAGGAAGGATGAGATTTTGTAGTGCAGGGGTTCTAGTTGGTTGTGTTACAATTTTGTGAGTTAGAAAGAGCTGGTTGTAAAGAATAATGTTGGGAAGCTCAAGCCGGTCTAGTATCCTTAAAGCTGTACATCGATGTGTTCTATATGGGCAGTCAGACACAAACTTAGCAGTTTTATTATAACATGCTTCTAGCTTAGATAGGTCAGTTTTCCTTAGATTAGTTAAAATTGGAGAGGCATATAGTAGAGTGGAGAGCAGATGGGTTTGTGCTAATGTTATTTTGGCCATTGTGGACAGGAACCTTTTGTGCCTATATAGACTTCTGAGTTTCTTGTGGACTTTTTTTATAGTTAGGGAGACATGCAAGTCAAATTTTAGGGTATTGTCTATTTCTACTCCAAGAAGCTTTGTATGGGCTGTCGGGGAGATCACAGTATTGTCTTTGGCTATTATGTTAAATGTTGGTCATGAGATAGATGTCTTGTTAGGTCGGAAGAGTAATAATTTAGTTTTGTTTGGGTTCAGGATTAGATGGACATTGGCTAACCATGTTTCAACAGAAGTGAAATATTCCTGTGTTTGAGAATGAAGAGTTGATAGAGAAGTGGCAGCTCAGATAAGTGTTGAATCATCTGCATGCTGTATTATAGAACCATGTGGAGTAGGTGTGTGTAGATTATTAGTCACAGATAAGTGCTGAATCATCTATATACTGTATTATAGAACCATGTGGAGTAGGTGTGTGTAGATTATTAGTCACAGATAAGTGTTGAATCATCTGCACACTGTATTATAGAACCATGAGGAGTAGGTGTGTGTAGATTATTAGTCACAGATAAGTGTTGAATCATCTGCACACTGTATTATAGAACCATGAGGAGTAGGTGTGTGTAGATTATTAGTCACAGATAAGTGTTGAATCATCTGCAGACTGTATTATAGAACCATGAGGAGTAGGTGTGTGTAGATTATTAGTCACAGATAAGTGTTGAATCATCTGCACACTGTATTATAGAACCATGAGGAGTAGGTGTGTGTAGATTATTAGTCACAGATAAGTGTTGAATCATCTGCACACTGTATTATAGAACCATGAGGAGTAGGTGTGTGTAGATTATTAGTCACAGATAAGTGTTGAATCATCTGCAGACTGTATTATAGAACCATGTGGACTAGGTGTGTGTAGATTATTAGTCACAGATAAGTGTTGAATCATCTGCATATTGTATTATAGAACCATGTGGAGTAGCTGTGTGTAGATTATTAGTCACAGATAAGTGTTGAATCATCTGCACACTGTATTATAGAACCATGAGGAGTAGGTGTGTGTAGATTATTAGTCACAGATAAGTGTTGAATCATCTGCAGACTGTATTATAGAACCATGTGGACTAGGTGTGTGTAGATTATTAGTCACAGATAAGTGTTGAATCATCTGCAGACTGTATTATACAACCATGTGGAGTAGGTGTGTGTAGATTATTAGTCACAGATAAGTGTTGAATCATCTGCAGACTGTATTATAGAACCATGTGGAGTAGGTGTGTGTAGATTATTAGTCACAGATAAGTGTTGAATCATCTGCAGACTGTATTATAGAACCATGAGGAGTAGGTGTGTGTAGATTATTAGTCACAGATAAGTGTTGAATCATCTGCATATTGTATTATAGAACCATGAGGAGTAGGTGTGTGTAGATTATTAGTCACAGATAAGTGTTGAATCATCTGCAGACTGTATTATAGAACCATGTGGGGTAGGTGTGTGTAGATTATTAGTCACAGATAAGTGTTGAATCATCTGCATATTGTATTATAGAACCATGTGGAGTAGCTGTGTGTAGATTATTATTCACAGATAAGTGTTGAATCATCTGCATACTGTATTATAGAACCATGTGGAGTAGGTGTGTAGATTATTAGTCACAGATAAGTGTTGAATCATCTGCATACTGTATTATAGAACCATGTGGAGTAGCTGTGTGTAGATTATTATTCACAGATAAGTGTTGAATCATCTGCATACTGTATTATAGAACCATGTGGAGTAGGTGCGTGTAGATTATTAGTCACAGATAAGTGTTGGATCATCTGCATATTGTATTATAGAACCATGTGGAGTAGCTGTGTGTAGATTATTAGTCACAGATAAGTGTTGGATCATCTGCATACTGTATTACAGAACCATGTGGAGTAGGTCTGTGTAGATTATTAGTCACAGGTAAGTGTTGAATCATCTGCATACTGTGTTATAGAACCATGTGGAGTAGGTGTGTGTAGATTATTAGTCACAGATAAGTGTTGAATCATCTGCATACTGTATTATAGAACCATGTGGAGTAGCTGTTTGTAGATTATTAGTCACATATAAGTGTTGAATCATCTGCATATTGTATTATAGAACCATGAGGAGTAGGTGTGTGTAGATTATTAGTCACAGATAAGTGTTGAATCATCTGCATACTGTGTTATAGAACCATATGGAGTAGGTGTGTGTAGATTATTAGTCACAGATAAGTGTTGAATCATCTGCATACTGTATAATACAACCATGTGGAGTAGGTGTGTGTAGATTATTAGTCACAGATAAGTGTTGAATCATCTGCAGACTGTATTATACAACCATGTGGAGTAGGTGTGTGTAGATTATTAGTCACAAATAAGTGTTGGATCATCTGCAGACTGTGTTATAGAACCATGTGGACTAGTTGTGTGTAGATTATTAGTCACAGATAAGTGTTGAATCATCTGCATACTGTATTATAGAACCATGTGGAGTAGGTGTGTGTAGATTATTAGTCACAGATAAGTGTTGAATCATCTGCATACTGTATTAAAGAACCATGTGGAGTAGCTGTGTTTAGATTATTAGTCACAGATAAGTGTTGAATCATCTGCATACTGTATTATAGAACCATGTGGAGTAGCTGTTTGTAGATTATTAGTCACATATAAGTGTTGAATCATCTGCATATTGTATTATAGAACCATGAGGAGTAGGTGTGTGTAGATTATTAGTCACAGATAAGTGTTGAATCATCTGCATACTGTGTTATAGAACCATGTGGAGTAGGTGTGTGTAGATTATTAGTCACAGATAAGTGTCGAATCATCTGCATACTGTATTATACAACCATGTGGAGTAGGTGTGTGTAGATTATTAGTCACAGATAAGTGTTGAATCATCTGCAGACTGTATTATACAACCATGTGGAGTAGGTTTGTGTAGATTAGTCACAGATAAGTGTTGAAACATCTGCAGACTGTATTATACAACCATGTGGAGTAGGTGTGTGTAGTTTATTAGTCACACATAAGTGTTGAATCATCTGCAGACTGTGTTATAGAACCATGTGGACTAGCTGTGTATAGATTATTAGTCACAGATAAGTGTTGAATCATCTGCATACTGTATTATAGAACCATGTGGAGTAGGTGTGTGTAGATTATTAGTCACAGATAAGTGTTGAATCATCTGCATACTGTATTATAGAACCATGTGGAGTAGCTGTGTTTAGATTACTAGTCACAGATAAGTGTTGAATCATCTGCATACTGTATTATAGAACCATGTGGAGTAGCTGTTTGTAGATTATTAGTCACATATAAGTGTTGAATCATCTGCATATTGTATTATAGAACCACGAGGAGTAGGTGTGTGTAGATTATTAGTCACAGATAAGTGTTGAATCATCTGCAGACTGTATTATACAACCATGTGGAGTAGGTGTGTGTAGATTATTAGTCACAGATAAGTGTTGAATTATCTGCAGACTGTATTATACAACCATGTGGAGTAGGTGTGTGTAGATTATTAGTCACAGATAAGTGTTGAATCATCTGCATACTGTGTTATAGAACCATGTGGAGTAGGTGTGTGTAGATTATTAGTCACAGATAAGTGTTGAATCATCTGCAGACTGTGTTATAGAACCATGTGGAGTAGGTGTGTGTAGATTATTAGTCACAGATAAGTGTTGGATCATCTGCAGACTGTGTTATAGAACCATGTGGACTAGCTGTGTGTAGATTATTAGTCACAGATAAGTGTTGAATCATCTGCATACTGTATTATAGAACCATGTGGAGTAGGTGTGTGTAGATTATTAGTCACAGATAAGTGTTGAATCATCTGCAGACTGTATTATAGAACCATGTGAAGTAGGTGTGTGTAGATTATTAGTCACAGATAAGTGTTGAATCATCTGCATACTGTATTATAGAACCATGTGGAGTAGGTGTGTGTAGATTATTAGTTACAGATAAGTGTTGAATCATCTGCATACTGTATTATAGAACCATGTGGAGTAGGTGTGTGTAGATTATTAGTCACAGATAAGTGTTGAATCATCTGCATACTGTATTATAGAACCATGTGGAGTAGGTGTGTGTAGATTATTAGACACAGATAAGTGTTGAATCATCTATATACTGTATTATAGAACCATGTGGAGTAGGTGTGTGTAGATTATTAGTCAAAGATAAGTGTTGAATCATCTGCAGACTGTATCATAGAACCATGTGGATTAGGTGTGTGTAGGTTATTAGTCACAGATAAGTGTTGAATCATCTGCACACTGTATTATAGAACCATGTGGAGTAGGTGTGTGTAGATTATTAGTCACAGATAAGTGTTGAATCATCTGCATACTGTATTATAGAACCATGTGGGGGAGGTGTGTGTAGATTATTAGTCACAGATAAGTGTTGAATCATCTGCAGACTGTATTATAGAACCATGTGGAGTAGCTGTTTGTAAATTATTAGTCACAGGTAAGTGTTGAATCATCTGCAGACTGTATTATAGAACCATGTGGAGTAGGTGTGTCTAGATTATTAGTCACAGATAAGTGTTGAATCATCTGCATACTGTATTATAGAACCATGTGGGGTAGGTGTTTGTAGATTATTAGTCACAGATAAGTGTTGAATCATCTGCAGACTGTATCATAGAACCATGTGGATTAGGTGTGTGTAGGTTATTAGTCACAGATAAGTGTTGAATCATCTGCACACTGTATTATAGAACCATGTGGAGTAGGTGTGTCTAGATTATTAGTCACAGATAAGTGTTGAATCATCTGCATACTGTATTATAGAACCATGTGGGGTAGGTGTTTGTAGATTATTAGTCACAGATAAGTGTTGAATCATCTGCAGACTGTATTAGAGAACCATGTGGAGTAGCTCTTTGTAAATTATTTGTCACAGATAAGTGTTGAATCATCTGCAGACTGTATTACAGAACCATGTGGAGTAGGGGGTCTATCTTAGTTCATCGACATGTTAAAATACCGAAAACGGATTAACTGACACGAGAATGTCGAAAGTCACGTCACCGACGCCAGAAGATCGACGAGGCAGAAGACTAACGGAGGAAGACACTGACGCTGAGAAGCTGCGATGGGGAAAGGATATGTAAGTATGCAGTAGTGACGGACGATAGGGTGCGAATAAGGTAAGTGTGCGATGCTGGTGTTTTGTAGGGGTAGGGGTGGGATAAGTGAGTTAGGGTTAGGGCGCGGGTTAGGTGAGTGTCTTGTAAGGTAAGTGTCGATGTTGGTGTTTTGTAGGGTAGGGTGGGATAAGTGAGTTAGGCGCGGGTTAGGTGAGTGTGCGAGTAAGGTAAGTGTGCGATGTTGGTGTTTTGTAGGGGTAGGGGTGGGATAAGTGAGTTAGGGTTAGGGCGCGGGTTAGGTGAGTGTGCGATAGTGACGGACCTTAGGGTAAGGGTTTGGGTTAGGGTTGTAGATAGTTGTGTATGTATGGGTTAGTGTTTGTTTGTAAGGATTTTGGTGTGCTTGTGTTGTGTGTGTGGGTGTTGGATAGGGGATGTGTTTTGTTTGTTGGTATGATGTGTCGGGTGTATGCGATGTCGTGTTTGTGAACTATCGATCTTCTGGCGTCGGTTAAATGAGTTTCGTTGTTTTGGTGTCGGTTAATTCGTTTTCGGTATTTTGCAATGTCGATGTACTAAGGTAGATCCGGAGTAGGTGTGTGTAGATTATTAGTCACAGATAAATGTCGAATCATCTGCATACTGTATTATAGAACCATGTGGGGTAGGTGTGTGTAGATTATTAGTCACAGATAAGTGTTGGATCATCTGCATACTGTATTATAGAACCATGTGGAGTTGGTGTGTGTAGATTATTAGTCACAGATAAGTGTTGAATCATCTGCAGACTGTATTATAGAACCATGTGGAGTAGCTGTTTGTAGATTATAAGTCACAGACAAGTGTTGAATCATCTGCGTACTGTATTATAGAACCATGTGGAGTAGCTGTGTGTAGATTATTAGTCACAGACAAGTGTTGAATCATCTGCGTACTGTATTATAGAACCATGTGGGGTAGCTGTGTGTAGATTATTAGTCACAGATAAGTGATGAATCATCTGCAGACTGCATTATGGAACCATGTGGAGTAGCTGTGTGCAGATTATTAGTCACAGATAAGTGTTGAATCATCTGCAGACTGTATTATAGTACCATGTGGAGTAGCTGTGTGTAGATTATTAGTCACAGATAAGTGTTGAATCATCTGCATACTGTATTATAGAACCATGTGGAGTAGCTGTGTGTAGATTATTAGTCACAGATAAGTGTTAAATCATCTGCAAACTGTATTATAGAACCATGTGGAGTAGCTGTGTGTAGATTATTATTCACAGATAAGTGTTGAATCATCTGCAGACTGTATTATAGAACCATGTGGAGTAGCTGTGTGTAGATTATTAGTCACAGATAAGTGTTGAATCATCTGCATACTGTATTATAGAACCATGTGAAGTAGGTGTGTGTAGATTATTAGTCACAGATAAGTGTTGAATCATCTGCAGACTGTTATAGAAACATGTGGAGTAGCTGTGTGTAGATTATTAGTCACAGATAAGTGTTGAATCGTCTGCGTACTGTATTATAGAACCATGTGGGGTAGCTGTGTGTAGATTATTAGTCACAGATAAGTGTTGAATCATCTGCAGACTGCATTATGGAACCATGTGGAGTAGCTGTATGTAGATTATTAGTCACAGATAAGTGTTGAATCATCTGCATACTGTATTATAGAACCATGTGGAGTAGGTGTGTGTAGATTATTAGTCACAGATAAGTGTTGAATCATCTGCGTACTGTATTATAGAACCATGTGGAGTAGGTGTGTGTAGATTATTAGTCACAGATAAGTGTTGAATCATCTGCAGACTGTATTATAGAACCATGTGGAGTAGCTGTGTGTAGATTATTAGTCACAGATAAGTGTTGAATCATCTGCATACTGTGTTATAGAACCATGTGGAGTAGGTGTGTGTAGATTATTAGTCACAGATAAGTGTTGAATCATCTGCATACTGTGTTATCGAAGCATGTGGCGTAGGTGTGTGTAGATTATTAGTCACAGATAAGTGTTGAATCATCTGCATACTGTATTATAGAACCATGTGGAGTAGGTGTGTGTAGATTATTAGTCACAGATAAGTGTTGAACCATCTGCGTACTGTATTACAGAACCATGTGGAGTAGATGTGTGTAGATTATTAGTCACAGATAAGTGTTGAATCATCTGCAGACTGTATTATAGAACCATGTGAAGTAGCTGTGTGTAGATTATTAGTCACAGATAAGTGTTGAATCATCTGCAGACTGCATTATAGAACCACATGGGGTAGGTGTGTGTAGATTATTAGTCACAGACAAGTGTTGAATCATCTGCAGACTGTATTATAGAACCATGTGGGGTAGGTGTGTGTAGATTATTAGTCACAGATAAGTGTTGAATCATCTGCAGACTGTATTATAGAACCATGTGGGGTAGGTGTGTGTAGATTATTAGTCACAGATAAGTGTTGAATCATCTGCAGACTGTGTTATAGAACCATGTGGAGTAGGTGTGTGTAGATTATTAGTCACAGGTAAGTGTTGAATCATCTGCAGACTGTATTATAGAACCATGTGGAGTAGCTGTGTGTAGGTTATTAGTCACAGGTAAGTGTTGAATCATCTGCAGACTGTATTATAGAGCCATGTGGAGTAGGTGTGTGTAAATTATTAGTCACAGATAAGTGTTGAATCATCTGCAGACTGTATTATAGAACCATGTGGAGTAGGTGTGTATAGATTATTAGTCACAGATAAGTCTTGGATCATCTGCAGACTGTATTATAGAACCATGTGGAGTAGGTGTGTGTAGGTTATTAGTCACAGATAAATGTTGAATCATCTGCAGACTGTATTATAGAACCATGTGGGGTAGGTGTGTGTAGGTTATTAGTAAAGAGGGAGAAAAGGAGAGGGTCCAAGATAGATCCTTGGGGGACACCAGTGGATAATGGAAGGCATGGAGATAGGTCACCCTGCCATAGAACAGATTGTTGATGGCCAGATAAATAGTTATGAAACCATGCTGTACCAGATGGTGAGAAGGATACTTCAGTTAGTACATCTATTAGTTTGGAATGGGAGACCATATCAAAAGCTTTTGATAGGTTTAGAAAGATATCAGATACAAAGTTGTTGTTATTCCTGTAATGGTTTACGGTATTAATGAAGGATAAGAGAGCTGTAGTGGTACTCTGTGATGGGCGAAACCCATGCTGAGTGTTTGCAAGAAGGTTATTTGTTAGTAAGAATTTCATGACCTGGAGATGAATACACCTATCGAGTAGCTTAGAAAGAGGTGAAAGAATAGCAATTGGCCGTTAGTTTGTCAGTTCTGTGGAAGGTCCCCCTTTATGAAGTGGGATTACATGGGAAATTTTTCACAGTTAAGGGACCTTGTTTTCGAGAATGGATCTATTTATAAGGATTGGTACTGGGAAGGCTATAGATTCAGCTGCAATTTTAGATAGTCACTGAGTAAGTTATCTATGGCAAGTTTAGTAGGTATTAGTTTCTGTGTAGTTTTTTTATAGTGGCTGTAGGAACTGGGGAGAAAGAGAATGAGGCATTGCTGGTTGTAGACTTGGCTGGTTTGGTATCTGGAATAGGAGTTTGCTGTTTGAAAAGGGCAATTATAGATTCAGTAAAATGTTTGTTAAAAATGGTAGCTATGCTATTGGAATTGTTGTGTATGTTTAGCATTGGTGTAGTAGATTTTCCTGGGTGAAGGATTGAGTTTATAGCTGCCAGAATTTTTGAGGTTTTTTTTTTATATGTGTTTTGAATTTTATGATAGAAATTTATTTTATCCTGTTTTATTTGTTTATTTGCCTTATTTCTAAGTTCTTGATACTGTTTAGAAACTACTGTGTTAGTCTTACGCCATAGTTCCCAGGCTTTATCTCTAGTTTTCAGAAGGGTCCTAGTGTCTCTGCTTAGCCAGGGGGCATAGTTTGATTTCACCCTGATGGTTCTAACAGGGGCACTTGCATTTAATATATCTACGAAAGATTTATTAAAGTGGTTCACTGCATCATCTAGGTCAATGTGTTTGAGTGGAGTCCAATTGTACCTTTGTAGGTCAGCTAGAAAGCTGTCAAGATTAAAGTTATGTTTTCAATGAGTTGTTTAAACATAGTAGGTTTTGGTGGGAATATGTGTTGTCGTATAAGAAATGTGGGTAGGTGGTCGCACCATCAGGAAGGCAATCTGACTGGAATGAATGAGAGGAATTATTTAATATTATACCATGCCCCCCCCCAAAACGTGCACGCTTGCACATTGTAAATCGAGTTATACTAATGGAAAAAGGTCCGGTCGCCCGGACTTTTTTCCATTAGTATAACTCTACTTTTAAAACACTGTCTCGCTATGTTAAATGGGTTTAACATAGCGAGACAGCTGTAAAATAAGCAACGGAGATCTCTGTTGCTTATTTTAAAGCTGTCTCGCTATGCTAAACCCATTTAACATAGCACAGGTTTTAAAGCAACGGAGAAAGCAAGATCTCCGTTGCTTTTACTGTTTCGCTATGTTAGATGGGTTTAACATGGCGAGACAGTTTTAAAATAAGCAACGGACATCTCCGTTGCTTATTTTAAACTGTCTCGCTATGTTAAACCCATTTAACATAGCTTAAAACAGTAAAAAGCAACGGAGATCTTGCTTTCTCCATTGCTTTTGCCAACTCTGATGTACTGCGCAGGCGCAGTACATCAGAACTGCCGGATGCCAGACATCTGCGGAAGGGCAGTAAACAGGCATTATACTATGCCATTATTTAAGAAAAGTAATAGTTTCTTTTCTTAAATAATGTCATATATAGCAATAACCACTTCTGGGTGTGGTAATGCTGTATTTACCCACGGTTGGCTTTGTTTGGTCCGGGCCTCGGGACCAAACCATGCCAACCATGGGTAAATCCAGCCTTACCCACACCCAGCCGTGGGTTATTGCTATAATATCCAATCTAAGGTGGATTGTTTTTTACTACCTTTATCTATTCAGGTAGGTTTTTGAATAGTTTGTGCAAAATCATGCAAGTTTATGTGATGGATGAGGTGATCTGTATCTCATGCAAACCAGTCTAAATTAAAATTACCCAGTATGAATATCTCCTGACTAAGGGTGCAAACCAGTCTAAATTAAAATCACCCAGTACGAATGTCTCCTGAATAAGGGTACAAACCAGTCTAAATTAAAATCACCCAGTATGAATGTCTCTTGACTAAGGGTACTACTTGCCCAGTGCAATAGACATTCTATAAATGGGACATTATTTCCAGGTGGTGTTTTTCTTAAATTTATGGTTCATGTTTTTCATTGGTTAAATTGTCTCCTGAGTGATCCTTAAATACAAAATGAAATTCTGGGCCTTTGTCTTTGTCTGAAAGATTTCAAGCCTGCATAAAGTAAAGCATTGCTGGTTGTTCCCTACTGTGTGAGAAAGGAAACATATATTTTTTGTCTTTGACTGATAGCATTGCTTTCTTTCTTACTTACTTACTCACTCCATTTTGTTTTATGTTTTAAGAAATGTGCTTAGCCCGGTGGATTTTTTTTTGCATAAATCACTGCTGGTGATTCCCTACTATGTTTTCCCACCCAATCTCACATTTGTTGATCTTCTTTTAAACCTGGCAATTTTAAGCTTCCCACCCTTACTGTAAATTGAGCTTAATAACCTCCTCCCTTTCTATACTGCTGCTGATATCTTGAATTAATTATTTGCCTTTCTCTATCCTTATATCGAAAAAGTGTATTTTGGCCCTTATTGCCTATTATACTGGTTTACTTTATCTGAATTCATTATTTAGTTAGTTGTTGGATATACTAGTGTATTTTTACACTCTAGCAAGCACTTGTTTTTTCATTAAGGTCAATGAATATTCCATCTAGTCCACTGGGAGGTAACCTAGTCTGTTTAGGTTGGGGAAACACTTGAAATTTCTGCATGTAGTTTTATTAGCTGGAGGGCTTATTAATCAGCTTATCTTGTTTTTAGTGCCTTCATAAATTATATATAATTTAGTGGATCTTAGCTTATTTATACAAAGCATAATACTTTTATTGAATAATCATACTGCTATAAACTGGTTAAAGAACACTGCTGTATCTGTATCTTTACGTTTGGTTGTGGTAGCACTTTACTCCAGACACTCCTTTATTGTGCTTTTATGTTAGGAGGACTGGGATTATTCATCTACTAGCAATAGGTTTTACCTGGTCTCTCTGAGCTGGGAAACCCACAATAGGGCTCAAAATATTTTTTACAATTCTCTTATATACTGTGACTGTATTTCAGCAGTTAAAAAATGCACTGTCTGCTACTGCTTTGCACTGTATTACATTGTATTTGTTAGCTGCCAAGCTGTTGTAAGTAGTTGCTGTGGTCTTTTTACACTTGGGCTCCAAATCAACTATTCTACATTAAGAAGGTGTTTTTATGTACCCTTGTGGCAGAAGTGCGCTGGTCTAACCAGTCTGAGTTGGGAATTCTTGTTGAAAGGCTTATAGTGTACTTTCTGAATTGATAGCTTAAAACCTGTTTCTCTTTTCTTGTATTTAAGCCTCACATTAGCATGGTGCTGCTCTTTGTTCAGTGGCAGTTAACAGTGCCATATATAAATGCAAAAGTCTAGAAGCTCAGTTTTTCCCGAAACAGCTGTCAGTGAAAGGCTTCCAAGCTTTTCATTTGTTCTAAAAGGAAGTCAGTTGCGCACTGAACAGCACTCCTTATTGTTTAACCTTAGCCTACACAAAGTATACAGGTCCCTCTTGTAGTCTCAGTGCTACATGCTCAGTAATGCCAAATTAACCCATTCTTTTCTGTAATAAAACATACACATACAATAAAAACCTGCTATCCTGGATGGAGAGTTTCCCATCATCTCTCTGGCCAGCCTGATAGACATGGGCATCCTGAGGCAATGCAACTATTGCCTCATGTATACTGATAACCACTCACTCCTCAAACAAATACTTTATCTGAGTGATGTAGTTACACTATGAAATTGGAGGCAAGGCTCCCACATAAGGACTAATCAAATGCCAAACAGGTTGTCAGCACACAGACACACACACACTCACACACACACACACACACACACACACACACACACACACACACACACACACACACACACACACACACACACACACACACACACTAAATAAGGACCAGACACATAAACTCACATATGCAGAGGTACTCACTCATAACTTACCAAAGATCAGAGGCATACCAAATGGAAACCACTTATACACATACCAATGCAAAACAGAAAACCCACAGCACATTATAACACACACACACCATTGTCTCAACAAATAAGCTCACAAGGTGTTACACCACACAAAACTAATACATTGGTCATAGGTGACTCCATTGTGAGACACATGGATGTTCCACTCTCCAGGCTGGATAAGGAGCGGGTTACAGTTACCTGTTAGGTGCCAGTATCCGTCAAGTCACTCAAGCACTCAAGTCACTCAACCCCAAGTACCAGTATGACTCCGTCATAGTCCATGTGGGGATGAATGACTTGAGATGTACCTCGCTGGACTATATGAAGAGAGACATGACTGAGCTCTCAGTTTATGTGTCACAGACAGGTATAAGCTTAGCCTTAAGCAACATTCTATCTTCTCCAAGGATGATGCCACAATATAAACAAAATACTTTAACAATTGGCTTACTTTTTGGTGTCAGTCCAAGGGGATCCAATATCTGTCAGCCTGGAAAGACATGGTCGACAGGCCATGCTACTTTGTCAGAAATGGTCTTCATCTGTCTCCTCTACACTGATACTGGCAAAGGGACTTGCCTCCCCATAGTGCCTTTTTAGGCAATGTCAAAATGACAAAATTTCTGAAGTAAAAAATCCACTCAAGACTAACTCAAGGTTATGCTGCTTAATGCTAGGAGCCTAAATAGGAGACTGCACTCCCTGGAAACAGTCCTCACCTTGGAAGATGCTGACATCTGTGTAGTCGGTGATACATGGCTCAAGGCCACAGACAGCACCCTAGTCGTGCAAGGCTACAATGTCATCAGCACATTCAGACCTCAAAATGAGCATGAAATAACCAAAGGTGAAGGTGTATCCATCTTCATTAAATCCAAATACACCTTGAGACTGGTTAAACAGTATGAATATATTGAGCTACTCCAGGTCCAACTATTTATATTTAAAACACCCTACCACATCATTGCTAGCTATAGGTTCCCCACCATGAACCAATAGAATCACATGGCCTAGCTAGACTTGTTAGAGTAACTCACTATACAGCCAAACACCTTGGTCTTGGGAGATTTCAATTATCCATCCACTGACTGGGCAACATACATGAGCACAAACCTGCCACCTTGAGGTTCCTAGCCTTTGTCAATACAAATGCTCTGAAACAGTCTGAACCCCCACAATGGGCTCAAATGTCATAGACTTAGTCCTCACCAACATAGGAGGTCACTGCACTACCCACTGCATGCTGCCCTTCCTGCTAAGTTCAGACCATAAATCTGTCTCATTCAAAGTAAAAATCAGACCCTCAAGAGCAAAATAATGAACATTTTCTCCAAAGCAAACTACAGCCTACTAAGCAATGGTATAGAAAGTTTTAAATCCCCTGCTAACACAGCCAACAATGACTCTTATGCAGAGGAGTACACAAATGCCCTGCATACATACACAAACAACTGACACGGCTATACCTGACTGGTTCTAAACCATGTCCTCCCAAAAAACAAGCCACCCTGGTGGGTCTCAAGTATAAATAGGATATATAATGCAAGGAAGAAACTGATGTCTAAGAAAAAGAGAGAACTTACTCAGCAGAGGAAGGATACCCTCCACAGCTTGAACAAGCAAATCGGATATCTTGTAAAGTCCTCTAAAGCTAATTACAAAGCTAAATTAGTATCCTTAGCAAAGGACATTCATAAGGCATTCTTTAAATATGTCCATAATCTAAAAGGGAATGCCCAGTTATGTGTTGGACTTGTAGTGGATAGTACCACTCATACTAAGCCTAAGGAAAATACCAACTTGCTAGCTGACAGATTTGGTACAACCTTCACCCCCTGTCCCCACCAGCCATACCTAAAAGCATACCTGACACCAGTCATCTGCCTAGGATTTCCAAAGAGCAGGTCATATGCATGCTTTCCAATGCTAAAACATGGCCTTTGGGGGACCAGATAACATCCCAAGCTGCTTACTAAATTATATAAAACAAGACCTAACAGAGCCACTTTGCCATCTGTTTAGCCACAGCCTGAGCACTGGCTTTGTTCCAGCATAGTGGAGAACAGCAACAGTAATCACTCTGCACAAATGGGGGCCCATAAACAGCCCCTAGGAACTATGGACCCATACGTTGAGCCAACATTATCTGCAAGCAATGGAAAGAATCATCATGAACCTTATCAACAAGGATATGGGTGACCTTCAAACTTCTTGACCTGGCCCAATTTGGCTTCATTAAGGGTAGATCATGCTTATTAAACCTGGTGGACTTCTTCAAGAATGTCACCAAAGCCCTTGATGAAGGCAAAAGTGTGCATACCGCCTATCTTAACTTAGCTAAGACTTTTGACACAATCCACCGTATAGCAGAATACCCTGAGGTAGTTGGTGCTATAGACTGCATGCACATCCACATCAAAGAACCACCTGGTGAGCTGGGTAGGGTCTACATAAACTGCAAGGGCTTCCCCTCCATCAACTGCCAGGTCATGTGTGAAGCCCAGGGTATTATCATGAATGTGTGTGCTGGCAACCTTGCAAGCTATTATGACTCCCACATCTGGCATTGCTCACAGCTGTATCAGGGGTTTGCCTAGGGGGACATCCCATATGGTCATCTAGTGGGGGATGCTGGCTATGTACTGGAGCCTTGGCCGATGACACCCATCAGAAATGCACACACCCCTGAACAAGAACAACATAATGAGGCACACGCAGAAACCAGGATCATTGTAGATCATGTGCATGGGATGCTCAAGTCACGGTTCCGCTGTCTTGACATATCCGGTGGAGCCTTGCAATACTCTCCAGCTACAGGTACATGAATGTTCATAGTATGTGCCATGCTACACAATATGATCCTGTGGGAACAGCTGCAGGAGGAACAGCACAGGGCAGGGCCACACAGCCCACCCCCCACCATTGCCAAGGCCAGCACAGAGGCAATGCATAGCACACACACTGACACTGTAGGGACCCAGGTACTGGACCTCTCTCCAACTCATACATACAGTAAAAGGGATGCCAAACATGACACTACCTGTGCTCTACCATGTATAGGGAGTGTACTACATGCATCTGACATAGTCAGCCCTCCATCACCGTCCTCAATACTGGCCCAGCAACAAGGTAAGTCACCCTTCCTATCAGTTACTGAATGGAGTAGCATGTTCTCATATTTGTATGTATGATATGGATGCAAGCATGCAAGGGAATAGGGTGGCTGAATGGGATAGCAGCAGACAGCTGGCAGCTATATGGGCAGCAGGAAATTCATAACAAATACTGTTGTCAACATACTAGGCAGCACTACACAAGGTGACAACCCCCACCGCAGTACATGTGATGGCCCAAATAACTGTGGGTGTCAATAGGTCACACACATGGATGTCAATGAGGGCGACATACCCACCACCAGCCTCACCAAGCAGGACAGGTGTAGAGGACCATAAAGAAAGGCCGGGCTAAGGCCCCCAAATGATGGCAATGGTGAACAGCCCCCTCCAAACCTACACAGACATACTACAACACATCTGGCAGTTGCATGTTAGTTCTGAAGGGTAAGAAGTCTGAAACTGAAATTAATGTCATTACAATGTAATGTGTACTCTGCTGATATGCCTCCTTTCTGCATGATAGGTAAAAATGCAATATAAAATGGAAGGCAACAGAGTAACTGAAATACCAGTACAGTCACTGCAAATGTTTAAAGTCTTCAGGTGTGCACCCCGCCCCCACAATCCCATGTAGAAATGCAGTACCATGTACGTTTGAGGAGTAATATCACTAGAGCACAGATTGCTAGAGCTGTCCCAGTCTTCATTGTTGCATGTGTACAATATGCAGGGGTCAGTGGGGTAAGTTTGCTGTGTGTTTAATATTGCTTGGAAGTGGTCAGCATATGTGCCTGGATGGTTGTGTCTCAGTGGCCTAGGTACAGTACGGTGGTTGACAGGGCCATGTTCCAACAACTACAGTGCCAACCACACTGCTTCTCAGCTACACCCATGTCAGCAGTTGTACATGCTCATTGTCCAGATGTCAATATCTGTCACCATCAGAAAGCTGGACATGCCATGAATGGGGGCCCATACATAGAAACAGTACACAGGTGGAAGTACCCTACACAGAGTGCATATAAAATAACTGTCAACTGCACACAACTTTGGAATTATACATAGAGATTAACATCACATTAGTTGTCCCTCTAGTATGGAGTACTGGTAGTCTGGCCAATCACTGACAGACCACAGAAAGCACATGACAGGCTGCCTATGTCCACACACAAACCAGCATAAGAGGAATGTCCCAGGTATATCTGTGAGTCAGGTGCCAGTAGCTTCCATATCACACATGCACCCAGCTCACCCCACCATCAGCCATAGGTTTATCACAGGACATATCCTTGCTGTAGGGAATAAGTACAGCATAAACCCATCTCTGTATGGGAATATGTACATGATGCTACATGATGAATAGGTGTCCCATGCAGGTGTGTCCCTAGCTGTAAGCAGCAACCTGACCACATCCAGACTCTTGGATCAGTCTGAACAGGAGGGAGAGATAGGAACACCTCAACCACTTACCACTGTCACCCCAGGGTAATCTACTGGCTTGCAGCCTGGGAACGTATGAGTGAGAGAATGCACTGGCCTGCTACAGATGGCCTGCAGCACTCTCAAATGGCCTGCAGTCCTCTGGCAAAAGTCCATGCCTCACCCATAGTGCCAGTGTACGGAATGTCAGGGGGTCCCAACTAACAACCTAAAACAGTAAACAGAAAACAAATGCAAGGCCATGCTGACAAATGCCAGTAGCATGCCTCTCTATGTCCTACTGCAGGAACTGTGGACCAGGCCACAAATACTACTGGGCTAAAGCCCCAACTATAGGGATACCTCTGAGATATTGCTTTCAAAATGTTAGGAAGAGGGGAGAATAACAGAGGGGGGGTGTGTGTAGAAGCATGGATATCATGGAGTGTGTGAAGTCTGAAATTCTAATGTCTGCCCATACCACCCCCGATTGCAAACCCATGAATGAGTAGCCACAAAACTGCTTGTAAACCACAATGTGAATGTAAACTGACCAGATATATGAGTCCTGCCTCTGGATAATCTGGGTGTATCTATACAGCTGAGAGGTATGGCCCCAGCATGATATGGCCATTCCATTAAGTTGAGAAAAGCACAAGAAGAGGATCCCCAGCCAGCACACTACCAAGGTGCTGGTACGTTTACACAGAACCAGCAGCCTATTGTCTGTAGCTACCCCTCCACAATGGCAGGAGTGTGCCAGAATGTGTAGTCTCTCTGCCTCAGAATATTGGTCTCAGCTTCATTCATCTTGTATTTCCCTGGTAAATAACTGTGAGCAAAGAAAAATATTTGTCACTAGTTGATGACATGATACCTCACAGTGTAAAACAGTAAATATGTCAGAAAATCTATGTTACAACCAGTCATGTTACGCAAGCAGCACAGACAGTAATAGTTACAGTATTGCCCGTATGTTACGCCCATTGTGTCTCCATATTGGCAACCTATCTACAGATATCCAGCAGAAACAGGTTGCTAGGTGTGGGTGTAGCACACAAAACCCTGGACTGGTGTCCAACCCTCCCTGGAATAGATGCACACACTCAATATAGAAGGTCATACTGGGCATGCTCCTACATTCAGAGAAATGCAGCCCATGTCTGACAACACAGTGGGCTACAGATATCCATTATTTGCAGATGTCTGTGAACACACACCAAATTGTACACCACTGATACTTCACACACACACACACACACACACACACACACACACACACACACACACTGGATAGGAATACTCACACATATCAAAGGCCAACATAATATAATATGTCAGACATACACACACAGAGATGTGGGGAAGAGAGAGAGAGAGACAGACAGTGACAGAGATAATCCCATTATGAGGCCTTTCCCACCCAGTACACATCCCATTGGCCTATATCACACGATGTGCTGATGTCAATCACTGTAGAAATTCCTTTGTTTAGCCCTCAGCCCTATAGTCTCAGTGGTGCTTGTGATAACTGTGTAACACTATAGTACAAATAAGTATCCATGTAGCAGTAGTAATCTCAGTCCTGTCAAATGTGAAGTTGTGTGTGATTGTGTGTGTTTCTAGATGAATGTGTTTGAAGCCATTCACACTCATTACACTTCCAGTTACCCTACGTTAGCACTCGTGCTGATGTCAGTCACCCTGAAATAACCCTTTGGGCAGCTTGTAGCTCTGTAAGCTCTGTGGTGCTTGTGATAACTGCATAATACTATAGTGTAGCAAATTAGTTAGGAAAGAGTTCTCATCCTGGTCCTGGCAACTATCCAAATGTGTGTGTTTGTGTGAGAGATTGTGTGTGTCTTTGCAGAGACCTGATTTTGTGGCCATTCACACTCACTACACTTCCCTTACCCCTTCTTTAGCACTGCTGCTGATGTCACTCACCTACAAAGATACCTTTGGACAGCTCTCCAGCATATAAGCTCTATGGCGCTTGTGATAACTGTGAAATACTATAGTATAGCAAACTGGTTAGGTAGGACCTCAAATCCCAGTTCTGGCAACTGTGAAAATGTGTGTGTTTGTGTAAGAGAGTATATGTGTCTTTGTAGAGACCTGATTTTGAGGCCATTCACACTCACTACACTTCCATTCTCCCATCCTTTATCACTGCTGCTGATGTCACTCTCCTTAGAGGTACGTTTGGAGACTGCAGTACCTCTAAGCTCTGTGTCGCATGTGATAAATGCGCAACAATGTAGTAACAATAACTGCATAGGTAGGGGTATGAATATCATTCCTGGCATGTGTGTGTGTGTGTGTGTGTGTGTGTGTGTGTGTGTGTGTGTGTGTGTGTGTGTGTGTGTGTGTGTGTGTGTGTGTGTGTGTGTGTGTGTGTGTGTGTGTGTGTGTGTGTGTGTGTGTGTGTGTGTGTGTGTGTGTGTGTGTGTATATGGGTTACCTTCATTTGATTGACATTTCATTTGATCTAAACTCATCTGATCGAAATTTCATTTGATTGAAAACCAGTATTCAAGGCAAATAACAAGGATTTGTCCACCTCCCCAAGGTCGTGTGACCCTGGAGTTGGTATATATAGTTAGGGGGGAGGGGGTGCAGCCCCCCACATTGGGGGGTGTGGGGAACGAAGACCCCACCTATTTTCGTTCAAAAGCTGTACTTTTTGTGTTATTTTCTTCTTTTAAAGGAAACTAGGTGGGGGGATTGACCCCCCACACCCCCTAACTATATATACCAACTCCAGGGTCGCACAATATTGGGGAGGGGGGCCAATCCCTGTTATTTGCCTTGAAGTGTACAGAATTACTGGTTGTCAGTCAAATGAAATTTTGATCAAATGGGTTTCAGTCAAATGGGCTGTTGATCAAATGAAGGTAACCCATATATATATATATATATATATATATATATATATATATATATATATATATATATGTGTGTGTGTGTGTGTGTGTGTGTTTGTGTGTGTTTGCACCTTAAAGATTTTGGCCCCATTTACACCCAGCACACTTCTCTCTGTAGCACTCCTGCAGATATCATTCACCTTGAAGTACCTGTTGGCAACCCTAAACCATGTAAGGTCAGTGGTGTGTGTGTTAAATGTGTAACATAAAGATCGGAAAACATAGTTAGATAGAGGTTTGAACCTCACTGCTGGCAAATGTAAAAGTGCATGTACGGTAAAATATTTTATGAAATCTCTCACCCACTACATCACCCAATGCCAGTATTTACAAGGGCTGGTGATATTCCTCACGTTAGAAGTACCTTGGAAGAGCATTCATTCTATAAGCTCCATGGTGCACATGATAAATGCTTAAGACTATAGTAGCAATATATAGATAGATAGGGGTTTGAAACTCAGTCTTTGTGTGTGTCATCAGTATAGCGTAGGGGAGTTGGGGTGATTGTGTAATAACAGTATCCAGTGGGGGGTGAGTTTTACTAAATAATTATATTGAGTACCTAGTATATGTCCCAATGTCCTCATTACAAGGCCAACAGTTGTCTCATAGAGGTTGGTGTAGACAATCCACAGCCCTAAATGTGTAGTGCCATCTGCAATGACTATGTGACAGTATGGATTAGTTAACAATATAGCTAACCCTTCTAATACTCATAGACCACTCTCCACCCAGGAATCATGCACAAACACACTTGGCAATGCAGCAACCACTATATCAGCAGTTGTCCTGCAAATTGCCTCACAGATAGTACCCACAGTGTGATTGCAGTGGACTCCATGTCAAATTGATGACCACACATGACTGGTGTTACACAGGGTATGGACCCGTGTCCTTTTATGTTTGGGATATATCCTTCAGAGGTGCAAGAGACACAAAGGCCCCTTGGCTGATAATGTTTGCATACAACAGTAAGGTGGGTGGTAGCATTCCCAATCCATGTGATGTTGACATCATGCCCAAAGGCCATTTGACACCTATGACTGTTGTCAGAACCCTGGACATTACCTCAATGCCAAGAGATGTGCCACCATCACCTTTGGGAATACCATGGTTCACATGAAGTAATACATTGGTGGTAGTCCACTGAACAGTGATGTTATTATAACAGAATGGGGATCACAAGTTGACAGTTAGCTGCCTGTTGACCACAACAGTGCCACTGACATCAGAAAGTACTTTGATGTGTTACATCTCCTGAATGAGTGTGTGTTATCCAGCAAGTAAAAGGACAGGGCACCCTGTTCCATCCCCTCAGTAGCCCAATCAATATGTACAGTGCCCTTTTGCCATGTTCCCCACTGGACACCTGCAACAACAGTAGAGTCTGCAAATGTACCCCACAAAGGGAATACCATGCTTTATACACATGCCCTGTATGAACAGACTCCGATAACTCCAATGAATCTCCGCATCATACTGTCTATGTAGGTACAATCACTACCTTAGCTACACAGCCATGTCTTACCAAACTAGGCCAGGAATGCTACTTCTGAAGATACCAATCTGTCCACACAACATGCCCCAGAGACCTCAAGTACACTTTCACACTTCAAAGAACAAGCATGTGGGACATGTCCACAACCCAGACACTGTCCATGTTATGGAATATAAATCACACACATGTGAAGCAGTGCACATCACTGGCTACCCACAATAGAAATCTGGATGAGTGGATGGGGAATACAATACCCACCCCTGGAAACCACTCCAGTGACTATACTCCTGAGCCACACTGGGGACTATTGTCATGTGGCCTGATGCCAGGGTATTCCCTTGGGCTAGCCTTGTAGAGCCTTCAGGCCCATTCACCTACTACACACCTATGAAGCAATGAAACTATGGATCTCAGTCCTGGCAAGTGTGTGCATGTGTGTGTGTGTGTGTGTGTGTGTGTGTGTGTGTGTGCGTGTGTGTGTGTGTGTGTGTGTGTGTGTGTGTGTGTGTGTGTGTGTGTGTGTGTGTGTGTGTGTGTGTGTGTGTGTGTGTGTGTGCGTGTACTTGAATAGTAATCTCAGTGTGTTTGTTTGATAAATATCACCTGTGGCTGTGGTTATTAGCAATCAGAGGTGTGTCCAAACCACAACACGTACCATTCTCCACTCTACAACAAATGTTGTAAATCAACATATACCTTTGTACAACCTTCAGCCCTATAATCTGTGAGACATATGCAATCACTGTCTTACAGACTGGGGAATTCCATGCAGATACAGCTGCACCCTGCCTAAGACTTGGAGGATGTGTTACCACACTGCCATACCCCTTGGTCTTGATGCAGGGCCACATCCTGGTTACACACAGACACCTAGAACAGAAACAGGATACAGCATGTGAGAACATATTCACTCAGCACTTCACTTGTGGGGGAGAGAGGTGTAAAGCTGGCACTGAATGTGTTGCCAAGGCTGTGGCCAATATCTGTTGTCTCAGGACAGGTAGTAGCATTGTACAGTAACTCACAGCACTTGTGTTTAATGCTGTGGAGGTTGTTGATGTAACTATCAAAGGCTGTTGTGATTGTCATCAGTGTCTGTTCCATGTATGCCATCATAGATGCCTGTAGGGGATTCCACGAGGGATCCAAAGTTGTGTTTGAGGCTAATAAGGGAGTTCAACAGTCATGGGACACCACCTTTCATTGCAACAGAGTCCTCCTTCTGATGTATACTTTAGTAAATGCAGGGGACCATCACATTGTCTCCCAATGTTTGGAAGACAGTGTCTGGGTTCTGTTGGCTCTGGTTAGTACCATGCATTCATGTACCTGTTTGTACAGGGCATATGTATATGATTCCACAGTCATGCCATGGGTGCAGTGAAGTCATCCACCCCTGTTTTCATGGCTGCAAAGTCAGCTTTGGAGAGGTTTTGCAAGGTGGTTACCTTTGTGGGGGGTGTGGCTGACATGTTGAGTTCCATGTTAATTACAGCCTGTGTGGATCTCACCATGCAGGGATTGACAACTGTGGATGAGCAACAGTCCTATATTTAAGTGGTCAACACAGGTCAAGGTTGTTGCATCCTCTAAAAGGGGTCTGTATGAGCTTGTCCAGGCCACTGGAAAAGATGAATCCCAGAAGTGTTGGGCCACTGTACTGGCACTTGGCTGCTTTCCCCAGGTGATGGAGGGGTACTTGAAGTCTCATACTATGTCAGTGTTGCATTGGACCATCATAGATGGTAGGGTGTTGAGGAATGTACATTGACAGTCTAGGGACATAGATGTGGACCCACAGCAGGCTATGGTCTGGATTGCAGTATTACCCCAAAGCAGTTGTATCAGAAGTATCTCCAATGCATTATGCTGGGTTACTGGTCTGGAGGTGTTCCTAGCCATAATGAATATGGAGACAACACCACCTGTACAGGTGTGGTGTGGTCCATGTTTGGGGGCTGACAGCTGTGGTGTGTGTCATACCCTGATACTGCAGGACTGCTGTCTGCTGCTGTGAACCACCTCTCCATTACAGCAGACATGTGTCCTCCACTCCAATGAATGCTTTGAGTGACTGCATCCTGACAGTTAGATGTCTACTGTTGAGGATCATGACCCTCAGGTTGCATACATGTCTAGCTGTTATGGTAGTAATTACATTAGGAACATTGCCTAATAAGGCATCATAGGGGTGGCAAGACATGTAGCCAGTACCTGGAAACCCAGCGCTGACAGATGTAGGACATCTGTGGCAAGTCACTGGGTTCTGCCAATCATGTAATCCCAAACAGAGAGATACTGGATCCCCTGAGAATGACACAAAACTTGCAAGCCATTGTTGCAGTAAATCATCTGTTGATAGTACCACAGCACATTCTGGGTGACAGTGATACACTGCTCAGGCTACTGTCACACCTGCCTGGACCACATAATCAGAGAGTTCAACGATGTCTCTTGTCATGTAGTCCAGGGAGGTGTGTCCCAAGTCATTCACACCCACATGGATGCAGAGTGATACTCATAGTTGTAGTGGAGTGTCATGCCTGGCTGTGTCATGTGTTGGATGCTGGCATGTGATAGATATTTGGCTGTTACCTGCTCTATATTCAACTTAGTGAGTGGGATATGTGTGTGTGCCTCAGTATTGAGTTACCCATGATCACTGTATTGTGCAAGGTGGTTAGCCTTAGGAGCTTAGGTTGAGGGCACACTGTGTAGGTTAAATATGTGTTCCTTGGGGTCTACCTGAGATGGCCAACAGGCCATAAGATCGACACTCATTTGGTTGACAGTTCATTTGGTCGACAAGCAGATTTGCCCCCCTCCCCAATGTTGTGCGACCCTGGAGTTGATATATATAATTAGGGGTGGTGGGGGCACAGCCCCCCACATTGGGGGGTGTGGGGGGCAAAGCCCCTCACATAAAACTGCTTGTCGACCAAATGAACTGTCGACCAAATGAGTGTCGATCATATGGCCTGTCGACCATGTGATAGGGATCCGTTCCTTGGCATGTGCCATGTCACGGTGTCTGAGTGGGTGTCTGTCTTGCTGATCTGTGCTGTTTGGGTAAATGTCCATTGAGTGCTTCTGTGAAGGTGGGTGTGTGGCTTTTCACTGTATGTCATAGCTGTCAAAGTGGGTGTCATGGTGAGCTATGTGTTCCACATGATGTGGTGTAGGTGTTGATCTTATCCTCTTGACCTACTAGTTCAGTCTTTGCTGGAGAGTGCATATGTCCACATTGGGTGATATATGGGTAACTCTCACAGGTCTGAGTGTTTGGAGTTTAGAGGGGAGGGTTGTCTGTGTAAATGAGGCAGTTGCAACAGTGCCTCAGAATGGACCAGTGCACCAGGTTAATGGGTGAACGCAAAGAAAACTGCCCTTTAAACATGCCAGGAGGGCTGAACATAACTAGTAAGTACTGGGGCTACTTCTGTGATGAACAAGTACTGCTGATGGCTCCCAGGTGTGCCACACTTCTTGATACAATAACCTGAAGTGCCAAGCCATAATGGCATTTGAAGAGCAAGACAGAAAGAACTAGCATGATGTAAGGGTGCAACAGAAGGCAGAATTTCTGCCACCTGTAATACTTTACCTCAGCTGTCCCATATGAAAATTCAGTAAGCTCGGTAGTGCATGCGTTAACTGCATAACACTATGGTATACATAACTAGATAGGCAGGAGTTCTAATCCCCATACTGGCAAGTGTGTGTGTGTGTGTGTGTGTGTGTGTGTGTGCGTGTGTGTGTGTGTGTGTGTGTGTGTGTGCGTGTGTGTGTGTGTGTGTGTGTGTGTGTGTGTGTGTGTGTGTGCACGTGTGTGTGAATAGTAATCTCTGTGTGGTTGGTTGATGCAATATCCCCTGGGGTGGTTATCAGCAAATGTAGATGTGTTTAACCCACTACACTGACCAGTTACCACTCTACAACAGAATATGTCAATCACCACATACCTATATACAACTCTCGGCACTATAAGCTGTGAGCCATATGCATTCACTGTTATACAGGTATTGAAAATCTGTGCAGAAAGAGTTTTATCTTGCCTGTGACATGATTGATATGTTATCACACTCCCATACCCCTCAGACTTCATGCAGGCCCACATCCTGTTGATACACAGACACCTAGAACACAAACAGAATACAGAATGTGAGAACACATTCAGTCAGCATTACTAATGGCAATAATGTGTAGTGGCCAAAACTGTACACACACTCTGATGGGTATCCCTTATACATGCCAGATGACAGCACCTTACACAACATTACATAACTATAATTTAGTATGTTCACCCTGTGCATCAGACCACTATTTGCCATAGTCTCCACACTTGCATGTCCTGTGCCTGCATCTAGCTGTCCTTCAATTGTGGCCACTGGTGATGGGGAATGTGTGGGCATTGTGACTGTGTGTGAGAATTAGGTTGACAAAGGTGGAATGCCAACCAGTGACACAACTTGCAGCCCATGACAACCCCACCTGAGCCCCACTATGGTTGTCATCATGGTCAGAGTCGCCAAACAAGCTAACATCGCCTGTATAGCAGGAGAGACTGGGACCACAATACCCACCTGTGAGGAAAAGACAACATATGCACATTACCAACAGCATTATATGGTACACACACACACACACACACACACACACACACACACACACACACACACACACACACACACACACACACACACACACACACACACACTCAATCACACTGTCCCACAGGCATTACATAGACCTCAAAATAGGCAGAAGGTGACAGTCATGACACACACTCAGACCAAAACAGGCACACTCTGGACAGGCCCTCAACATCATGCAGTGCATATCTTTCTACTTACTTTTACTACTACTTTATACCACTGGGATGTGTGAGTATCTTTATTAGGTGTTGAGCCTTCACCTAGAACACACAACACCCATGTAGACATTAGTGCTGTTCACCTGTATAGCACTGTGTAAAAACCTAAGGAACATAACTACAAACTGTACAGATCTTTCAAAACTATTTTGATATGTGCGTCATACTTCCTGTCTGCTGCACATACTTCCTGTGTTGGTCTGGTACAGTAATGGTTTGACCACTGGATTGGTGACCCTGCTTAATGTCATACTGTGATTTCCAGTTGTCATAACCTGTATTACATGTATGTAAAACCAAGGGTATCTCCTCAAACAACTTTACAAACTTGCAGTAGATATAGTAAGTGTACACACCCCTCTTAACATGCAAGGTTTTTGTGACATATCACATGAGACCACATTAATATTGCCATGACATTTCCACCATTTTGTATGACATGTAACCTGTGTACTCTTAATGAGAAACATACACATCAGGTAGGGGTGGCATATTGTACACTTTAGTACTACAATAGCTGGCTTTCAGAAGGTGCATACCCATAAACCAATACTTTGGTAAAGCACCTGTTGATCTCATTACAACATTCAGTCCTCTTGGGGAGGTGTTTCTCAGCATGGCACGTCTTGACATGGCAATGTTTGCAAACTCTCCCTTGCCAAACACCTCCAAATCTGTCCAATTGCAAGGCCATCCCCTGTGCACAGCACTTGTCAAGTCAACACACAGACTGTGTACTGTATGTAGGTGTGGCCTCAGGCCTGGCCACAGCAGACTGTTGATTGTGTTCTTGTGAATCCATCCTTTTGTTCAATTTGGATGTAGGGTGTGGGGCATTGTTGTGTGCAATGTTGGGATTCCTCCCCATTCACAGCTATGTGGCAGACACCAGACAGATCATAGCCACAAGGGACTGGTGTTTGGAACTGGTCATAATACAATCCAAATTGGCTACAGCCCCAGTTCAAGCTGGTGGACAGCAAACCCAAAGCAGGACACTGCCATTATCCTGCTTCACTATGTGGATAGTGTTGTTCTGCTGTTGTGCAGTGCTGTTACTTTGCCAAACTAACATGACCAAATTGTGGAAAAAGAGAGTTCAACCTTGGTTTCATAACACCTTCACACATTTCCACACATGTGTTTTGAAAAGCTGATGTATTGTTGTCCAGACATTACCCAGAACTGGATGTTGTGTGTTGTGAGTAACAGCTGCCATCATCAAAACACACCCTATACCCAAGATGTGTGGTCCATGGAAGACTGTTGTCATATGTAGTACACACCCAGTACTTGCTGGAGATGTCTGACACTCCTTCACTGTTGCTGTATGGCTCCTGGCAGCCCCCCTGGACATTTCTGGGATAATATTCTCAACATGCACGTAGGGATGTCCACTTCTTCAAAATGCCACAGTTGTACCATATCTTATACACCTTCTAATGACTATCTGCACTGTGTTCCATGGCATATGCAATGTTGTGTGTATGTGTCCATAGCCTTCGATCCCTTTGCAGCATGTTAAGCTGTATGCGAACCATGGCTTTTGCTATACCAGGCAACTGTGGGTCTGTGGTGGGATAACCTTGGTATGTGAGCTGACTGTTATCTGCAGGTAATCCAAGAGTCCATGAATGATGGCAGGCATGTAGCCAATATGGTCAACTGCTGTGGTTTTATCAAATGCTGATACACCCTGGTATGAGCTTCCTCCTGTCCACACATATGCATCTAGCTTCTTGGACTGTTTCTACTCCACATACATGTTCCCCTAACAGAGTTGTATGTTTCACATTTGCATTGTACACATTATAGGTTACATGACAGGTTGCATGGCTTTGGTCTTGTGTATTGTGCTCACATTTTCATATCTCACAAATACCTGGCATTGTGACATGTGTGTACACCTTTTATATGCACTGTATCACAGTAATGAATACAGTATGTCCCTACTATTGGCATTCTGTCCCCACATTTTGGCATCATTATCCAGATGTCCTGCAATAACAGGTTTGTGAGTTATGCTACAGATATGTGACATCTCATTCAAATAGGCCCATGTGATATTATGCAGTGAACCCCACCACAGGTGATCATGCAGATACATGCAATTTACTGACTATAACAGTTCTGTGCATGGCCACATGCATGACCATAAAATGCCTGGGTTACTGGTAAGCCACAACAGGAAGATCTCATACTTATCGGTCTCAGGCTGCTGTACCTCATGTTGACGAGAGGTACCTAGGTTTTGTAAGGGAGAGGTATTGCCAGCAGCTTCACAGTATCCATTGGTCCAGGAGCAATGCTACATTTGTGCATGGGTACAGCATACACTATGATATTACACTATTTGCTATTCTTCACCAGAGATGAGCACATGTGTGCATTACTAAACCCCACCCACTACTCTATTTTGCAATGACATATGCATCTAAAGACTCTATAGTACACCATTGGAATGAAACCTCAGTACACTGATGTGGACTTTTGCCTTACCTGGATGCTTCTCTCTGGTTTCCTGGGTGGCACCCACCTCCATGATTGCTACATCTTGTACTGGTGGTTCTCTGTGGGCTACCCCAAGGTTGGCAAGGAGTTCCTCCATTGCTGTAAGTGAGGCTTCTCTGGCTGGCCCCCAACCAGTAGTGAAACAGTCCCTCACCACCGCAACAGCCTGTTGCCATGCATGCTGAATCAGGTCAGTTGCTCTGTGCTTGACCTGTTCATATGTGCAGACATGATTCCCCCAAGATGTTGACTCTCTGTGTGATGTGTTCCCAGAGGGCTGTCCTCTCCTGCTGATGTTGGCGACCCCGACTGAATAGTATATCATAATGCTTCAGGATGGCCTCAGTTATGGCTGCTGTCTCCTGGACATCGTAGGCTGGAAGCATCTGCATACCACCTGAAAGACATAAACAGGGAAAAACTCATCACAGGACATCAGGCATTGTCCATAGTTCTTTACAGAGACAGCTCAAAAGTAATGAGTATCAGTAGCCACAACATTACATCAAATCATACTCCTGTACTTAGCAGCATTGTATGGACATGCACAGCATTGTATGTTTAAGTAGGCAGTTTACACCTGATTCATGGTGAGGGTAGGTGTGCATGTGGTGTACATATCCACCTATACTGATGTTGACCCAGGGTTGATGTTTGGCTTAAACATGTCTGAAGCAGGTTGACTTTAGCTATGGTGCATGTGTGTTTGTATGTGTTGTGGCTGACCTCCATTACAGGATGGGCTGGACAGTTGTCTGTGAGGCTGCAGACATATATGGGGATGGCCTTCTGTTTGCCCTCAGTGGATGTCTCCAATTTGTACTCCTACTCAGCATTACATTAATGCACCTCTGACCTACCATGCTCTATCAGACACAGGTTAACATGCTGCCCAGATGGTGACTGCTCCTAGAGACCTGGTGGTGGAATGAAGAAGTACAGGGGAGTATGCAGAGAAGGATGTTGACAAAGAAGAAGTGGGATTGACAGACAAATGTAGAGAGTATACATGAGTATAAAGAGATGAGGTGCATGACATGAATATAAAGAGATGGGGTGCATGACATTAGTGTAAAGAGATGGGGTGCATGACATGAATATAAAGAGATGGGGTGCATGACATGAATATAAAGAGATGGGGTGCATGACATGGTTATAAAGAGATGGGGTGCATGACATAGAGAGGATGGGGAGTCTGACATGCAGATGAGGGGTCTGGGGTTGTATGTAATGTTGGACAGCATGGATGCTGTATAGGGCCTGTACCTATTGGCTAGACAGAGGCACATGGCTAGGAAGGATGTGCAACACAAAAAGGTGATAAAGGAATATGGGTGAAACATACAAGCTAGGAGTGTGTTTAAAACATATGAAAACGTCACTTTGCTGGCCTGTTCCATGATGAAAATTGGAGAGGGAGAGAAGGTTGGCTGAGGTGGGTATGGTTAATCAGGAGGTGCAACAGATTATCAAAGAGGATGTAAGGATAGCTATGGGGGGGGGGTAACACTGGAAAGGCTGTTGTTCCAGGTGACTTACCTGTGCATGTATGGAGGTGCTTATGAGACATGGCAGTGGTATTTATAACTGGATTGTTAACTGTGATCTTGGAAAGTGAGAGGATGTGTGACATGTTGGTGAATTTGTATAGGTACTGCTTATCGGAACAAGGGTGGTCTGCAGAGCTGTAGTAACAAGTGAGGGATAACACCGATCAGTCACATGATGAGGTAATGGTAAAGGGTGGTGGCAGCTAGCTTGAGAACATGGTGATGACTGATGATCAACAGTATGATTTCATGCCAGGTAAGAGCAGTACAGATGCAAATGTTGATCCAAATGTGTTGATGGAGATCTACAATGAAGCTCAGATATAGCTGCATTGTGTCTATGTGCACCTACAGACAGCATATGACATGCTGCCTGGAGAGTAATTGTGGTATTGTATGTGGAGGTCAGGTGTGCCAGAGGAGTCTGTCAGACACCTACAGGATATGCAAGAGGCTAGTGTGACAGAAGTGATTTCTGGGTTTGACGTGACAGGTGCATTTAAGGAGGAGGAGAAGTACATCAGGGATCAGCTGCGTGTCCTTTCATATTTGCAGTGGTGAGGGACAGGTTGAGAGGCATGATCAGACAGGGGCCCCTGTTGACTGTGCAGTTTGCAGATGACATTGTGGTCTGTGAGATTAGGAGACAGGTTGGGGAGACCCTGGAGAGGTGGGGGTATTTTGTAGAGAGGGGAGGAATAATGGTCAGCAGGACTAAGAAAGAATATATGTGTGTGAATGGGGGGTAAAGGAATGGTGACAATGTAGGGCATACAGTTTGAAAGGTGGATAGGTTTAACTACTTGGGAACACCAGTTCAGAGTCATGGGTAGTGTGGGGGAGAGGTGTACTAGAGAGTACAGACAGGTTGTGTGTGGTAGGAAGGAGAGTCAGGAGTTATTTGTGACAGGCAAATACCATTAAGAGTGATATGGAAAGTCTACAAGAGGGTAGTGTGACTGGCTACATTATTTTGGTTGCAGACAGTGGAATTGTAAAAATGGGCAGGATTCAGGGAGACACAGCAGAGTTTGGGATGTTCACATTTGCACTATGTGTGACAAAGGGAGATAGGATTAGGGACATGTATGTTAGTGGGTCAGCCCAGGTTGGATGGCTTGGGGACAATGCCAGACAGTGGCATGATTATGTTGGTTTGGACGTGCTGAGGAGGTATGCTGAGTATATCTTTCAACAGATGAGGCAGCCAGGTTACAGGGACAGCAAAAGGCCCATGAAAGGTGTATGTTTGCAGTTATGGCAGACATGCATGTGTATGGTGTGTGACAACAAGATGCAGAGGACTGGAACCATGGGGGAGATGATCTGCTGTGGGAACCCCAGACAGCAATGGCCAAATAAAAGGGAGGAAGATGTTATAATGTCATTGTTCACAGGTTGCCAATTATTTGCAAGACACGACACAACTCTTTGAGTAAATGACTACAAATATGAGGCACACATATGGTCAGTGTGCATAACAATTGACAGTTGAATGGTATGATCTTGGTATATCACACGCAGTCCAACACACACACCTGTGACAATATTTTACTATGCAGCTACCCTATATAGGTCCATGACATTTCTGAGACAAACATACCTAACACAGTTGTATTCACAATTCACATCTGGATATATGTGTGGCATCCCTTTACCTGGCCTAACAGTGTCACAGTCAGTATTGTTCAACACACACTCCAGTATTTGCCATATGTGTATCATCCTTTCCTGGGGTGTCTCAGGGGCCTGAGCTGTATCTATGTCACTGCAGATAGACACAGATTCTCTGGCCATAGGTTCAGCTCAGCAGTATAGCCATACAGCAAATCTTGTTGGGACATGTATATTAAACTTCCTAATGTCCATTATTACATACCCCCTACTGCAGTCCATTGCATGCATACTTGTTTGACATACCTGTTTTTTCCCTATTGATGTTGGATGTTATCCTGGTGTAAGGACTATTTTTTCTTCTGCCTATTTGGCTGCTTCTTTTGGTGTTTTCTTTTTTTTTTGGTGTTTTTTCTTTCTCTCTATCGGATGTCAGTTATACATCTGTTTTGTAGAGGCAGCAACTTGCCTTGTGTAGGTACTGCTCAGGATCAGCTGATGGCCTGTGAACAAACTGGAGTTCCTCACTTGCTAATTCCATGTGGGACAGCTGTGGTATTATTCCTGTAGCCAATAGCTTGGACACACAGTCCTATAGCTGTGTACCTCATGTAGGTGTCGGCCTTTTCTTTGCCTGTGAGGAGATTTTCATGGATGTGTGTAACACACAGCATCACAGAGGGTTGTTGTACTAACAACTTACAGCAAAGACTGTGAAGACAGCCCAACACACCAGTGACAAATGTTCTAGACATAGGGACAGACTGTGAGTATTCCTGTTATACAACTGAAGTAATGCTGGTTTGACAGGGTTTGCGTGGATATGGCTGGTCTGCATGATATGCAGTCCTGAGACTATTATGTGGTTGACACAGCTCAGACTGGCCAGCATTTGCACTCTTATTATTAGTGTGTTACTCACACATTTATTGAATTTGGAAGGTCAGTAGCATGCTCTGTAGGATAGCAGTCAGTAAATGGTAACATCCATGTTTGTTTCTGACTTCATATTCCTCAGAACATATATGTTACAATAAATCCTGTTACACCAGCAACTTTCTCAGTTTCAAGCAGCAATATCTCCATCATGGACCTGTGTTTAGGCTTCTGTCCACAAGTATGTCAGTCTTTGTCCTTATATCATGTAGTAAGAGGCAGAGAGCTATGGTATATCATTACTTAGTGACTTAATTCCTAATATCATCCCAGTTATGTATTAGACTGCCAGCGATGTTATGTGTAAAAGCCTTATATATGATGAAAAGGCCTGGACATTCTTTGGGGCTGTGTACAGTTGGAAGGTCTTTGTATTTCTGGCTATTGTTGACAGACTGTCAGGATTGTGTAGCAGTGTATTGTGCATATGTTATTTATTGGATGGTGGTAGATGTGAGTGCTATGTTTCCTTTTCTATCTGACTTTGTGCGCTGGTTCAGTTTCTGTTGCTTTATCAAGTGTTACATTTTTGTAGGGTAAGACTGGGACATATCTCATAACATGGTCAGTCATCATACTACACTGTGTATTGGGCCAGTATATGTAGGGGTAGTATGTGAGTGTCAAAC
This sequence comes from Protopterus annectens, assembly GCF_019279795.1. Lineage (NCBI taxonomy): Eukaryota > Metazoa > Chordata > Ceratodontiformes > Protopteridae > Protopterus > Protopterus annectens. The sequence continues at coordinate 1,849,397,464 of NC_056729.1, read as the reverse complement.
ATGCTGACAGTTTTGTTCACACACTCCTTGTACTGTATGCACTGTCACACTGGTGTCTGTTTCTAAGAGCTCTTGCATCCCTGGAGTGTCTGGTATATTTGCAATTTCATGTGTATTCCCCCACAGCAAGATTGGTTTGTTGATATGTCAGTCCGCCTACAGTTTGGATATTGCTTGGCGACATGGCTAGCAGCTCAGGGAATTTTCCCTAATGTGATGTTATGTCCAGATATTTTGCAGATATACTGTTCCTGGCCCCCATAAGTGTTGTGTATTTCTGACACATCAGTGGGATGATGTGACTATTTAAGTGACTAGCTACTAGGATGTTACTGGATTTTGGACTTGTGCTATTCCACTCAGTATATGTTAGAACAGACAGGAGGGTGTTACTGCATCAACTGTGTCAGCTCATCTACACCAGTATTTCAGATATGTCCACATTTCATGCCCCCCCCCCCCTTGTCAGGCTTGGTTATGTTTTGTTGCATTTGTTGCACTAAGGTGCTCTGAGTATACCTCTCAACCAGCCAGATTGTTTCAGACTGTCCGAGTTTATTGCTCATATTTCCGGTCTGTTCTACAGATTCATTATTGTCCATTTTTCTTGTACATCACTGTGAGAATATGAGGATTTCTGTCAGTAAATGCTGACATACATTTTAGTTTTTGAATGCACATCCCTAGGCACATGTATGTTGACATAAATCCTGTTACTGTAGCAGCATTCTACATTGATACCTGCAGTGCATACATTATGTCCCTAGTCTTGGTCCATAGTCCACCCATTTTGACAGCCTTTGTCCAGAATTCTTGCAGTAACAGGTGTTGATGTATGGTGATGAGTTATGACTGCACTACATGTTGTGAGCATATATCTGTATATGTATATATATATATATATATATATATATATATATATATATATATATATATATATATATATATATATATATATATATATATATATATATATATATATATATATATATATCTCAACATCTATATGTCTATTTCTATACATGTCTATATATATATATATATATATATATATATATATAAAAAATATATATATATATATATATATATATATATATATATATATAAAATATATATATATATCTATATATATACCTCCAGGTTGGTGGCACAGCACGAAGCATCAGAGACTATCCATGTGCAACTAACAGTGGGTAAAACTGCCTTCCAGTTTATAGCCTGCTACAGACCACCCTCCCAAACCCAGGAACCCCAATCGGCCTTCCTGAGAACACTGGAAAATATGAAGGTCTCTCCAAACACCATTATATTGGGAGACTTCAACTACCCTAACATAGACTGGGAGCATTACTCTAGCTCCAACACCCTAGCCCAAAGGTTCCTAGAATTTATAAACTCGAATGCTATGGAACAACTTGTTGCCACTCCCACAAGAGGGGAAAATATACTGGACCTGATCATTACCAACATGGGACTCTATGCTCCAGACCAGAAGTGTATCTCTCACTGGTAAGATCAGACCATAAACTAATCTCACTAGATAGTCACATCCCGACCCCAGCCCCTGCCCATAAAACCACAGTGAAAAACTTCTCTAAAGCAAATTTCACACTCCTCAAAACCGAGGTGGAATCCTTCAAAGCCCCCGGGCCTGTGGAAAATATGGCCCAGACCGCAGAATCCTTTATAAACGCATTCTATGAACACCTTCAGGAATGCATGGATCATGCAATCCCAAATAAATCCAAGACCCAATCCTCCAAAGTTAGGCATCCTGTCTGATGGACCCCAGCCATAAACAAACTATACAATAGAAGGAGGAAGCTACTACATGATAGAGCAAAATCCAAAAAGGGAAGTCATCTCTGATCAGTATTAGCAAAAAACTATGGGCACTCATAAAATCGTCTAAGGCCAGCTTCGAGAGAAAAATTGCACAGGACACTAAGGATAATCACAAGGCTTTCTTTAGTTATGTTAGGAACCTGGGTGGGAATTCCCAGATATGCTCAGAATTAGTCCAAAATGGCAAAAAATACACCGAACCCACAGACATTGCCAACATCCTAGATGACAGGTTCAGCGCAAACTTCTCCCCCCCTTCCTCACCAAAAGGGCAAATATCCATCCCAGCAGAGTGCTGCCCCCCTGACATCTCAGATGCTCAGGTAAGAGCCGCCCTCTCCAAAGCAAAAAACACAGCATCAATGGGACCAGACGGTGTCCCGGCTGCCCTACATGAACTCCAAGAAGAACTAAACCCAAACATAAAACTACTGTTCAATCTCAGCCTTACTACAGGATATGTACCCAAAGAGTGGCGTACAGCAACAGTGGTCCCTCTCCACAAAGGTGGTGCCTCAACGGATCCTGGAAACTATCGCCCCGTAAGCCTGACTAGCTTGGTCTACAAAGCTATGGAAAGGATCATCATGGACCTCATAAATAAAAATATTGGGGACCTACAGACACTGGATCCTACCCAGTTTGGCTTTGTTAAGGGCAGATCCTGCCTCTTAAACCTGGTCGATTTCTTTGAAACAGTCACCAAGGCCATTGACGAGGGAAAGGTGGTCCACACAGCCTACCTGGACCTTGTAAAAGCCTTCAATACAATACCCCACTCGGGCATTATAGATAAGCTCACCAGCTTAAATATAAACCTCTATGTCACTAGATGGGTTGCAAACTGGCTCAAGGACAGAACCCACATGGTTAGAATTGCTGGAGCCATGTCAGACTCCAAACCAGTTACAAGTGGCATCCCACAAGGCTCAGTCCTGGGACATCTCTTGTTCGGTATATATTTCTCGGAGGTACAGGCTTACACGGAAGGACTGTGGGTGACCAAGTTCACAGATGACTGCAAACTGGGCACCATAATCGACTCTCCAGCCGACACAAGCATCCTACAAAAGGGCCTCATAGAAACAGACAACTGGTGCCAGAGCCATGGCCTCAAGCTAAACGCCAAAAAGTGTATAGTCATTCCCTTTGGCAAAAACAAAGTGCCCACAAATTACCACATAGGTGGTAATCCATTAAGTACGGAAGAAGTAATTAGGGACCTGGGGACCCAAGTTGATAGCAATCTCTCATTTGACAACCACGTGGCCAAAGTGGTTAGAAAAACATTTTATATAGCCCACCTAATCATGAAGGGATTCACATCTAGATCAGGGGAGGTCATCGTGCCTCTTTACTCATCCCTCATCAGGCCCATAATTGAGTACAATGCCCCTTTTGGGATGTACCTTACCAGACAATTGCAGCAACTGGAAAGACCCCAAAAGTACCTCATCAAGAGGATCAAAGGGCTCAAACAGATGCCATATGCTGCCCGGTTAAAGAAACTCCAGCTCTACTCAGTGGCATACAGCCTGCTCAAAGGCGATCTGTGCCTGACGTATAAAGCCATGTCCAACCTGGAATTAATGGACATGCTGCACCTCAGAAAATCCAAATCCCATCGAGCTACGCGCTCGAGAGACTTGAACCTCAGCACTGAAATAAATAGGACATGCTGGAGGGACAGATTCATAACCCAGAGGCTCCCTTCACTCTGGAATAAAATCCCAGTCCAGGTTAGGCAGAGTCCCTCATTGACTCTCTTCAAGAGGAATCTTGATGAGTGGATGGGAGATAGTAGGTTTACCCCGGGTATCACTTCTGTGTCACTGTCAGACAGAGGCACAGTATACTAACCTCGAAAAAGGGCATAGCAAAATTCATTTAAAATGGGTGGCGAAAGCCAAACACACTCTGGCTAGGCTTATAAATGCCCTAGGGCAGATAGCCTAGTATGAACCTATGAACCTATATATCAATATCTATATGTCCATATATATATATATATATATATATATATATATATATATATATATATATATATCTCTCTCTCTATATATATATATATATATATATATATATATATATATATATAAATATATATATATATATATATGGATTCACTTTAGAAGCTCAAAATACTGAAATATCGAAATTCAGTATTTCAAGTCCATAAAGTGGAATCCAGAAAACAGCGAAACCTAAGAAGCTCAAACTTTAAAACATCGCACACCAGAGATTTTGAATTAGTGCTTCCTGTGTTTTGCTGTGGTTGTGGATTCAGGTAAGTGTTTATTTGTTAAGGGTTTTGGGTAGGGGCTGTGGTGTATGTTTGTGTGTTTTGTTGCTGTGGTGTGTGTGTGCGAGGAGAATGTAGTTTGTGTGGTGGTGTTTTGTGTGTGTTTGTATGTAGTACGACATCGGAGTTAGAATATTTAAGTGGGGGATGTGGGGGGGTGCATAGTAGAGGGCTTGTATTATTGTGTGGGGAGGAAGGTGTGTGTGTGTGTGTGTGGTGTAGAAGCTCTAATTCAAAATCTCTGGTGTGTGAGATTTTGAATTTCGTGCTTTTGAGTATTCGTTCTTTTCAGGTTTCAATTTTATAGCCTTGAAATACTGAATTTTGATATTTAATATATAAAGTGAATATATATATATATATATATATATATATATATATATATATATATATATGTATATATATATATATATATATATATATATATATATATATTTATATATATATATATATATATATATATTTACATATACATGTATATAATTCCTTTTTATATATCTAAATCTGTAGTTATATAAAAATATATATGTATATAGTCTAATAAATCCAAAAAGACGTCTCGCACCAGTTGCAGGCAAACGTTTTATTCAGAACAGCAGTGAATGCTTTTAAGCGCTTTCGTCCCAAGTTTAAAACAATACAGGAACTTCATCAGACAAGCTAAAAAGAGCTAAAACTACATTTAAATAAAGCAAGGCATAGTACATCACTTCCTATTTACAAACTTAAAGGAAAATCATGCTCATAACTAAAGGCTATGGTCCTGGATACCAAATGTAAAAATGTTATATGTTATTACACAGTACAAACTTAAATTGCTAGTATAATGTTTAAAAACATATAATAAAGGCATATTAAAACACAGTAAATGTTTCATAAATATATAAATACAGTTATTCTAATGCTTCAAATGGCATTTATTTAAGCACTCAGAACATACAAGTTCCTAAGGAAAAATAACTTCAAATTGAAAAATGCATCAACATTTATCGTACACATTCTATTCTAACTTATATACTTTCACATCTCTTAAGTATGTCTTTATACTGAAATGGGCAAAACTGAAAATAAAAAAATAAATAATAGAATAAAACTGCACTAAATGCAATATGTTCAGGTCAGTGTGTCTAGATGTAAACATGTGTATGCGTGTATTCTAAGTTAATTCTGGGTTCATAGTCATGAGTTGTTATAAAATAATAAACATCCACATATGGGAAAAAAGGGATGTCTTATCTATTTAACGCCTTAAGCTTTAAAAGGCTAGATATAGACAAGTGGTCATTTAAGCCTGGCCAGTGTGTGGAGTCTAACCTGATCTGCCAAAATAATGTGGCTTTTTCTAACAGGAAAGGCCAGGCTCCTCCTCTTAATGAAGGGGATATGGTGTCCAGCACAACGGACTTGAATTTGTGGTCAGTGAATTGATTAATGTGTTTTGCCAGAGCATTGATTACACAATGGCCCCTAATGTTTTGAAGGTGTTCTCTACTCTACTTTTAAGTTTCCGCTCCATTTGGCCAGTGTAAAAACATGGGCAAAACTCACAGAGGGCACAGTAAACTACCTTGTCAATATTACAGTTTAATTTTTCCTTAATCCTTAGTTTCATGCTGTTTATACTGATTTAATTTCCCTCTAATATGTAGGGGCAAAACTTACATGAACCCCATTTGTGCATGTAACCTGTCTTATGTGGTTTATCCTGGTGTTCTAACAGGGATTTCATGTTCTGCCCTTTACGGAAAACACAAGTGGGTTTGTTCCCCAAAATGGTTCTCAAGTCTGTTTCATTTATTAGCAGTTTCCAGTTCTTTTCTAGGATGTTTTAATAGAGTAGGTGTCAACTGAAAAAGGAGTAGGAAAACAAGATTTAAACAAGCTAGTGTCATTTGTCTCTGTCTTTGAAACAACTACATTTGGGATAGATTCAATTATAACACTCATGATGGAATTGGGGGTGGAATGGTCACTACGGGGCACTTCTGTGTACAGGAAGGGGGTAAAGTAGCCACTCTCTCATTTGACCAGGACTTCCTTTTAATATTGTCAACTAGGTATCGTGGACAACCTCTTCTGAGAAACATGTTAGCCAAATTGTCACATTCATCCCCTTTTAGTGAGGTCATTCTGGCAGCTCTAACAAATTGGCCTTTCAGAACGCCCCTTTACCTGTGTAAAAGGGTGGCAGTTGGTAAAGTGTAAGAACATTGGTAACCTCCAAACTCTGGACCCCACCCAGTTCGGGTTTGTGAAAGGCAGATCTTGCCTCCTGAACCTGGTCAAGTTTTTTGAGGCAGTCACCAAAGGCGTAGACAAGGGTAAGATGGTTCACACAGCCTATCTTGACCTCTCCAAGGCTTTCAACACCATCCTCCATTCTGGAATTATAGCTACACTCACTAAACTAGGTATACATCCCTATGTCACAAGACGGGTTGCCAACTGGCTCACTGACAAAACCCACACTGTAAAAGTTGCAGACTCCAAATCTGACTTCAAACCAGTGACAAGTGGAGTGCCACAGGGTTCAGTCCTGGGACCTCTCCTGTTTGGTATCTACTTCTCTGAAGTACAGGCTAACACAGAAGGCCTCTGGCTAACAAGGTTTGCAGATGACTGCAAACTAGGAGCTATAGTCGAGTCCCCAGATGATGTGGACATCCTACAGAAGGGCCTCACTGAGACAGATGCCTGGTGTCAGAGCCATGGCCTCAAGCTCAATGCCAAAAAGTGCATTGTTATCCCCTTTGGTAAAAACTCTGTACCCATGAACTACCACATAGGCGGCAGTCTTCTTAACACCGAATGTGTGATGAGACCTTGGGACACAGGTGGACAGTAGTCTCTCCTTTGATAATCACATTGCCACAGTAGTCAGGAAATCCTTCCACATGGCACACCTCGTCACAGCCTCTTTGGCCCTCTTCAAAAGGAACCTTGACGATTGGATGGGAGAAAGGAAATTCATCCCAGGGATCATGTCAGTCACCCTGCTAGACAGGGGTCCAGAGAAGTAAATAGTGTGGGAAGAAATAGCCAGGGAATTGTTATGGCTAGGCTTATATAGGCCCTAGGGCTGAAAGCCTAGTACCAACCTATGAACCTATGAACCTATGAAAAGGGTTCTCATCCAGGAAAAAAGAGGTCATTGCTCCCCTCTACTCGACACTCATTAGACCCATTATAGAGTACAACGCCCCTTTTGGAATGTACCTCACAAGACATCTGCAGCAACTCTAAAGGCCACAGAAGTACCTCACAAAGAGAATTACTGGCCTCAAACACTGACCATCTCAAAAAACTCCAGCTTTACTCTGTAGCATATTGCCTACTCTGAGGTGATCTCTGCCTAACTTATAAAGCTATATCAAACCCAGAGCTGTTGGACATGCTACACCTAAAGAAATCCCAATCCCTCCAAGCTACATGATCTAGGGACCTAAACCTTGTCACCACAATAAACAGGACTTGCTGCTGGAGGGATAGATTCCTGTCCCAGAGACTTCCCACACTCTGGAACAAGCTACCCATCTATGTCAAGCAAAGTTCCTCATTAACACATTAAATCTTGATGAGTGGATGGGAAATAGGAAACACACCCTGGGGATCACTTCTGTGGCTCTGCTCAACAGAGGCACAGGAAATTAACTTTCTTGGGTTGGCGTAAGCCAGGGAACTTTGCTGGCTAGGCTTACTTAGGCCCTTGTGCAGATAGCCTAGTACCTACCTATGAGCCTATGAAGTTGTCAGAGTATGTACTTTTGCGATAGATCTCAGATGTGAATCTCTTTTTTGACTATGTCTTTTTTAAGTAATATATCTAAATAGGCTATTTGTGTCTGACTGACGGTGTGTGTAAATCTGAAAAAAAGAAGTTGAACTGTTAATATATTCCAGAAAATGGTCAATCTGCTGTTTAGGACCATCCCAAAGAATAAAATTGTCATCCTGAAAACAAGTGTACATGTGACAGAATGGAAAAAATGGGGATTTAATAAGATGTTTTTTCTCCCATTGTAACTTCACAACGTTGGCATACATACCCCCACATGCTGAACCCATAGCCACACCCACATTTTGGACATAATAGTTTTTGTCAAATAAAATGAAGTTATTTTTCAGAATTATGTACAATAACTGTTCAAATGTGTTGGTTCTGTACTGACTTATCCCTTTTTCTGTCAAGTATTCACAAAACCATTGTGTCCCCACATCATGTGGGATAACAGTATAAAGGTCCCTAACATCCATTGTGATAAATGTGTAAATCTCGTTAAACTGTACTGAATTGATTCGCTTCAAAAAGTCCCAAGAGTTGATGCAAAATACGGTTCAGATTTTAAAATACGCTTAATTTCCAAATCCAGAAATTTTGCCAATGGTTGGATAATAGAACCCCTAGCATCAACAATGGGGCATAAAGGGGGATGGTGTATGTCCTTGTGGATCTTAGCAATACCAAATATTGTTGGGGTAATCGGATAGTTGGCAGATAAGTACTGTTGTTCTTCCATACTAATTAAGCCATCTATGAACAGATCTTGTAGGTGACCCCTAATTTTACAGACAGCACCATGCAGGGGTCACCTACAAGATCTGTTCATAGATGGCTTAATTAGTATGGAAAAACACCAGTACTTATCTGCCAACTATCTGATTACTCCAACAATATTTGGTATTCCTAAAATCTACAAGGATATACACCATCCCCCTTTATGCCCCATTATTCATGCTAGGGGTTCTATTACCCAACCATTGGCAAAATTTCTGGATTTGGAAATTGAGGGCATTTTAAAATCTGAACACCTACTTTGCATCGACTCTTGGGACTTTTTGAAGGAAATCAATTCAGTACAGTTTAACAAGCATTACACATTTATCACACTGGATGTTAGGGACCTTTATACTGTTATCCCACATAATGTGGAGATACAATGGTTTTGTGAATACTTGACAGACAAAGGGATAAGTCAGGACAGAACCAACACATTTGCACAGTTATTGTACATAATTCTGAAAAATAACTTCATTTTATTTGACAAGAACTATTATGTCCAAAATGAGGGTGTGGCCATGGGTTCAGCATGTGGGGGTATGTACGCCAACATTGTGATGTTACAATGGGAGAAAAAACATCTTATTAAATCCCCATTTTTTACATTCTGTCACATGTACACTTGTTTTCTGGATGACATTTTTATTCTTTGGGATGGTCCTAAACAGCAGATTGAACATTTTCTGGAATATATTAACAGTTCAACTTCTTTTTTCAGATTTACACACACCGTCAGTCAGACACAAATAGCCTATTTAGATGTATTACTTAAAAAAGACATAGTCAACAAGGATTCATATCTGAGATCTACCGCAAAAGTACATATTCCAACAATTTCTTACACTTTGCCAGCTGCCAGCCTTTTACACAGAAACGGGGCATTCTGGAAGGCCAGTTTGTTAGAGGTGCCAGAATGATCTCACTAAAAGGGGCCTTTCTGGATGAATGTAACAACTTGTGCAATGTGTTTCTCAGAAGTGGTTATCCACAATACCTAGATGACAATATTAAAAATGAACTCCTGGTCAAACAAGAGAGTGGCTACTTTACCCCCTCCTGGACACAGAAGTGCCCTGTAGTGACCATTCCACCCCCAATTCCATCATGAGTATTATAATTGAATCTATCCCAAATGTAGTTGTTTCAAAGACAGAGACAAATGATACTAGCTTGTTTAAATCTTGTTTTCTTACTCCTTTTTCAGTTGACACCTACTCTATTAAAACATCTTAGAAAAGAACTGGAAACTGCTAATAAATGAAACAGACTTGAGAACCATTTTGGGGAACAAATCCACTTGTGTTTTCCGTAAAGAGCAGAACACCAGGATAAACCACATAAGACAGGTTACATGCACAAATGGGGTTCATGTAAGTTTTGCCCCTACATATTAGAGGGAAATTAAATCACTATAAACAGTATGAAACTTAGGATTAAGGAAAAATTCAACTGTAATTCTGACAAGGAAGTTTATTGTGCCCTCTATGAGTTTTGCCTATGTTTTTACATTGGCAAAACGGAGCAGAAAATTTAAAGTAGAGTAGGCGAACACCTTTGAAACATTAGGGACCATTGTGTAGTCAATGCTCTGGCAAAACACATTAATCAATACAATGACCACAAATTCAAGTTCATTGGGCTGGACATCATATCCCCTTCATTAAGAGGAGGAGCCTGGCCTTTCCTGTTAGAAAAAGCCACATTATTTTGGCAGATCAGGTTAGACTCCACACACTGGCCAGGCTTAAATGGCCACTTGTCTATATCTAGCCTTTTAAAGCTTAAGACTTTAAATAGATAAGACATCCCTTTGTTCCCATATGTAGATGTTTATTATTTTATAACAACTCATGTGACTATGCACCCAGAATTAACTTAGAATACACGCATACACATGTTTACATCTAGGCCCACTGACATGAACATATTGCATTTAGTGCAGTTTTATTTTATTATTTATTTTTTATTTTCAGTCTTGCCCATTTCAGTATGATGACATACTTAAGAGATGTGAAAGTATATTAGTTAGAACAGAATGGGTAAGATAAATGTTGATGCATTTTTCAATTTGAAGTTATTTTTACATAGGAACTTGTATGTTCTGAGTGCTTAACTCTTGCTTTGAAGCACTAGTATAACTGTATTTATATATTTATGAAGCATTTAATATCTTTTAATATGCCTTTATTATATGTGTTTAAACATTATACTAGCAATTTGAGTTTGTACTGTGTAATAACATATAACATTTTTACATTTGGTATCCAGGACCATAGCCTTTGGTTATGAGCATGATTTTCCTTTAAGTTTGCAAAGAGGAAGTGATGTACTATGCCTTGCTTTATTTAAATGTAGTTTTAGCTCTTTTTAGCTTGTCTGATGAAGTTCCTGTATTGTTTTAAACTTGGGACGAAAGCACTTACAAGCTTTTACTGCTGTTCTGAATAAAACGTTTGCCTGCAACTGGTGTGAGCCGTCTTTTTGGATTTATTGGTTTGTTTACCTTTCTGGTGTTTGTGATATGTATATATTCTACATGTATTTGTCTCATATGTATATCTCAATATATCTGCGGTAAATACTTTTTCATATGTATCTCTCATCATACTCATCTATTATGTGTATATTTATATATACTAAACATGAGTGACTCCACAGTGTTTTTTCCCTACTTTTCTATACCTGTACTGAATAATATATTTGAAAAAGCAGCAGTCATTTTTACAGCTCAGATAATTTAGTGGTATGTTCTCTGACTATAGTGTACAGGAACCTGGGCTCAAGACTTGGTAGGGCTGTTTCTTTTGTTGCTGGGCAGAACAGTGGCTGACAGAAACAGAGTGGTTAAAACAGTTTTAAGCAGTTGTAAGCAGGTTTGCTTGGGTTTGCACAAAGCTAAGCACTCCTAAAACATAGTTAAACAAAAAATATGCTTAGTCTGTGTAGGTATTGCTTAGCAACTCGCAAATTCACTTACTCCTGCTTAACCCCATGCTAATTTCTTTAAAAGAAAAGAAAAAAGGGGTGATAGGACAGTGGTGAAAAAAGGGGAACGCAGAGGGAAGAACACGATGAAAGATAGCTAGGGATATGCAGGTCTGGAGTAGGGAAGGTCCATAGCTGTCCATTTCTTATACAGCAACAGCTGTGCACTCTTACAAAATATGAATGCACACTTGGACACTCAAACCCCTGAGAGAGGGGTGAGGATAACAGTAATGTGCTGTCAAGCCAATTGGACCAGATTACATGTGTCGAGTGGACACATGTGTGAAATGGACAGCTATGTATGGGGCGTAATTTTTTTTTTGGAACAGATTGCCTTTTTTTTAAGGTGAGAGTGGGATGTTGGGGGGAAGGATAGTAGGTATAATTGCTGAGGCAATTTGGGTAGGAATGCAGACAAGACAGCAGACAGGGGCAATATATGATACATGTGGGGGCGTAAACTCCTTGGACGGGGAGTGTTGTTTGGTAATCAGAAGCCCACAAGCCCCCAAATGAATACAGTGGGACTGAGGTCCCCACCCATGGGCAGTCACCACTGTGCCTTCATTGCCCCGAAAGTGGCTGTGCGGGGGCTGAGCAGGAGGGGCAGTTTGACCCTCTCAATGTGCCACGTGGCCCTCAAGCTGGCATAGCAGATCTCCCAATTCCTCATGGAGCTCGCTATGCACCAGATCCTGGACCTGGCTTCAGGTTATAGGATCCTGTCTGTGCCCACGGCCAGGGGAAACAAGCCCCATCCCCTGAGGTGGCTCTAGCCAAAGGTGGTGTAGAACCAGCAGACAAGGAGGTCCCGGGGTGGGTTCCTGATGTGCTAGGGCCTGGTGCCACAGCCAGATGAGGCGAGAGAGGCAGATCCACTGGGATCGGCTTTCCAAGACGTGCTATGGTGTTGCAGTTTTAGAACATATGTTGGTTATCAATGGTAACCACATTCCAGGATTAGTTATAACAGCATGCATGAGTATTCCCATTAACCCAAAACAACAGATTTGGAACATTTGCATAGCAAACAGAACACATGCATATATGGAACCACAGTGGGCATTGCACCACCAGGTTACATTGATAGCAACAGGCCACCAATGATAGTTTTGAACAGGGAACATTAATTGGAATGCATTTCAACATTTGTAGAACAATAGGAGACATGTCCCAACAGTAGGTTTGGTGGAAACATACCCATTAATTTATGTGTTTAGATTATTGGTGAAGATAAGGTGGGAGAGAGAGAGAGAGGGATGTCAATTAACAAATGTAGATTCTTGCAGTGCTCACAGCTGTAATGATCATTGCTCTAATCATTACTTTACACGTATTATTACAACATCCTATGGCCATGGGTTGGGAAGTGGTATGTTTGTACACGGTGTATAATTACAGCCTTCTTATAGCTACTTTATACCTTTTCTTACCTGGAAGACCCATGGAGGGAATTTTTTTTAACACTACCTGACTGTTTCTATCCATAGGTACATAGTCAGGGTTACATATGTGCACTCATAGTGTGTGTGTGTGTATGTGTGTGTGTGTGTGTGTGTGTGTGTGTGTGTGTGTGTGTGTGTGTGCTACTGCCATACTCTGCCTTGATTTCTATTGGTCATCCTGGTTGTTGGCAGCAGGGACTGGTAGCTGTGACAGCATGGCACCTTTGAACATTTCTTGGGGGAGACCACTTGGTGTATGCACTTATCTTGCTGTCATTTGCAGCATTAGGGTTAGCCCACGGGTGTTGGACACAGTATAACTACAGCATTCTTATGGCAACTGTATACCTTTTCTTACCTGGAAGAACTGTGGAGGAAATTTATGTTAATACTACCTGACTGTTTCTACACCTATTCACAGAATCCTAGTGAAAAGTATGCATATATCTTACTACCACTCCTGGGATTTGAACCATGGCTGTTTCTGCTAAAAATACAAATTTGTGTTTCATCAAAACAAACTATTGAAAAACCACTGTCTTTTCCTTGAATGTTTTGTGTCTCATTCTCTCTTGGTTGTACAATCTGACCTTGTAATTGCAACATTCTTATACATACATTCTTATACATATATTTTGACAGAGCACAGTGTAGAAAACAGTGGTAAACACAACATTGCTATTCAGATATCAGATCTTGGTGCATGAAACATTTCATATTAGGTAATATCATGTCTTACAGAGGCACTAACTTTGTCAGATGAGACTTGAGTGTTTAATGCTTTCAGAGCTATAGTTGCTATGCATAACCTGTACACATTCAATTCATACAATGCCAGAGTAAACACAACCAGTCCAGAGTTTTGAATTTTATTGACAGGCAGTTACAGTTTTATTTATATATGACCTATATAAGACTATTACTGTAATATTGTCTTGATTATTCAGTACAAACCGTACCAATTTTTAATACTGCCAGGTGATATTCTACTCCTTTATATTTATTTGGTATGAATACTACACTGCCTACAGTGGGGAGCTACAACCACTTATGGGCTGTATTCCCACCTGTGAGGTTTAAATATGGCTGATTTTCCACACTTTGCCATGATTGGACAGTTCTGAATATGCTGAGCTAAGCTAAGTTATGGGCAAACCTGCTTAGCTAAGGTTTGCAGTGCTTAAAGGGGCAGATCCAGCACTGCTTACCAATGAGCAATTATGCTTAGCTGGGGTACTCATTACTTGGCATTCATATTTAAGCAATGCTTACACCCAGTAAGCATAGCTGTGCAATGCATAGCATTGCTTAAGTGTTATTTTATAGACTATCTGCTGTGTGGGATTGATTCATCATTCCTGACATATTATAAATTTGTTTATCTTTTCTGACATCCCCCTATGTGCTTTCATTACATTTATTCTTGTGTGACTATACTGAATGAGCCACTTGTGTTTATATGGGGGCTTCACAACTTTATTACACTGACACCTCACATCTGGATCCCAGTACACTACTCTGGTTTGCAAATATATGTTATTTACTATCTAATTATTAAAAAGAAATATGTACTGCTTTCACATGTAAAATGCAACTTGGCTTCTGCAGGGCTCGAACTAGGAACAACAACTTGCCAAGCAAGCACTCTAACTACTTCACTATTTCCATATTGCTGTATCTTGAGGTTTATTTCTATTTAGCTCCTTGTGATGTGTAAGCTAGGCTTAGTAGAGCTGCATGATGCACACACCGGCTCAGCTACTTAAACTTTATTGTGGACTGAAAAAAAAATTAAACTGTTGTGCTTTATTTTTCTAATGTAGAGGTATGTACATTGCTTTCTGCAACATTATCTGTGTGTGTGTGTGGGGGGGCTGTGCTTTTTAAACAGTGATGACATGACAGGCTTTGCATTTGTGAGGTATGCTCCACGGACACTAACAGTGTCCACCATACATTTCAACTGTACAGATTTTCATAGAATGTCCAGATTTTTGCCTTATATTTTTAGTCCATTTTTCATACACTTGTGGCTTTCTGGCAGATTAGTGGCAAAGCATTAATGACTGCAGTTAGGAAATAATGACAAACATTTTTGTTTTACACTTCATACCCTTTATAGACTTCATGCTAATCCTGTCATTCTACCAACTTTATATGTTTACGAGAGCAATATCTTACATTTGTCCCTTGTTTACTATAGCTTTATCCAGATTTCTTGTCCAGTTGAGTTGTAATGGTTACTGAGGACACTCTCACTATCTTTACACTGCTGTACAGCAATTATGGAGTGCAGGGGGCATGTGTATAGTGAGAGCACTACTGTCAGACACACCCCCTGTGCTCGTGCACAGAAGGATGTCTGTTTTAGAGAATGGCAGCGTGCCTTCATGAATATGCATGGTGCACTGCCATGCTGCATGGGAACAGTCAATTCCATGTACGAATAAGCTATTCTTGCATGGAAGTTTACTGAATCCAGATAAGCATTTTGTAACTAGATTACATATTTTATTTCTTACTAATGCGTAAGGTCTTTGTTTATACCTTTGCCCTTCTACCAAACTCATTAAAGAATATCTTGTAAGGGTTATGTCATGCTGAGGCCAGCAAAGCTAAAAACACATCTGGTCTTTTATGACAATCTTCATATAGTCTGGGAAAAAGGTCCTACATAAAGCAAGGTGGAGTCCTCACATAATAAATATCAACCAGCTCTTATGAGTCATTTCCAACATAATTGGTTATGTGTATGTAGTCACTGAGGCTAATGAATTATTTTAGGGGTATAGAAACATTGGAGCAACACCAGGCAACTGATGACTAGGACTTAGCCATATACACCTTCAAGAAAACACACTTGTTTGTGCCTCCCTTTTGAAACACTCAGTAGTGCTCATCTCCCAAACTGAACAAGGCAGTACATGACAATCCTGATGTAAATTTGTGACTGCCTATCCAATTATGAAGACTAGCCTTAAAGGTAGCCAAAGTGAAGCTTTGACCTGTAGTGGTAGTTGATTCCATAGGCTGGGGATAAGTTGAGTTAGCAGCCTACCTCTTCACAGAGTCTTGTTTATTTGATACTGTTAGTGTGGGTGCTTGTAGAGACACTTGCTTTACATTATAAACACACGGTCAAATCGGATTGGGCCATTCATGGCTCAAAAAACAGGACACAGGTCACCTTGGAGCAGCCTGTAGATTATTAACTATAATGACAAATTTAAATATTAAATGCACTCTCAGATGGGCAAGGTAGCCTTGGTGATTTTATTTTACAAGTGTTTACTGTAGCTACTGCAGTCTCTAATTAATGTTTACAACAATTTTATTGACTACTGAGGTTTTATTGCTTTTAGGAATTCCATCCTTTGTACCTCTTTATTTTTTGAAATGTTCCTTTCTTAGGTATGATTGGATGTTACTTAAACATTTTATGACTTCTCTACGTGTATTTCATCTCTCACATTTTATCTTGTTCACATTCTGAAGACGTTTTTGTTACTAATAAACAACCAATGCACTCAATACAAGTTCAGCTCATTTTTTTTTAACCTTGCCAGGTGAAGAAATTTTTATTTTTTCTAGTTTTTGATTTCTTTTGGTTTTATACCAGTTTTTTTTTTATTTGAATTGTGCTACTGTGTCAAGATAGTTGAAAGATTTAAGGGCTTTGACTTTCTTGGTTAGGTTTGTTTAGGGCCTTTTTACTAAGCAATATGTTTTTATTTATACATTTGGAAGGAGGCATTATAGTCAATGATGGGTCGAAACAAAATTGTTAGGGTGGGGTGAGAGTGGCAATTGCCCTGGGTGCGAAATGTTGAGGGGAGTGATCAGCTGATTCCAATAAAGCTGCATTTGCATTTGAACCTGTGCACTGTAGCACTTGTGTGTGGTCTTAGCTATAGTAACTGCTTGCTACATTATAGCAAGCAGTTTTCTACAGTTTAAAAGAAAAAAAAATCTGTTTTTTGTTTACTAAAACCTGAACACTGTAAAGCTCTGTGCAGGCAGGATATAAACTGTAGCAACTGTTTGCTATGTTTGTAGTAAGCAGTTTACAACGGTTCATCAGAAGAACTTTTTTGTTAACTAAAACATGCTGTAGTGCTCCATGCAGGTAGGGTATAAACTGTAGTAACTGCTTGCTACATTTGTAGCAAACAGTTTGCTATGGTTTTAAAAAAGAAGAAATTATTATTATTATTGCTATTTTAATAAAGCAGAGGACATTCAGGAGAAGGGCACGAAATGGGAGCACAATGGCTGGGCAGAGGGAGAGGTGTGATGTATGCATCTTGTCACCTGGTTGGTGTGCAAATCAAAGAAACATCTAATTTTTTTGTTTGCTCTTCAGTGGAAGACATGGGAGAGAGTGGATCTGTAATAAGCCATATTATAAGGCTGAATTCAGGAAAAAGCCCAACAGTAATCCATGTGGTAAACCACAAGTTAAAATGTTACAGCAGAGAGGGCTGATCCCTGATTACTGTGGTCCTCCAGTAGTTATAGAGTTAAATAAATAGACAGCCCAGCACTGATCTGTGTGATGCTCCACTTGATACAATGTTACATTCAGAGAGGTCCAAGCACTGATCCATAAGTTCCAGTGTTACATTCAGAGAGGGCCCAGCACTGATCCCTGTGATATCCCAACTGGTTACGATGTTTTATTCAGACAGGTCCCAAAACGGATCCCTGTGGTACTCCATTAGTTACAATGTTGCATTCAGAGAGGTTCCAGCAATGATCCCTATGTACCCCCATAGTTACAAAGTTATATTCAGAGAAGGCCCAGCGCTGATCCTTGTGGTATTCCCACTGGTTACAATGTTTTATTCAGAGAGGTCCCAAAACTGATCCCTGTGGTACTCCATTAGTTACAATGTTGCATTCAGAGAGGTCCCAGCAATGATCCCGATGGTACCCCCATAGTTACAAAGTTATATTCAGAGAGGGCCCAGCACTAATCCCTGTGGTATCCCCACTGATTACAATGTTATATTCAGAGAAGATTCTTCACTGAACCATGTGTTATCCCATTAGTTACAATGTCATAGTCAGAGAGGGCCCAGCGCTGATCCTAGTGGTATCCACACTGATTACAATGTTATATTCGGAGAGGGCTCAGCGCTGATCCTTGTGGTATGCACACTGATTATAATGTTATATTCAGAGAGGGACCAGCGCTGATCCTTGTGGTATCCACACTGATTATAATGTTATATTCAGAGAAGGCTCAGTGCTAATCCTTGTGGTATCCACACTGATTATAATGTTATATTCAGAGAGGGCCCAGCACTGATCCTTGTGGTATCCACACTGATTACAATGTTATATTCAGAGAGGGCCCAGCGCTGATCCTTGTGGTATCCACACTGATTACAATGTTATATTCAGAGAGGGCCCAGTGCTGATCCTTGTGGTATCCATACCAATTACAATATTATATTCGGAGAGGGCCCAGCGCTGATCCTTGTGGTATGCACACTGATTATAATGTTATATTCAGAGAGGGACCAGCGCTGATCCTTGTGGTATCCACACTGAGTATAATGTTATATTCAGAGAAAGCTCAGTGCTAATCCTTGTGGTATCCACACTGATTATAATGTTATATTCAGAGAGGGCCCAGTGCTGATCCTTGTGGTATCCACACTGATTACAATGTTATATTCAGAGAGGGACCAGCACTGATCCTTGTGGTATCCACACTGATTACAATGTTATATTCAGAGAGGGCCCAGTGCTGATCCTTGTTGTATTCACACTGATTACAATGTTATATTCAGAGAGGGCCCAGTGCTGATCCTTGTGGTATCCACACTGATTGCAATGTTATATTAAGAGAGGGCCCAGCACTGATCTTTGTTGTAACCCCACTGGTTACAATGTTTTATTCAGTGAGGTCCCAGCAATGATCCATATGATAACCCCATAGTTACAAAGTTATATTCATAGAGGGTCCAGCGCTGATCCCTGTGGTATCCCCACTGATTACAATGTTTTATTCAGAGAGGTCCGAAAACTGATCCCTGTGGTACTCCATTAGTTACAATGTTGCATTCAAAGGTCCCAGCAATAATCCCTATGTTACCCCCATAGTTACAAAGTTATATTCAGAGAGGGTGCAGTGCTGATCCCTGTGGTATCCCCACTAATTGCAATGTTATATTCAGAGAAGTTCCTTCACTGAATCCTGTGGTATCCCATTAGTTACAATATTATATTCAGAGAGGGCCCAACGCTGATCCTTGTGGTATCCACAGTGATTACAATGTTATATTCAGAGAGGGCCCAGAGCTGATCCTTGTGGTATCCACATTGATTACAATGTTATATTCAGAGATGGCCCAGCGCTACTCCTTGTGGTATCCACACTGATTACAATGTTATATTCAGAGATGGCCCAGCGCTGATCCTTGTGGTATCCACACTGATTACAATATTATATTCAGAGAAGGCCAAGCGCTGATCCTTGTGGTATCCACACTGACTACAATGCTATATTCAGAGAGGGCCCAGCGCTGATCCTTGTGGTATCCACACTGATTACAATGTTATATTCAGAGAGGGTCCAGCACTGATCCTTGTGGTATCCACACTTATTACAATGTTATATTCAGAGAGGGCCCAGCGCTGATCCTTGTGGTATCCACACTGATTACAATGTTATATTCAGAGATGGCCCAGCGCTACTCCTTGTGGTATCCACACTGATTACAATGTTATATTCAGAGATGGCCCAGCGCTAATCCTTGTGGTATCCACACTGATTACAATATTAAATTCAGAGAAGGCCAAGCGCTGATCCTTGTGGTATCCACACTGACTACAATGTTATATTCAGAGAGGGCCTAGCGCTACTCCTTGTGGTATCCACAGTGATTACAATGTTATATTCAGAGAGAGCCCAGCACTGATCCTTGTGGTACCACACTGATTACAATGTTATATTCAGAGAGGGCCCAGCGCTGATCCTTGTGGTATCCACACTGATTACAATGTTATATTCAGAGAGGGCCCAGCACTGATCCTTGTGGTATCTACACTGATTACAATGTTATATTCAGAGAGGGCCCAGCACTGATCCTTGTGGTATCCACACTGATTACAATGTTCTATTCAGAGAGGGCCCAGTGCTACTCCTTGTGGTATCCACACTGATTACAATGTTATATTCAGAGAGGGCCCAGAGCTGATCCTTCTGGTACTCCAGTAGATACTACATTAAGTTCACAGAGGTCCCAGCACTCATGCCTGTGGTACTCCACTAGTTACAATGTGACATTCAGAGTGGACCTAGCAGTGATCCCTGTGGTACCCCACTAGCTACAGTGTTATATTCATAGAGGGTCTAGGACTGAACCCTGTGGCACCTTACGAGTTACAATGTTACATTCTGAGAGGGCCCAGCACAGATCACTGTGGTACTCCTCTAATTACAATGTCTCATTCAGAAAGGGACCAACACTGAATCCTTTGGTACTCCACTAGTTGCAGTGTTACATTCAGAAAGGCTCAGCACTAATCGTTGTGGTACTCCACTAGTTACAATCTTACATTCAGCAAGGGCCCAGCAGTGATCCCTGTGGCATCCCTCCTAATTACAATGTTATATTCAGAGAGGTCCCATCACTAAACCCTGTGGTACTCCACTAGTTGCAGTGTTACATTCAGAGAGGCTCAGCACTAATTGTTGTGGTACTCCACTTGTTACAATCTTACATTCAGCAAGGGTCCAGCAGTGATCCCTGTGGCATCCCTCCTAATTACAGTGTTATATTCAGAGAGGTCCCATCACTGAACCCTGTGGTACTCCACTAGTTGCAATGTTACATTTATAGAGGTCCATCACTGAACCCTGTGGTACTCCACTAGTTGCAATGTTACATTTATAGAGGTCCAGCATTGATCCCTGTGGCACCCTACTAGTTACAATGTTTTATTCGGAGAGGCCCAGGACTGATCCCTATAATACTCCACTAGTTACAATGTTACATTCAGAGAGCGCCTGGCACTGATCACTGTGGTATCCTCACTAGTTACAATGTTATATTCAGAGAGGTAAGTTAATACCAAAAACTTAAAAAAAAAAACACCAATAAAATCAAAACAAAAAACAAAGTTAGAAGCCGGGAGCTGATTCCCATTTTATACTCAATTAATACAACTTAATTTAAATCTTTCGTCCAGGTAGAATGAACATAATCAAAATAAAATGCACATTCAAAATGAAGCAATTTATTCCTCCCTAGAAATGTTACATGGTCTCATCCATTAGCAAATCACCCCAAAATTTAAAGAAACACTTATTTGACAATAACCAATTGAGCAGATGGCCCTTTGCATTTGGTGTACAAGGAATTTGCTTCTTCTATTGGGAATTTGATCCTACTTATTCAACAATTATCTCAACAAATGCCTGAATTCAAGACTGTCAAACACCTGTTCTTAACAATGTCCATGAATGTCTCAATGAAGGGACACAAGATGTTCTTTTTTTCCCTGGAATCATACTGGCTCAACACCATTAGGTTTACCATGCCAACAGAACTGCTGAGTTGAGTGTCGACACGTTTGCCCAAGGATCCAATGGAACTACATGTTGTAAGTCATTCTTTTAGTAGGGATGCGCCTCACTCTGAGAGTGGTTGAGTAGCAGTATTGACTGGTATTTTGTTACTGAGGCTCACATCAATTCATTTGGAATGGTCAGTTATGAGTCTAAATTATTAAAGGAATTATATGCTCAAATATTGAAAACTGCAACTGCAGAATTGTTATTTATGTGAATGTTTAAGGGCCCAGTGAATTTCCAAAGGAAAGGCCTACTTGGAATATCCTACAGGATTGGTCAAGGACTTGGTTTTACATTGTGAGTTGCTGGATCTGTTTAATAAACATGGTGTGAGTTAATAGAAGTTTTAGAGATAATGACAAAAACATGGGTTCACCAAATTTGATAATAGTATTCAAGCTAATTAACTATTTAAAGTGAAAATGCATTAGTATATGTCTATATTGTGAAAGTGGGCCAAAACATATCTGATTTAAATCAAAAGACTAAAAAACTACTGAGGGACAAAAAACAATTATGAAGCAGGGAGAGCATATCCTGTTCCCTCAAATATTGGCGATCATCAGATTTACCAAATCATTCATTCCTGCATTCACCTCAATGAGAATGGTGCAGACAGAAACAATTCAACCAGGAAGTGATTAGTAGCCCAAATGGACCTTCTGAAGGAGGGTTGAACCAGCCCCTTTAGGATTTCCACCCCTCAAGAGATCCAAGTGGTTGAGAAACTAGAGGGAGTGGGATTTAGACCAACAAACAGCATGGACAATCAGGAACCCACACATCAAGGGGGAGCGGAAGAGGCAGGAATTGGTAATACAGACAATAGAACAGTGGTGATTTTAAAATATATAATTACACTGAGGTCAATGTTACTAGCTCATGGGCTGAAAATGTTTGAAAGGTCTGAAAATACCATCAAGAAAAGCCAGAGTTGAGGGTGTTTTGGTTAACTTAAAATTGTTTTCAAGGAAGCTCATCCTCAATTTTTGTTTTAAATATGACAGCTCAAACAGTGCTTTTCTTGACCGCACCTGTAGGAGACCTAATATGTTCAATCCCTGGATGCACCCTATGGTATCCATTTTAGAAAATATATGTGAATTTGATATTTGAACTTTGTTACACCCCAAAATAAACAAGTCCCCTTTTTTAACTTGAGCCTAGATGAATGGGAAGTTATAAGTGACATCAGCAAAAATAGGCAGGTGAGAGTAATGAAGCCAGATGGGTTGAGGACTGGTGGTCATGAATACAAACAATTATATTAACAAAATGTTAGTCCTATTACTTACTGATACCAATCAGGAGGTTTTAGTTAATGAGATGAACATATCTTATGGGAGATTAGAACTATCACTAGATAAACTATTAGTCAACGAATGCATTACCACATCTGAGTATGGTTATTTACATGTTACTCATCCAAGGAATCCAACCATCTTTGGTATCCCCAAGATTCATAAGAAAGTAGTTGATCCTCCACTTCATCCCATTGTTGATAATAAGTCATCCAAGATGTTTCCACTAGCCAGATATATTGATCAGCAAGTTAAAGGGGTTTTGAAAGGCATCAAGTATCTTCATTATAAGGACTCGTGATTTTTATCCAAAGTTTCTAGGGACCTTTACTCTGATGATTTGATATTTGTCACCATTGACATTCAGGAACTTTTTTGGTTATTCCACATTACATTGGTCTGGAGGGTCTATATTATATGTTCAAAGTTTG
This sequence comes from Protopterus annectens, assembly GCF_019279795.1. Classification (NCBI taxonomy): domain Eukaryota; kingdom Metazoa; phylum Chordata; order Ceratodontiformes; family Protopteridae; genus Protopterus; species Protopterus annectens. Next base: position 1,849,374,007 of record NC_056729.1, on the reverse strand, counting down.
AAAACATCTAACATTAAATAATCAAATTTAAATGTTCAAAGTTTCAAACATCGAACATATCATAATAATAAAAAAAAACTTACCTGACTAGTGTAGGCAGCCCTCACATGGGGGGCTGTGCCCCCCACACCCTCGTTCTTTAAATATACTAACTCCGAGACCGTACTATACTGCGGTAAAGGGAAGATTTCCCTTACTGCACTGTAGTGCGGTCTCGCAGTAGGTATACTTAAGAGTGGGGGGTATAGGGGATGCACGGGGGCTTGCCTCCCTGCCTACAGCCTTTAGTTTTGTTTTTTTTTTTTTTTTTTTTACATATGTTGATATAACTCATGATTCATCAAATGATTTTAAATTGGCATACATCATGAGTTTTTCTTCCGATTATGCACAAATTAAAGAAATTATTTTTAAGAATTGGTCATTGCTGAATAAAGATGTAGCGTTAGGTTCAAAATTTTATTTAATGCCTAAAATTGTCTGAAGAAAAGGCATTAGCTTTAAAACAATGTTCCAAAGACAGAAGATCATCATACAGAGAAGTGTAGGCATGTCACAATGTGGTTCATGCCCTTATCATAGATGTGGGTAGTAAAGGAGAAATTAATGGGTTTCAGATTAATTTGAAAGGGAAATTCAATTGTAATACCTGGGGGGTAGTATATGTGGCAAAATGCCAGGCATGTCCTTCCTTTTATATAGGAAAAGCAGAGCGGAGGCTCAGGGACAGAATATCAGAACACTTGAGAAGTATAGTCCAGAAAAAGGAGGACAATGCATTAGCGAGACATACGTTGGCTCATCCTGACCACAGGTTTAGATTTAAAATTATTCATCAGATCCCACAGGATGAGAGAGGTGGACCCTATGGCTTATTGTTAGAAAAAATGGAATTATATTGGCAAATTAGATTAAATGCCCATATGCATCCGGGCCTAAATGATAAATGCTCTATTATGTGCCTTTTAAAACTTAAATGTTTAGAAAGATAAATAGTAAGAAGAACATATAGTTCTGAATTTGGCATTACCTGGTGAATATCATAATTTCAAAAAAGTAAAATATGTAAATATTTAAAGATAAGTATAGGTATATATGAAAATGTTTTAATAAAATAAAAACAATAAAAAAAAAAAACAATTTTTTAAAAAAATTATTATTTTTGAAAATTAAAAATACTATCTTTAAAAGTTTAAGGACAAAAACATCTGTGATTTTTAATATACATATAAATACAAGGTTTTAATATAACTATTGATATAATATTTAATGAGAATATATTCAATGTTTGGTATAATTAATTAATAAATATTCGAGCATATAAATATAATTAGAAAGAGCAGGGAGAAAAAATTAGGAAGCAAGCACTACAGTGGTTGCTTGAATTAAAGAAGGCATGACAGGTTTTTTCATAATATCATGTAGGAACATTTAATGACGAATTTTTCATACTAGTAAATTACAAAGTTATATTAAATCTAGTTGCATTGAATTAAATTTTGGAACACTGGAAGAAGATTCATAAGATCATTTTATTTAGGGGTCAATGTAATCTTTTATGGCTTGATAGCCTAAGCGATCGAATAAGGTATTATTCATGTTCGAGCCTATGTTTAATTTAGGTCATATTTTAAAAAACGGCATGAAGAAGAAAAGTACTCTAAAATAAAAGCTGCATTGTTAATAAAAGACATAATAGGACGTATGCATATGCACACATATATATAAATGTATCATAATTTCATAATGTATATTGTAAGTATAATGTGGAGGACTGAGTGTACAAATAGTAAGGAAATAAGTTTTTGATTCATCAAAAGTATTGTCATGAAGGCATGCTCCTTTATATTTTAAGAACAATGGTGTTTAAATTTTTTGGCGCCAAATGAGTAAGGATGTATAAATAGAAGTCTTAGAAATTTTAAATTGTGTTGTTTCCGAAGAAGTCCCACATTTGCGTGGGACGAAAAACGGAATTTATCATAACATTTAAAATAAACCGGCAAATTCCGAAATTTGGCTATTTGCATTTTTTTCAGCAGTTTGGTGGTAATTGTGGTTCCGTTTACAAGTAGTTTGTACGCCATGGCAGATACGTCATTGAATGATACACTGGCAGTATTCAAGGATACTAATAGAGATGCAAAAGATATAAATAAACTGACGCAGCTTATCGAATTGCTTTCTCAAAAAATTGAAGCAATTAATGTCAGATTGGACAATGCAGCTTCCATATATTCGATGCAGCAGGACTGAATGGTCATGACCAATGGAGTTCCAACAAACAAAGAATTGGTGGATATACCTTGCTGACAGTCGGCACAAAGTTTTCAGCAAGACCGAATTGATACAGATAATGTATCAGAACTGGGGCAAGGTTTGAGAACCAGAATGGAAATACAAGCGATACGAGGACAAGTATCACAAACAGGTATTGTGCATAATGTAATAATTCCAAATGTTATTCAAACATCTGGTGCACAAGCTGGTCTTTCAAATTTATCTGCTCAATCAAAAGGGGTTTCAAATACCAACAGCATTGTTGGTTTTTCGAATGTAATGCTGCCAGATACAAGTGGTCAGATTCAAACTGAGAACTTGGCGGCTTCAAGAGGAATGTCTCAAATTCTTAATATTAAAGACTGGTTAATTACACCAATAGGTTTGAATAGATTCAACAATGAAAATTTTAAAGAAGTAGAAAATAATGGACAGAGTATATTCTTATCAAATCTATTGAATGACGTAGATTCATCTAAGTTAAAATATAAAAAGTTAAATTTAGAAATTGAATATTTCCAGGAATGTCTTAGAGCAGAAATTGTACCGAAGGGTTTAAGGCAATGGAGATACCCTACGGGCCTGGTGGCAGGATCAGAGTTCCATCAAGATCTTATCAAAATGTTTAATCAGCACGGTTTGCAACTAATCCAAACGATGATAAAACATTATACTATGATGGCCAAAGAAATGGGGGAGAAAATTGAGAAAGTAGATGTCTCCATTAAGCAGCATACTGATTTTGCTAGATACAAGTATGAGTATGCACAATGTTTCCAAAGCATTGAACAACATATGGACAAAATGAGGCAAGTCAAAATCAAAAAATTGGAAAGGGATCATATACAATACACTAAAAATATAGCATGCCCCCCACCTTCGCAGACAAGGCCTAATAATCCATATGGTTCATAAGAGCATAATGGTCAAAATAATGTGGGTAATAATGATATATGTACGAATATGATACAAGCATTGATTTCCCCTCAACAAGCATTGACTTCCCCACAGCAATTTGTTAATGAAGAAATGGACAATGAGCACTTGAGGAGAAGAGAGAGGATAAGGGAATGTAACAACAATGATATGGAAATTATCAACAACAATGGGGGAAGGTCTGTTTTAAACCAACAGAACAATCAGGGTTTTCAGAGGAGAAATCAGAGGAAACAATGGAACAGAAAGAAAAATCGAAACAACAGGAGATGAATATAGATATTAATGATGATAAGATGCCTAAACTCATCACAAACAGTAAAGGTGATTTTACAATATATAATTACTTATCCTTTTCTGTTTTAGAGCAATTGGCAGACATTCTTTCAAAAGGATTGACTTTCGTTCCATCTTGTAAAGTAAAGTTAGCAGAGGCTATATGTGACTTGAAACTTTTTGTACGGAAATTGAATTTGAAATACTTATTAGGGAATCAACCAATAAGTAACATTGAATTTAAAGAGGCAAGTAGTTACAATCCACCATTGCATAATGTACTTTGTACTTTTGAAAAATATTGTGAATTAGACCTAAGAAAATTAAGTAAGAACAGGCCTAATTTCATTTATAATTTAAATCGAGAAGAAAGGTTAAACCTTGATTGTTTATTATCTGCCAACATTAGGATCATGAATCCAGATAAAGGGGGAGGTTTGGTTTTTATGGATATGATAGACTATGAGAGTCATATTAAGAACATATTAGAGGGAGAAATGTATCATCTAGCTTCACTGAATGAATATAATAAAGCTAATCAATTCATCAAGAGTTTTCTTAATGAGCTCTTCATTGAAGCCAGAATAGATTTGCATACGTTTAATTATCTAATGATATTGGCCCCTAGAGTACCATATATGTTTGGAGTACCTAAAATCCATAAAATCTTGAAAATCCCCCCCTTAGACCAATAGTGGATGGAAAGAATTTGTCAACGTATGCATGTGCTAAATTTGTAGACTCCATTTTGAAAAAATACGTATCAGATGAACAATGGATTTTAAAGGACTCCTGGGCATTTTTGAATAGTTTGAATAATTTGCCTTTCAATTAACATTTCAATTTTTTTACAATAAATGTAAGAGAGTTATATACTTGTATTCCTCAACAACAGGGAATAGAATGGGTGATAGCAAGAATGCAACAGAAAAATGCTCCTGTAGCTGAAATGTCTTTAGTACAAGAAATTTTAGATATTATTATATCTTATAATTTTATATTTTTTGATAAGAAGTTTTACATACAGAAAAAAGGAGTGGCAATGGGCTCACCGTGTGGCTCTAGTTATGCAAATTTAGTTTTGTCTTATTGGGAAACGACATACATCTTTTCCAATGACAACTTTAAAGATGCAACTAGATATTATGGCAGATACATAGATGACATCATGTTGGTCATCAAGGGGTCAGCACAAATAGCCGCTGAATTGGTAGCCATGATGAACAATACAACAGATTTTCTGAGATTCACCCATACTTTTGAGACTACATCTATTGTATTTTTAGATGTAAAATTAACAAAAAATGTAATAGACAAGTGATATGAAGCTGCATTACATAGGAAACCAACATATTCCAATAAATTTTTGCATTTTACAAGTGCCCGTCCATTGCACCAAAAATGATTGGTATTAAAAGGTCAATTGGTAAGGGCAGCAAAAATGATTACAACAAATGAGAAATTTAAAGATGAATGTTTGGTTTTAAAGCAAATGTTTTTGAATAAGGCTTATCCACTTACAATGATAGAGGAATTCACGCAAGAAGTTACATCAAAAAGAATGACTGGTATTTATGAACCAATTCTTAGGTCACAAACAGACATATAGACAAACCAAGATAATGTTAGGTTTAGTCCTGAAACAAATATTGATATGACTCATGATTCATCAAATTATTTTAAATTGGCATGCATCATGAGTTTTTCTTCAGATTATGCACAAATTAAAGAAATTATTTTTAAGACTTGGTCATTGCTGAATGAAGATGTAGCGTTAGGTTCAAAATTAAATTTCATGCCTAAAATTGTCTGGAGAAAAGGCATTAGTTTTAAAACAATGTTCCAAAGGCAGAAGATCATCATACAGAGAAGTGTAGGCATGTCACAATGTGGTTCATGCCCTTATTGCTACATCATAGATGTGGGTAGTAAAGTAGAAATTAATGGTTTTCAGATTAATTTGAAAGGGAAATTCAATTGTAATACCCGGGGGGGTAGTATATGTGGCAAAATACCAGTCATGTCCTTCCTTTTATATAGGAAAAACAGAGCGGAGGCTCAGGGACAGAATATCAGAACACTTGAGAAGTATAGTCCAGAAAAAGGAGGACAATGCATTAGCGAGACATACCTTGGCTCATCCTGACCACAGGTTTAGATTTACAATTATTCATCAGATCCCACAGGATGAGAGAGGTGGACCCTATGGCTTATTGTTAGAAAAAATGGAATTATATTGGCAAATTAGATTAAATGCACATATGCATCCGGGCCTAAATGATAAATGCTCTATTATGTGCCTTTTAAAACTTAAATGTTTAGAAAGATAAATAGTAAGAAGAACATATAGTTCTGAATTTGGCATTACCTGGTGAATATCATATTTTCAAAAAAGTAAAATATGTAAATATTTAAAGATAAGTATAGGTATATATATAAAAATGTTTTAATAAAATAAAAACATTTTTTTTTAAAAAAACAATTTTTTTAAAAAAATTATTATTTTTGAAAATTAAAAATATATTTTATATTTAAAAGTTTAAGGACAAAAACATCTGTGATTTTTAATATACATATAAATACAAGGTTTTAATATAACTATTGATATAATACATAATGAGAATATATTCAATATTTGGTATAATTAATAAATATTCGAGCATATAAATATAATTAGAAAGAGCAGAAAGAAAAAATTAGGAAGCAAGCACTACAGTGGTTGCTTGAATTAAAGAAGGCATGACAGGTTCTTTCACAATATCATGTACATTTAATGATGAATTTTTCATACTAGTAAATTACAAAGTTATATTAAATCTAGTTGCATTGAATTCAATTTTGGAACACTGGAAGAAGATTCATAAGATCATTTTATTTAGGGGTCAATGTGATCGTTTATGGCTTGATAGCCTAAATGATGGAATAAGGTATTATTCATGTTCGAGCATATGTGTAATTTAGGTCATATTTTAATAAACGGCATGAAGAAGAAAAGTACTTTAAAATAAAAGCTACATTGTTAATAAAAGACATAATAGGACTTATGCATATGCACACATATATATATATATATATATATATATATATATATATAAATGTATCATAATTTCATAATGTATATTGTAAGTATAATGTGGAGGAATGAGTGTACAAATAGTAAGGAAACAAGTTTCTGATTCATCAAAAGTATTGTCATGAAGGCATGCTCCTTTAAATGTTAAGAACAATGGTATTTAAATTTTTTGGCGCCAAATGAGTAAGGATGTATAAATAGAAGTTTTAGAAATTTTAAATTGTGTTGTTTCTGAAGAAGTCCCACATTTGCGTGGGACGAAAAACGGATTTTATCATAACGTTTAAAATAAACCAGCAAATTCCGAAGTTTGGCTATTGGCGTTTTTTCAGCAGTTCTATGAATATCTATGTTTTAAAACTGATCTTGGACATATCAAAATTAAATTTTTAAAATTCTTAATGGAAGCAATTGTAGACAATAATTTTAATAGTTGAAAATCAACTGCTTAGGCAATGTCAAGGGGTAGCCATGCACCCCCATTTTTGCAAATTTTATTTTGGCCTGTTGGAAAGATAACTATACATTTACTTCTGAGTTTAAGAGCAGTTGGTCCTTCTATGGGCACTTTTTACTTATTTATTTAACATTTGTTTACCGGGAAAGTCCAACAGGACAGAGCTCATTTTCAGTGGAGGCCTGAGGAGAAATGCTCAAGACATATGTCTTTGGAAAGCTGGAGGTAACTGCAGCACCCAGAGGAAACCCACATGAACACAGACAGGGAGGATATGCAGACTCCACACAGAAGGTACCCCAGTTGAGAATTGAACTAGGGAACCTCTTGCTGGAAGGCGAGAAAGCTAACTGCTGCACCACTGCACATTTTAGATAATATAGTTATATATTGTCCAGAAATAAAGAATGAATGGTACTCCACGACAATCGAAGCAGACCCACAAAATAGAAACTTAAAATCTTTTTATTTCACAGAATAAAGTAAGCGCTTTTGCGTTTCCATAAACGCTTCATCAGACTTTCAAATCCATTATATAAAACTCCATTTAAATATTGAATCTCATGTGAAACAACCAATAAAAACTCTCTATAAAAATTCCTAATTAAAATTTAAAGTTCCATTGCTTATATATATATATATCTCCCTAGCATGTTTATTATCTGTTTAGACCTATCTAGCAACTATAACTTTTGTTGATGGCTTAAAAACATATACATTTGTACAAATAAAGCAGTAATCAATGTATGGAATCAATAATTCTGGTCTACAAATCAATGTTTCAGAGCACGGTCCATGAGAAATGGTTTTAAAAAGACCCTGTCATTCAGCCCATGTCCTCTGCCTGCTTGTAATCTAATGATCAATTTTCCTTCTTCTTTCTCAATATAGTTCCCTATATCTCCTAACCTCTCTGTGGGATATATTAACTCTAAGACTAAAAACTTAAAATTGTGTGTTGTATTATTATTAATAACATGTCTAGCTATTGCATTACCCTCATTCTCTCTACTAATGGCATAGACATGTTCTCTCATTCTCTCTCTCTCAGAGCCCTATTTGTCTTCCCCACATAGACACTATTGCATTTTTGACATATAGCTAAATAAACCACATTCCTTGACCTACAATATGTATACTTTTGGAACTCATATTTCATATCAGGGTGTATAAAACTGTTTGTATTAGCTATATAGCCACCAACAAAAGTTATAGTTGCTAGATAGGTCTAAACAGATAATAAACATGCTAGGGAGATGTATATAAGCACTGGCACTTTAAATTTTAATTAGGAATTTTTATAGAGAGTTTTTATTGGTTGCTTCACATGAGATTCAGTATTTAAATGGAGTTTTATAAAATGGATTTGAAAGTCTGATGAAGCGTTTATGGAAACGCAAAAGCGCTTACTTTATTCTATGAAATAAAGAGATTTTAAGTTTCTATTTTGTGGGTCTGCTTCGATTGTTGTGGAGTACTATTCATTCTTTATTTCTGGACTGTCTTCACTTTGCTTGGAGGTACCTTACCATTTGGTGTTCTTTTTTCTAGATTTTGGGACTTTGTTTAGTTACACCAAGGGACATGACAGAAGAGACCCCTTTGCAATTACCGGGAATCAATGATATGACTACAAGCACTTGTAAATTCAAACACTTATTGTTGATTGATGGTAATCCATTATTATGACTATCATATGTGGATTTAACTAATAGTACAAGCAAGCAGAAGAGACCCCTTTGCAATTACCGGGAATCGATGATATGACTACAAGCACTGGTAAATTCAAACAGTTATTGTTGATTGATGGTAATCCATTATTATGACTATCATATGTGGATTTAGCTAATAGTACAAGCAATACAAGCAAGCATAAAAAAGAAACTGTTAATATTAACGTATTACAACTGACTAGGAAATTGGAAGATTTATTAATGAAGCTAAAGAATATTCAATGGCAGAAAAAACATATGGAGGCTTGTGTTTCCTTCAAGATAGTTCCCAGGGGCCTCCAAATACTTAAAATGCCGACTTTTGGATCTACATACCCTTTATTACTTTACAAATGGCAGAAGCTTAATTTGGAGACTAGCTTTGGCTACATGAAGCTCTTAATAGAACAGTATGCAATGATCGAGAAAGACCTTAGAACTGAGGCAAGTAAAATTGAACAAGAACTGAGCCTTTTAACAACAAATACATAAATGGATGAGTTTGTATGTGAGCTTTCAGCTACACTTGCGTCCCTTGATAGCAGGTTAATGTCAGCAAAGAAAAAGAAATTGGAGAGAGGTTGTTTAGATTTTAGTAGGGGGAATGTATTCTCTTGGCCGAGGGAACCTACTCGGATCAGAGATGTTACTTCCTCTCACACCGGAGGACAACCAACAGCAGCATGTCCTGTTCAATCATCTATTTCTTCAGGGATGACATCACTTCCGCCTCACATTGGTGAAAAGCTATGGAAGTAGTAGAGATAGCAACTCTAAAAGCTGAACCAACAGATATACAGGGTTCTTTTTTGAAAGAGCCTGTAGTTAGAAAGAAAGTAAATGTTCAAGAAACAGTAGTAGCAACATCATCTAATGATCTCTCGTCGCTCCATTTTCTGTTACCATTTCGATCCACGAACAGGCAGTTGTGGAGCCCACACTACATGGGGAAGAAACAGAAAATGTCAGATGAGCAACAAGAATTTCAGAAGAAAACGTTGAAACCAGTCCACAAAACTTTACAGTAAATCTATCAAAGTATGTACTAACATCTGCTGAGAAAGCAGTTTTGAATAAGGGATTGTCATTCATCCCATCGCAAAATGTGGCTGTCATTGATTTAATTGTTGATGTGAAATGTTTTGCTAGGAATATTGCACTATGTTTACAATATGATAATAGTAGTAATAATAATACTAGACAAAATTATACTTTTAAAAAAGTCAACTTATATGCCTAACCTACATCCATTAGTAGATAGTTTTGAAAAAGCTTGTGAAAATGATTTGTTAGCCACTTTTCAATTAGACAAACAGCATTTGAAACCTGAGGTTTATCATTTGAATAAGGATAAAAGGCAAGCCCTGAAAGCCTTACAGAATAATGATTTGATTGTCATTAGACCTGCTGACAAAGGGGGAGCGGTAGTTGTGTTAGATCAAGAATTTTATCACTCCAGTATATGTGCTATGTTGTCAGATATGAACACATATAGTACCATAACTATGCCTTGGTTAAATAGATTAATTAAAGATGTGTATGATAATCTATATGACATGCTCATGTGTAGTATTATTGATGGTGACCTGTACAAATACTTTTTGGTAGAGAAACCATTGATACCTACTTTTAGGGGACTCCCTAAGATACACAAAACACTGGAAAACCCTCCATTTAGACCAATCGTCTCTAGTAGAGGTTGGCTAACAGAATCCATGTCTATTTATATAGAAAAGCAACTGAGACCATTGATAGAATCAACTAGCTCAATTCTAAGGGACACTCAACAGTTTTTGGAAACTCTTTCATCTTATAATGATTTTAGTTATATGAATGGACCTGACTATATGGTTACATTGGATGTCGCGTCACTTATTATGAGTATACCCGATGATATTGGTTTAGATTATTTAAGACTATATCTGATGCAGAAGGGGATGAGTAATGATAGAATTATTAAAATCACAATGTTAATGGACCTCATCCTTGCAAATAATGTGTTTACATACGATAAGAGATACTTTTTACAGACTACAGGTGTAGCAATGTGTACGCCTTGTGCCAATTCTTATGCAAATCTAGTTTTGGCATATTGGGAACATACCTACATTCTAGCGCATATGTTTTTTTCACGCTCCATTAAATATTACAAATGTTTTGTGGATGATGTCTTCCTCATTTGGGGAGGGGATTTAACAACACTTAATCAATTCATTACTCACATTAATGGAACAACAACTTTTCTTACTTTGACTGGCAAATGGTCCCAGGACGAAATTGAATTTCTAGATGTATTACTTAAGAAACATAATGGCTTAATTACCACTGAAATGTTTAAGAAACCTTGTAGAAGGAATGCCTTGTTGTATTGTAATAGTATGCATCCATTACATATACATAAGAATATTGTTAAGAGCCAGGCACTAAGGACTTCACGTCTAGTAAGTGAAGACGAGGTGTTTCATAAAGCTATTAGCGATGTAAAAGTAGATTTTGTAGAGAGAGGATACCATACTAGTGATCTAGAAGTTATAAAGAAGTAGAACGTGACAGTATTGGCCAACCCTATATTAAGAGGGGCAGTCAGGAACATAATAGACAAAGGACTATTGCTACTTCGAGGGTAAATAGACTAGTTATTCCTTATACCAACAATAACAATAGAGTAACAGAGATAATTAAGAAGAATTGGGGGATGTTACTGTTAGATGAATACATAAAAGAAGTACTAGGCACAGGTCCGAGGTTTAGTTATAAGAATACTAAATCATTAAAACAGATCTTGTGTTATGAAAAAAGTAATAAAAAAGAACTGCAATCCATTAGAAAAGGGACTTTCCTTGTCGCCACTGTGACCAATGTGGCTATATAGCTAATACAAACAGTTTTATACACCCGGATACACATCTGAAATATGGGTTCCAACAGTATACAGATTGTAGGTCAAGGAATGTGGTTTATTTAGCTATATGTCCAAAATGCAATAGTGTCTATGTGGGGAAGACAAATAGGACTCTGAGAGAGAGAATGAGAGAACATGTCTATGCCATTAGTAGACAGAATGAGGGTAATGCTATAGCTGGACATGTTATTAATAATAATACAACACACAATTTTAAGTTTTTAGTCTTGGAGTTAATATATCCCACAGAGAGGTTAGGAGATATAGGGAACTATATTGAGAAAGAAGAAGGAAAACTGATCATTAGATTACAAGCAGACAGAGGACATGGGCTGATTGAGAGGGTCTTTTTAAAACCATTTCTCATGGACCGTGCTCTGAAATATTGATTTGTAGACCAGAATTATTGATTCCATACATTGATTACTGCTTTATTTGTACAAATGTATATGTTTTTAAGCCATCAACAAAAGTTATAGTTGCTAGATAGGTCTAAACAGATAATAAACATGCTAGGGAGATATATATAAGCATTGGCACTTTAAATTTTAATTAGGAATTTTTATGGAGAGTTTTTATTAGTTGTTTCACATGAGATTCAGTATTTAAATGGATTTTTATATAATGGATTTGAAAGTCTGATGAAGCGTTTATGGAAACGCGAAAGCGCTTACTTTATTCTGTGAAATAAAGAGATTTTAAGTTTCTATTTTGTGGGTCTGCTTCGATTGTCGTGAAGTACCATTCATTCTTTATTTCTGGACTGTTTTCACTTTGCTTGGAGGTACCTTACCCATTTGGTGTTCCTTTTTCTACATATTTATATATTGGACTGATACTTGCTCATATTAAATAATTTTTTTTCCAATTCTTTCATACTACAACTGATTTTTTTAATGTTTACCATGGATTATCAGCTTTAAAAGTCAATTACCTAGATGTTTCTACAAAAATAGAGTCCGGAAGGGTTCTGAAGCCACCATATTTAGGAAACCAACATATTCTATTTCTTTACTTCATTATGACAGTTGGCATTCCATGTATCAAAAAACATTCCTTAGAAAAGGACAATGTGTTATACTATCATGGATGGTCTCTCGTGAGAATAGATACAAGCAGGAGAGTCTTAAACTTAGGTCAGTGTTTGAGAAGAGAGAATACCCTAAATCTTTCCTTACTAACACTTTTAAAGAGGTGAAGAGAAAAAGATCAACAAGCCATTGTCAACACTGTATCCAGAGACCCTACTAAATTTCAGGCTGATTTTAATGGAACATTTATTGTATCATATAACACTGACTATTTTGATATTAAAGGGATGTTTCATAAAACCTGGAACCGTTTTCTATTGATCAAGAATATACAAATATAATTGGGAATTTGTCCTGGATTGTGTATAAAAAGGAGATTTGTTTTAAAACTTTAATGGAAATGGTCAATTACTTAAGGGGAGGTGGTAAAATGGGCAAGTGTGGACATTATTTACAATGCAAAAATATATTGGAAGGGTTTAATTTTCATATACTAAGGGTATGGTGATATGAAGCTGTGTCAGAATTAACACTGTACAATTACCGGGGTGGTTTATGTACCACTTGTTTTTATTTCGGTAAAACTAAGCAGGCACTGAGAACCACACTTTACTGTCACAGTTATGATATTAAAAAGTATGATGAAAGGAATGCTTTATGCAAAGACATCACCACCAGTAGTTCACACATATTAAAATTTTATGTTATTGATCATGATAGCTTGGGCCAATGTGGGGGTGCTTCTGCTTTTTGGAATTGAAGGAACTGAGATGACAACTTAAAACAAATGGTACTGTTTTTCCACTCTTGAATGATATGACCTCCATTAGCAGTGTTCTTCAACTGAAGGCAACTTTAGCCTTATAACAGCTAAGTTAAAGGAAAAATTAGATTTTTATGTATTTATTCATATATTTTGTATGTATTTATACTTTACATTCTTACAGGTTTGTAACCAATATTATGGCTTTGTTTCATTTTGTATCTTGATTAATAGACAGTCCTCAGGATTTAATAAAACCCATGTAGGCACCATGTAGAGCCTACATGGAATGTATCCATGTACAGAGCCATGGTCCCCCCTTGGCAGAGCGCCATGCATATTAATGATGGCGCACTGCCAAGGGACAGCCAAGGAACACGGATATTGAATAGTAGAGAAAGGTGTAGTGGCTAACCGTAACAAGTTTGAGAACCACCTGCAATGGTTCCCACCACTGTAGCAATGTCATGCAGTGTGTCAGATGTTGAATGTGTAAATGTTATGATGTCCCATATTTCCTGTATTTGTTTTATTTTTTTTTTAAATGCATGTTTGCACAGCACAGCACAGAGCACAGCAATGCCAAGCTGTGCTCACATATAGACTACTGACACTTGCCAGACATCTAAAAATAGAAACCAGAGGTAATTATTTATTTATTTATAGGTGTGTTTAAGTGTGTTTGTGTGGTGTGGTGTGGTGCTCAACACAGCTAACAGGTAACTCAGTGGTATATGTGAAGGTATATCAGATTTCTTGATATCCACATAGCTAAATGGGAAGAGTTACAGCTTTATGTGTAGTGAGTCCATGGTTTGAATACATGGAAGGCAGAACTTGGCTGTATTTTTGTTGTACATGTTATGAACACAATTTTAAAATAAGGCTCCACTGCACTCTGCTTCTTGCTCAGCTGTGCTCAAGCTTGCTAAGCACTGCATAAATGGTAACATCTGTCAATGTTTGCGCAGTACTCAGCTTCACTAAACCCACAATTGTGTGTGTTTATGTGCTGGTCAGCTCTGCTTAGCTGGTTTGCATGCTGCTAAGCAACACAGCACTTTTTTGAATGGTGCTCAGTGATGTATAAGGGCTGGAAAGCAACCTATATTAAGAGCAATAGGCAGGAATCTGCATAATTCCTTGGAGTCTTATCTACTGTAGATATGGCTGGAGGTGCAGGTGAAGATGTGCACTTTTGGGTGCAGAGGTGGGACATTCTGGAGTCCAGGGTCATGGTTGGACTCCTTGTTAAAAGCCATGATGATAGGCTGCTGCAGGATGGTTTCTAGGGCTCAGAGTGTAAGGTGGAGGCCTAAGACAGGTTGGCCAGAGAACTCACCAGTGTTACTGGTATCCCCTGCAGATGTAAACAGTGTTGTCACTACCATGATGACCTGAAAAGAAGAACAAAGGAGGACCTTGGACACCTACATCCAAGAAGCCAGAGCGGGAAATATCCCACAGGTATGTAAGTATGGTTTGCACTGTCTTAACAAATTGCAAGGTGAATGTCTGTAAATCTGGCATGCATAATGTTGTGCTTCTCTTCATCAGCTGCAGATGAGAGGGCTCACAATGTATAGTCCCACACTGGGTGCCTAGCCAGGTTGTGCCGTGAGTGTGGTGAGTACAGATGTACAATGCCAAGTGTAGCACAATACGCAAGAAAGAGTAAAGTGTTTACTGCAATAAAGTATATACAAGAAACCTGTAGTGAAATAAATGGACAATTAGAACTGTAGTGCACTAAATGAGCAATAACAGCTGTAGTTCAATAAAACAAAAAGCAATACCAATAACAGTAAGCAAAATGGTGTATAACAGGATTGTGTTGTCATAACCGTTGCAGTAGAACTGCATGTATTGATTCTGTTTGGTAAGGTAATAGCGGTCAAGTATAACACTGTCATGGCTGTACAATGCAAATCTAGTGGCCTGCAAACTGTATTGCTGAACCCATAGGTTCATAGGTTCATAGGTTGATACTAGGCTATCTGCCCTAGGGCATTTATAAACCTAACCAGAGTGTGTTTGGCTTTCGCCACCCTTTTAGATTTGTAGACTGTGCCTTTGAATAGTAGGTCACAGAATATAGCCCATTTACGGCTAGTTTATTGTGCCTCTGTCTAGCAGGGACCCAGAATTGATCCCAGGGGTATACTTATGATCTCCCATCCACTCGTCCAGATTTCTCTTGAAGAGGGTCAGTGAGGGGATCTGCCTAACCTGGACTGGGATTTTGTTCCAGAGTGATGGGGAGCCTCTGGGATATGAATCTGTCCCTCCAGCATGTCCTATTTATTTCTGTGCTGAGGTTTAAGTCTCTAGAATGTGTAGCTCTAAGGGATTTGGATTTCTTGAGGTGGAACATGTCCATTAATTCTGGGTTGGACATGGCTTTATATGTCAGGCACAGATCGCCTCTGAGTAGGCAGTAAGCAACTGAGTAGAGCTGGAGTTTCTTTAGCCTAACTGCATAGGGCATCTGTTTGAGTCCCTTTATCCTCTTGGTGAGGTACTTTTGGGGTCTTTCCAGTTGCTGCAGGTGTTGGGTAAGGTACATCCCAAATGGGGCATTGTATTCAATTATTGGCCTGGTGAGTGATGAATAGAGTGGCACAAAGACCTCTGTTGATCTAGATGTGAAACCTTTTGTGATGAGGTGAGCTATATAGAAGGTCTTTCTAACCACTTTGGCAACGTGATTGTCAAAGGAGAGATTACTATCTACTTGGGTCCCCAAATCCCTAATTACTTCCTCTGTACTTAATGTGTTACCTCCTATGTGGTAGTCTGTGGGCACTTTGTTTTTCCCAAAGGGAATGACTATGCATTTTTTAGCATTTAGCTTCAGGCCATGACTTTGGCACCAGTTATCTGTCTCTGTGAGACCCTTTTGGAGGATGCTTGTGTCAGCCGGAGAGTCTATTATGGCACCCAGTTTGCAGTCATCTGCAAACTTGGTCAGCCATAGTCCTCCCGTGTTTGCCTGTACCTCAGAGAAATAAATACCGAACAAGAGAGGTCCCAGGACTGAACCTTGTGGGACTCCACTTGTAACTGGTTTAGAGTCTGACAAGGCACCTGCAATTCTGACCATGTGGGTTCTATCCCTGAGCCAGTTTGCAACCCATCTTGTGACATAGGGGTTGATATTTAAGCTAGAGAGCTTATTTATGATACCTGAGTGGGGTATTGTGTCGAAGGCTTTTGTGAGGTCCAGGTAAGCTGTGGAGACTACTTTCCCTTCATCTATGGCCCTGGTGACTGTTTCAAAGAAGTCGACCAGGTTCAAGAGGCAAGATCTGCTTTTGACAAAGCCGAACTGGGTAGGATCCAGTGTCTCTAGGTTTCCGATATCATTGTTTATGAGTTCCATGATGATATGCTCCATAGCTTTGCAGACCAGGCTAGTCAGGCTTATGGGGTGATAGTTTCCGGGGTCTGTTGTGGCACCTCCCTTGTGGAGCGGGACCACCTTTGCTGTACGCCATTCCTTGGGTACATATTCTGTGGTAAGGCTGAGCTTGAACAGTGACTTAATGTGAGGGTTAAGTTCATTTTGTAGCTCATGTAAGACGCATCCCGGGACATCATCCGGTCCCATTGATGCTGTGTCTTTTGCATTGGAGAGGGCATCTCTCACCTGATCATCTGTGATGTCTGGGAGGTTACACTCTGTTGGGATGGAGATTTGCTCTTTTGGGGGGGGATGGGGAGAAGAAATTTGCACCAAATCTGTCAGCCAGGATGTTGGCAATGTCTGTGCGTTCAGTGTATTTTTTGTCATTTTGCACTAACTCGGAGCATATCTACGAGTTTCTGCCCAGGTTCCTGACATAACTAAAGAAGGCCTTGTGATTGTCCTTAGTATCTTGTGCAATTTTTCTTTCGAAGCTGGCCTTAGATGATTTTATGAGGGATCGTAGCTTCTTGCTAGTACTGATCAGAGATGCCTTCCCTTTTTGGAATTTTGCTTTATCATGTAGTAGCTTCCTCCTTTTGTTGTATAGCTTATTTATGGCCGGGGTCCACCAGATAGGTCTCCTGCCTTTGGAGGAGTGAGTCTTGGTTTTATTTGGGATGGCACGATCCATACATTCCTGTAGGTGTCCATAGAATGCGTTTGTGAAGGATTCAGCAGTTTGAGCCGTGTTTTCCACTGGCCCAGGGGCTTTGAAGGATACCACCTCAGTTTTGAGAAGTGTGAAGTTTGCTTTTGAGAAGTTCTTCTCAGTGGTTACCTTGGCTGGGGGTGGGGATGGGATATGGATGTCCAGTGAGATTAATTTGTGGTCTGACCTTACCAGTGAGGGGTATACCTCTGGTGTGGAACATAGAGTCCTTATGTTTGTAATGACCAGATCCAATATGTTTTCCCCTCTTGTGAGGCTGGTAACCAGTTGTTCCATAGCATTTGAGTTTATAAATTCTAGGAACCATTGGGCAAGGGTGTGTGGGCTTGAGTAGTTTACCCTGTCAATGTTTGGGTAGCTGAAGTCACCCAATATGATGGTGTTTGGAGAGGCCTTCATGTTCTCCAGTGATTTCAGGAAGGCCGAGTGGGGTTCCTGAGTTTGGGAGGGTGGTCTGTAGCAGGCTATAAACTGAAAAGCAGTTTTGCCCACTGTTAGTTGCATGTGGATGGTTTCCATTGCTTCGTGCAGTGCTACTAACCTGGAGGTGTGGGTATTTTTGATGTATATGGATACTCCCCCTCCATTTGTGGTTCGGTCCGAGTTTTGTGGCCGGAAAGCATGGTACGAGTTATAGCCTGGTACTGTCCAAGGCTGTCTCCAGGCCAGTAGTGGTCACATAATGCTCATCTACCTCAGACTGTCAGTAATAATGGTATATGGGTGAGGTAGCCCACTCCATGGGCTAATATTGTTTGCTGACTTCACAGACATTTCAAATCACTAACAATAAAATGTGCACACTAGCATTGTTAATACTGAAATAAATCTTACTATCTGTGTTATGCTTGTATTCCATGCATGTGCATTCTACTGTCACTGCAATCTAGTATAACACTGTAGTAGTACTACCATGTCATATTTTAGCTCCAGGTGAGCTCTAGGCAAATGTCAGTCATTCAATAATCAGCAGTGACTCAGTAGCTCAGTCTATTAAATGCTCTATAAATAGAATATTTTGCCAGACACAGTCCAAGGTCTGAATGCAGTGGTGTGTAGCAGTAAATGTTACTGTAGCAGTCAAGTAATGCTCACAGTTTCTCTTTCCACAGGAACTACAGGTAAATGGGTGAGGTAGCCCATATTATGAGTAGGTAACTGTGCATTTAGATGTCACAGACCATTAAAATCAATAACAGGAATGTGTACATCAACAATGTTGATTCAGAAATAAAGCTATTTAATCTTGTTATGGCTGTATTCCTGGAATGTATGTTCAGAGTTGCTGCAGTCAATTATTACATTCTATGCAGATGTCCCTTACAGTCACAGCTGTTGGGTTCATAGGTTCATAGGTTCATAGGTTCATACTAGGCTATCTGCCCTAGGGCATTTATAAGCCTAGCTAGCCAGAGTATGTTTGGCTTCCCACCACCATTTAAATTAATTTTTGCTATGCCCTTTTTAGTATTAGTATACTGTGCCCAGTGACACAGAAGACATACCGGGGTAAACCGGTGATCTCCACATCCCTCATCCACTAATCAAGATTCCTCTTGAAGAGAGTCAATGAGGACCTGGACCTGGATTTTGACTGATTTTATTCCATAGTGAAGGGAGCCTCTGGGTTATGAATCTGTCCCTCCAGCATTTCCTATTTATTTCAGTGCTGAGGTTCATCTCTCGTCGGTGGATGACTTGGATTTTTTTTTGAGGTGCACTTAATTCCGGGTCGCTGACATGGCTCACGTCAGGCACAGGTCACTGAGCAGGCGGTATGCCACTGAGTAGAGCTGGAGTGGTAGAGACTTGGCATTTTTATGGCATCTGTTATGGCCCTCTGATTGGCTTGGTGATCCCTACGGTCTTTCAGTAACTTTGGGGTCTTTCCAGTTGCTGCAGGTGTTTGGTAACATTCGATTGGGCCTGATGAGGGATGAGTAAGAGCGATGAGGCATGAGGATGAGTAAAGATCCTTCATGGAATCCCTTCATATATAAAATGTTTTCTAACCATGTTGTACTAAAACATTTAATGATTGCTATCAACTTGGGTCCCAGGTCAAAAATGACTTCTTCTGTACTTAATATCCTTTGGAGGATTGGGTCTTGGTTTTTATGGGGGATTGCATGATCCATGCATTCTGAAGTTCATCATAGAGATGCATTTTATAAGGATTCTGCGGTCTGGGCCGTATTTTCCCACAGGCCCGAAGGATTTTGAGGAGTTTTCCTCGGTTTGAATGAGTGTGAAGAAGTTTTTCACTTTTTTTTCAGTTTGGGGTTAGGAAGGGGGGGGTTAGGGATATGAATATCCAGTGAGATCAGTTTATGGTCTGATCTTGATCCAGTGAGATACTATTCTGGAGGTCAGGATAGGAGAGTCCCCATGTTGGCGGTGATGATCAGATCAGTATGTTTTTCCCCTATGGTGGGAGTGGTAATTTGAGGTTATGAATTCTTTGAGTTTATGCTAGGAAGTGTTGGGCAAGGGTAATGTATTGGAGCTGAAATGTGCTAGTTGAGTATGTTTGGAGTGATGTAAGCAATATAATGAGTGAGGAGAGACCTTCATATTTCCAGTGTTTGGGGGGTGGGCCGATGGGGTTCCTGGGTTTGGAGCAGGCTTACCCACTGAACGGGCTTTTATGGAAAGTTTAAGCAGTTTTACCCACTGCCAACCTAGTCTTGTGTCTCTGATGCTTAGTGTGTTGCCTGCCAACCCTCTTGTGTGTCCCCCCCTTTTTTGTGGTTTGTCCAAGTTTTGGGGCGAAAAGCATGGTATGGTGTGCTGGGGTGCTCTCTGGTAGAGTATAACCTGGTTGAAGGTGGGTGCTCTCGGAGTCCTGAACCAGGTTTCTGTTATGAGTTTTGAGGTTTAGGGAGTGCACCAACTAAGGCATTACTGAGTCTTACGCTTGCATCTTTCTTATTTGAACTTCTAGCATTGGTGGGCCTTGTACTCTTAGTTTCTTAAGGCTTGTGATACCTTGCTTGGTGGAAAATCTTTTGAGCCTTGCCAGGGTGACAGGTGCATGCCGTCCCTAGAGCCTCATCGTGACATGAAGCATATCATCCCAAGCTGACAGGCATTGGATCCCAAGCATCGTGAAATAATGCCCATTGGTATTATTGCTGACAGATTCTGGATCCCCTTTATTGTTGTCCAATACTTGGCATCATAGTTGAAATTCAAGGTCATCTCATACCATTGTGGCATCACATACCAGCCTGGGCTACATGCCTCTCTAAGGAGTCCTCAGGATACCAGCCTGGCTACCATATCCAGCATCTTCCTCTGTACTCTTTGATGTAGTCAGGATGTGCGTCTCAGGTCATGTTATGTGGCGGATGAGTGACTGAGTCATGTGTGTCAGCACCTTGCAGACTTGTTTCAGTGCTTGTGCCCGGGACCGGATCTGGCGCGCCGTGTGGGCTGCTCAGTGTTGACCTTCCTGGTAAGGTTCAGCCTGGCCTTAAGGGCTGTCAGTGTTAAGCTGGCATGGATGTGCCTATTGTGTTTGTATGTGGGTGTTGTGATTTGCTAAGGAGCTGTGTTTGTTGACACACTGGCTTAGGCTTAGAAGATATATTTTAGGTCTCTTTTGTTTTGGTTTAGTGTGATTTTGGGTGTCTGAGACTGTTTTGGTAGTGATAGTGTTTGATCTGCTTTTGATGGTAGGTCTATAGCACTGACCTGTAGTGTTTGTGGTTTTTGGTTTTGCTGTGGTTAGTGCAGGTCTATGTGGAGAGGGAGTTGTAGTGGTGTGGTTTCCTTCTTGTCCTGATGCCTTATGTGTGTATATTATTGAGAGAGGGAAACTTAGCCTCCAGGACCGTATTCCCATGTGCATCTCATGGCCGGAGATTTGATTGGAGGGAGACCTTCCTTTATAATTGAAAACAACGGCCAATGGGGAGCGGGTGTATATTCCCATGCCTGCCAGTCAAGGCATGACAGATGTTTACTGTCTCTACTATACACATACATGTCTCTCAAGTGTCACAATTTCACGTACTATAATTAATATTGTGTAATCCATCTGTCACAAGATGGCCATGGAAATGATTACCTAGATTGCAAAGTATTACCAACTTAGACAGTAGAACACCTTGGTAGCTATATAGGTTCAGCTGATGTGCAAGAGTTCTGTGTACTTGTGGACCTACCATTGTTATTTCGTGGCCCGTACTCTCTCATGCAAATAGCTTGAGAGGTATGTACATGCTACATCAGCTATAGGAGACTGGTAGTCACTGTACACATAAAGGGATATACTGACCTGTAGAGTAGATAGTAGTACTGGTGTCAGGGCTATAACTGGCAATGTCACTAATGGACTGTTTTTCTCTCTTTCCCCCCACCCCTTATCTTCATTTATTTATTGTTGTTATGGTTAACATACTTTGTTACATTAACTGTATTTTGGGAAATGTGTTTTATTATTGGTATGTATTATTGTGGTTGCATTTTAACATATCTTGTTAAATTACCTGTTTTGTTGGACTTATGCTGTAACTGTTACTGGCATGCTGTTAACATACTCCCCTGGATTTATGAAGCCTTTTTTTCCGTGCAGGAAAAGTGTAGCCACTTCTGCATGGAAAATGTCCACCAAGCGATTCAGTATAGAGCTGTTTTGATGTGCAACAGCAGCACTACAGTGTTCTTGAATGGAAAACTGGCAAGCAGCTAATCACCTCATTTGCTGGTGAAAACCATGCAAATGAGGTGAATTAGTGGTTCACCAAGCTGCCGGGTCTCCGTGCAAGAACAGTGTCAGTGCAGAAATGTATTCGGTTAATAACCAAGTACATTTCTGCAAATAAGAAAATGGAGGCATGACACCTCATAAAAAGCATGTACTATGTTCATTATTCATCTCAATGGCCAAATATAAGGCCATTGGCATGAAAAAATCCTTCATTTTTATGAAAATCAAAATTTTATTTGGCTGATCTTGGCCGTTTAAGCACGATCGTGCCGAAAATAAAAAAAATAGGAAAACTCAATTTTAAGGTAAATCTGCATTTTGCAATTATAGTCTATGGCATGCAGAGTGTAAACCATACCAGGGAGCAGTGATTGTCAAGGGGAAAGGGGCCATTTTAATGCAGTAACTATCGACCTACATGCTGGGGTATGCAAATGAGGGGAGTTATATTGAATCACATATTTCTTCAAAGTTTCAGTTTGCCCCTAACCGTGTAGGTGCAGCAACACAACCATGCAAGTATAAGAGCTGGATGACTTCATAAGGGGGTGTATCATGCTTGCTGTAAGCTCATTGGAGCTCTGTGGCCTGTGTTTGCCCTTAGCTAACCACAGCTAAGGAAGGGGGTGTGTCAGATGTTCCTGAGCACTGTGTACATTGCCTAAATGGGTGTGCTCGGCACGCGCCGGGTTTTAAACAAAAACAAAAACAAAAAAAAAAAAAAAAAGAGGAAAGAGCAGCACTGTTTTCATTTGAGCAATGGGAATGCGTGGTGCACCTCGGGGCTTAAATAGGGAGGAACTGGGAAGGGGAAACAGCAGTAGGAAGGCAATCAAGGAGAACTAGCATAGCTGGCATGTGGAATGTATCAGAATCAGCCAATTACACAGACAGCAGCTCAGCCCAGAACACTACTATAAACTATGCAAACTCCTTTCAGACTGGTTTTGCCCGCAAACACTACAAGACAGGTGTACAGAGATGGAGATTTTTATCTGGCAAAACTAACTAAAATTGTTAGAGGCTGCTGCTGCTTTACTCCATCAGTATGTGCTAGAGACTGAGGGTGGTGAGGAGAAGAATGCTGACAACCGACCCACAGTGAGGAGGAGGAGAAGAGTGTACAGACCCAGAGTAACCTACCAGGGGCTACATGAGCTGGAGATAGTGGAGCACTATAGGGTGGACAGGGACATTCTACAGCAAATCATCAAGCTGTGCCGGCCCCACCTCACACACAGAACCAACAGAGGGGAACCCATCCCACTGGATACCAAGCCTTAAGAATACTAGCCACAGGTACCTTCCAAAGACCAACTGGAGATATCATGGGGGTCTCACAGGCATCAGAATCCAGGGTACACCACCAGTTCCTGGATGCCATGTCAGTGAGCACATATATTTCCTCAGCACCCGTGAGGCATTGACCAGAAATATGCATCTCTTCCACCATATAGCAGAATAACCTGAGGTAGTGGGTGCTATTGACAGCATGCACATACACATCACAGCACCACCTGGTGAGCAGGGTAGGGTCTACATAAACCACAAGGGCTTCCCTCCATCAACTGCCAGATCATGTGCAATGCCCAGGGCATTATCATGCAAGTGTGTGCTGGCAGCCCTGGAAGCTATCATGACTTCCACATCTGGCATTCCTCACAGCTGTATCAGGGGTTTGTCAGGGGGGACATCCCACTTGGCCATCTAGTGGGGGATACTGGCTACGCACTGGAGCTGTGGCTAGTGACACCCATCAGAAATGCACACACACCCAAACAACTCCATATTGAGGCACATGCACAAACCAGGATCATTATAGAGCATGTGTTTGGGATGCTCAAGTCACGGTTCCACTGCCTTGACATATCCGGTGAAGCCTTGCAGTACTCTCCAGCTACATGCACACAAATATTCATAGCATGTGCCATGCTACACAGTATGATCCTGCGGAAACAGCTGCAGCAGGAATAGCATGAAGAAGGGCCACACATCCCCGCCACCATTACCAAGGTCATCACAGACACAGAGGGACTCAGAACAGGAACCCAGGGACTGATACCTCTCTTTGACTCTCACATACAGTAAAAGGGATGCCAAACATGACACTACCTGTGCCTTACCATGTACAGGCAGTGTACTGCGTGCATCCAACATAGTCAGCCCTCCAGCACCATCCTCAGTAATGCCCTAGGCACAAAGTAAGTCACTCTTCCTATCAATTAGTGAATGTAGTAGTATGTTCTGATACTGATATCTATGGCATGGATGCAAACATGCAAAGGAATTAGGTGGCCGAATGGGATAGCACCAGACAGCTGACAGCTGTATGGAACAGCAGGAAATCCATAACAAATACTGGTGTCAACATACTAGGCAGTAGTACACAATGTGACAACTCCCACCACAGTACATGTGGTGGCCCAAATAACTGGGTGTCTGTAGGCCATACACATGGCTGTCAATGAGAGTTCACATACCCACCCCCAGCCTCACCTAGCAGGACAGGTGTAGATGACCATAAAGAAAGGTTGGGCTAAGGCCCTCAAATGCCTGCACTGGTTTACAGCCCCCCTCCAGACCTACACGGATATACTACAAGAGGTCTGACAGTTGCATTGTAGTTCTGAAGGGTAAGAAGTCTGAAACTGAAATGTATGCCATTAAAATCTAACGTGTACTCTACTGATATGCCTCCTTCCTGCAAGATAGCTCACAATACAATACAACATGGATAAAAACAGAGTAAGTGAAATACCAGTACAGTAATTTCAAATGGGTAGAATCTTCAGGTGTGCATTCACCCCCTACACACACACACACACACACAATCCCATGTAGAAACGCAGTAACATGTAAGTTTGAGGAGTAATATCACTGGAGCACAGATTGCCAGAGCTGTCCCAATCTACATGATAGATTGTTGCATGTGTACAATATGCAGGGGTCAGTGTGGTAAGTTTGTGGTGTATTTAATATTGTGTGGCAGCAGTCAGCATGTAGGCCCGAATGGTTGTAACTCAGTAGCCTAGGTACAGTACTGTGGTTGACAGGGCCATGTTCCAACAACTGCAGTGCCAACCACACTGCTTCTCAGCTACACCCATGTCAGCTGTTGTACATACTCACTGTCAAGATTTCAATATCTGTCACCATTGGAAAGCTGGACATACCATGAATGGGAGCCCATACATAGAAACAGTACACAGGTGGAAGTACCCTACAAAGAGTGCCTATAAAATAACTGTCAACTGCACACAACTTTGGAATTTTACATAGAGGTTAGCATCACATTAGTTGTCCCTCTAGTATGGAATACTGGTAGTCTGTCCATTCACTGGCAGACCACAAAAGGCACAGTTATAAAGTAATGACAGGCTGCCCATGTCCACACACAAGGCAGCATAAGAGGAATGTCCCAGGTATATCTGTGAGTCAGTTGCCAGTAGCTTCCATATCACACATGCACCCAGCTCACCCCACCATCAGCCACAGGTATCTCACAGGTAATATCCTTGCTGTTGGGAATGATTACAGTATGACCCCACTTCTGTATGGGAACATCCACATGATGCAGCATGCTGAAGAGGTGTCCTATGCAGGTGTGTCCCTAGCTGTAAGGAGCACCCTGCCCACATCCAGACTGATGGATCAATATGAACAGGAAGGATTGCCAGTAACACCTCACCCACTAACTACTGTTACCCCAGGGGAATCCACTGGCTTGCAGCCTGGGAACGTATGAGTGACAGAATGCACTGCCCTGCTACAGATGGGCTGCATCACTCTCAGATGGCCTACAGTCCAGTGGCAAAGGTCCATGCCTCATCCATAGTGCCAATGTATGGAATGTTATGAGGTCTTATCTAACAACCTAACACAGTAAACAGAAAGCAAATGCAAGGCCATACTGACAAATGCCAGTAGCATGCCTCCCCATGTCCTAGTGTAATTGTGATTTTTAAGACTTTCAGATTTTCTCGGTTAGGGGTCGCCAAAGCAGAACTCCGGTCCGCTCATGATTGGCAGTAGATGTTTACAGTGCTGAGTTGCCAGCCTGATGCCCAACCTTCAAAGAAGGCAAGGCCATTCATGCTCGCACCTACCTGCATGTCTTTAACATCACTCAACCATGGGGAGGACATGCAGACTCCACACAGAAGGTGCTCCAGCCAAGAATCGAACAGGAGAACCTCTTGCTGTGAGGCGACAACACTAACCGCTGCACCACCGCGGCTGAAAGGGATACCTCTGAGATATTGCTCTCATAATGTTAGAAAGAGGATAGAATAACAGAGGGGGTGTAGAAGCATGGATATCATGGAGTTTGTGAAGTCTAAAACTCTAATGTCTGCCCATAC
>NC_056729.1:1849322363-1849344863 GCF_019279795.1 Protopterus annectens | reverse complement strand
CTAGGTTAATCAGAGCATGTATAATGTCTGTCCGTAGTTTTGGCCCTTTGTCCCCCCATTCTCTCTGACTTTGTCCAGCTCTCTTGCAGTAGCAGATTGAGGGGTATGACAGTCTGTGGGAATACCACCATATGACTACCTCGCATGCAAAAGATGTGGATGCTGCCAGATTCAAACCATCAACACCCATACTAACGTCCCTATCCCACTGAGCCACACCAGCCACCAGACAGAAATGTGTCATTCATCACACAATCAACAGCATACAGACATACATTGTCATCCCTGCATTACGTGAGACGTGCAGTGTGTGCTCAAGTTCTATGTCACAGCTCTGAGATTGGCTGGTCTGATGATATATCATTGCTGACTTATTATTACTCCACTTGTATGGGAGCACAGATGTGTTGGGGGTGGGGGATGTCCAGCCAATGATTTTCTGGCATAGACCGTTGTGTCACTGTCCTGTGACCCCACTGTTTGCCATCTCACTTGAATATTGTAGAGATATTCCAGCCATGTGGCCTAGTGAATATTGTGGAGCACATACTGTTGGACTGTCTACCTATTGTCCCATGTAGCTGTTAGGTCTCTCCAAGTAGCCTTTTAGCCCACTATATTCCCTTGCATACATGCAGCAGGTCCATACATATGCTACCATTTTATAGCACTCCTTACAAATGGTGTATAGGTGAGTGACTTACCTTGTGAATACAACAGTTGACAGACCTGTAGTTTGGGAATGTCAGTGTCTGATGCATGCAGTACACAGCCAGTACATGGATAGGCACAGGTTGTGTAGGCTGGCTAAAATCATTCTTACTATATGTATGTGAATCAGAGAAAGGTGTCAGTCCCTAGGGCCCTAGTTGTCAGTGCACATGCTATGCGTTGTTTCTTGGCCAAGGTCATGGCATACTGGGCACTCCTACATCTGCCTACAGGAACATCCTCAGGGGGGTTCTTCCTCTGAGTCCTCCTGTGGGTGTGGCTGTGAGGACCTAGGCACTGGTGGGGGGATGAGTATCCCTTCCCTTTGCTGATCTTGCTGCAGCTGTTTCTACAGGATCATACTGTGTAGCATGGCATATGCTGTGAACATCTGTGCACATGTGGTTGGAGAGTACTGCGGGGCTCCACCAGATATATTGAGGCACCAGAACCATTACTTCAGCCGTATGATGATCCTAGTTTGTGAGTGTGCCTCATTATGGCATTCTTCCATAAGTGTGTGTGTGTGTGTGTGTGTGTGTGTGTGTGTGTGTGTGTGTGTGTGTGTGTGTGTGTGTGTGTGTGTGCATTTCTGATGGGTGTCATCATCCATGGTTTCAGTGCATAGCCAGCATCCTCCAGTAAATGGCTGTGTGGCATGTCCCCCCTAGAAACATTGAGTACAGCTGTGATGCATGCCAGATATGGGAGTCATGATAACCTCCAGGGATGCCAGCACACACATTCATGATAATGCCATTGGCGTTGCACATGACCTGGCAGTTGATGGAGTAATATCAATATAAAAGAACACAAGAAAAGTGAAAAACACCAACTGCAAAAGCATAAAATCCAAGAATGTTTAATACTCCAGTGCCTCGGCTATCAAGCCTTTCACAGAGTTAACTGTTTAATACTCCAGCGCCTTGGCTAACAAGCCTCTCACAGAGTATGGATGATGGAGTAATACCCCCCTGTGGTTGATGTAGAGTCTACCTCTCCTCACCGGGTAGTGCCTTGATGTGTACATGAGTGCTTTCTATGCACCCAGTACTTCAGGGTAGTGTGCTGTATGGTAGAAGTGTTGCATATTGCTAGCCCTCACCTCAGGAGTGAGGGGAAAAGATATGTGCTCACTGGTACGTGGTAGCATGGCATCTAGGAACCGGTGGAGTACCTTGGATGTTGATGCCTGTGAGACTGCCATCATGTCCTCAGTTAGTCTTTGGAAAGTACCTGTGACTAGTAACAGCTACACATACCTTTGTGCCCACTGGGGTGGGTTCCCCTCTGTTGGCTCTGGGTCTCACTTGAGGGTAGCAGAGCTCAGTGAGATCTTGTAGTATGTCCCTGTCCAACCTGTGGAGGGCAGCAGAGCTCAGTGAGATCTTGTAGTATGTCCCTGTCCAACCTGTAGAGGGCAGCAGAGCTCAGTGAGATCTTGTAGTACGTCCCTTTCCACCCTGCAGCTGTCTACAGTCTCCAGCTCATGTAGCTCCTGGTAGGTTACCCTGGGCCTGAACACTCTTCTCCTCAGTCTAGAACTATTATCAGCAGCAGCATTGACCTCAGCAGCTAGCATATACAGATTTAGCAGACCTGCAGCAGCCTCTAGCATTCCTTCAGTTAAAATTCCAGAGTTTGTACTCCACTTGTGCAGAGTGTTAAGTCATAAATAAATAACATTAAGAATTTACCTTATATGTCTTTAGTCAGGAACAACACTTCAAGATGTGCAAACAGAAATTTTATTCTTATAGCGCTGGGAGTTAGTCTTCATAATTCTTGATGAAGCATTCTCAATTTACATAGAAAAACTGTAATTTTATACATTTTCTTATCAAACTGCTCATGCAATTTCATGACATTATAATGACTGTGTCTTATAGAAAACTTTGCAAATGTCCTCATCCCTCGTGATTTTTTGCCTCAGACTTCACGTGAACACCTTCCTATACATGATTCACCTGCTTCCAAGGGTTCTTGTTTCTGACCTTGGATGTTGCAAACCTTTCCTAGCAGCACTGCACTCCTAGCCTGGAGGATTCAGGCTAACAAATTCCTTTTTGTATAACTACATACCTCACTTCATGCAACATGTGCTATTCTCTCTTATTACATACTAAAAGAATGTAGTTAAAAAAAACAGCAATACTGTGGGCTTATAAAGCTGTATTTTTCCCAGCCCTGCATACAAATTATATTTGCTTTTTAACAGTCTCATTATAGCATCATTAATGAAACTGAAATGAATATACATTTTAATAAGCTGATCTTGTCCCATAACAGTTTCCTCCCTTTGACACTATCAGTGTCATACCATACATGTCATTATATTCTTATTTTTCTTAACTTGATAAAATATGCCTCTGCATCATAATAGTCGTTTTCTGTCATACTGGAATTGTCATTGATGGGTGCATGCAGTGGCATTTCATGTGCAGGTGAGGTTAAACATTTTGTAATCACAGCTTTTATTATAGAACACACCAAAATGATCACAAATATAATAAAAAGTACAATGACAATACCCTGGATTATGCTAGTTCCCAGGTTACCAAAGATACTGCCCAACCATCCAAAAAGTGTCCAACGTTTGGATGGGCTGTCCAAATCTTTGGCCCTTTGTTCCATGAAGTTTGCCAGTTTTTCCTGTTCATCATGATAGCCACTAATATATGAACAGCAATGACTCCCTATGAGGGCCCGACACCCTTTTGCAGCAAGCATTATATCAAGTGCCATTCGATTCTGTAACACCACAGTTCGCATTTCAGTAATTTCTCGATTTGCCATCCTGATGTGATGTGAAGTTTCATTGGCCACCTCCTGTAGAATTTGGGCAAGTATGGTGATTTCAAGCATTGTCCTTTGCACTCCATACCCAGGATTAAAAATTGAAAATACTTGCTCAGTCCAGTGGATTGCTCGCTTATTTCTCAGTGTACCTGCTGGTGGGTGTTCTAAATGTTGAATAGCAGGAGTAATATAGCCTACAAAGCCACATTCAGACCAGTCTGTAGGCAACCAGGGGCAGGCATGATTACCACAAATGTAGTAATGGTCACTTATCATGCCCCCAGTCATAGCTTTTAAGTGCAGAGAGTCTAACACACTTTCATGCCTGGTGTCATTACATTTACTTTTTCCTACTGGCACAGTCCCATTTCTGGCATAACATGTGTCTCCATGATGTGTGGTCACAAATTGAAGAGAGACAACCTTTGAAAAATCAGTTACATTATGCCAGGTTAAGCTGATGTCATTAAGGTCCTTTTCAAATGAAACCTGTGATGCAGGGATGAGAATCATGGGAATCCCTGCTTTGGAATGATGAGGCATGTATACGAACATATTCAGCAGTTTGTTTTGTTTAGATTTTTGGCATATTGCCGAAGTACCAGCAAGAAACTGTTTTCTCTTGACCAGTTTATAGAAGGGAACAGCAGCAGAAACAAAGCAAAAGTACCTGTTGTCACTGGATTCATCATGAACTGCTACTGAAATTGACCTTCTTACTGGGCAGATGATTTATCTGTCACACCTCGATCTCCCTCTGTTGGCTGCGATGATTCGTCTGGGGTCCCTACATGACAGGTCTTCTTGCAATAAGAAAAATGGATCCACGTTGGTAGTCCTGCACAGCGAACAGCAGTTAGGGTCGTCAGCAGGACCTGGAAAGGACCCTTCCACCTCGGGCTGAGGCTGTTCTTCCTCTGGACAATTTTAACATAAACCCGATCACCTGGTTGTAGTTGGTGACAGGGTTGGTCAGGAGGCTTTGGTAACGCTGCTGTTACTGTTCGATGATATTGCTGCACATTTTTTAGGAGTATCCTACAATAAGAAATCATAGCATCATCTGACAAAGTTAAATCAGCATTCCCCACTGGAGGGGTAACTGGAAGGGCCATGGGTCTCCCCATTAACATCTCATATGGACTCAATTTCCTGGTGGCATTCAGTGAGGCCCTCATACTCATTAATGCTAAGGGAAGGGCTTTGGGACACTTTATGGGTTTCAGCACAAATCATAGAAATTTTATTTTTAAGGGTCCTGTTTGCCCTTTCCATTAATCCAGATGACTGGGGATGGTTAGGACAGTGAAGACTCAACTTAGTATTAAAAGCTTCACATAACTCTTTAAACAGATTATTATTAAAATGAGTTCCCTGGTCACTGTTAACAATGCTGGGTATACTGAATCTTGGTATATAAACAGATAATTGTTTAATAACGGTGACTGCATCAGCTTTGCGACATGGGTAAGCTTCCCCCTATGCTGAGAACCTACATACTACCACCAAAATAAATTGTAAATTATTAGTCTTAGGCATCTGGATGAAATCCAGCTGTATATTAACAAAAGGTCCTCAGGGTGGAGGTAAACATGCAGATTTGCTGTTGGCATGTCTGCTTATGTTATATTCCAAACAAATACTACAAATTTGTACATACTGAAGTATCAAAGAGGAGACATGAGGGGCATACCAACTTTGGGTAATTTGATTAAATAAAGCTGACTTACTTTTTAATTTCTCCAAGTCTTTTGGGTTTCTAATACCATGATGGGAATGGACCCCATTCCTAAGTCAAAGTACAATTAAAGTTCATGAAATTAGTATTGTTTCACTCTTTGATGTTAGCCAAAAGTGCTCTTCTCAGCACCCGTAATGTGCCCAGTAATGACTCCTTCTGCAATTCATACGGTGTTACATGAATTGGTAACATATCTAAATACGG
The DNA here is from genome assembly GCF_019279795.1 of Protopterus annectens. NCBI lineage: Eukaryota > Metazoa > Chordata > Ceratodontiformes > Protopteridae > Protopterus > Protopterus annectens. The sequence continues at coordinate 1,849,339,408 of NC_056729.1, read as the reverse complement.
TTGTAAATTCTTTTTTATAAGACCAGCTGCTCCTACTACTATTGGAACTGTCTGGGTATCTTTCTTCCACATGGCTATCGTTTCTGCCTGCAGATTGAGGTATTGTATGACTTTGTGTCTCTCTGTACGCAAGACACTGTAGTCACTAGGTGAGGCGATTTCACTGATCAATGTTACTTTTGTCTTCTTTTCCTGGACCACTATATCTGGTTTTCTAGCATCTATCTTTTGGACTGTTGGTATTGGGTGATCCCATGTGATGTAAACTTCATCATTTTCTATGATGCTTTGTGGCTCATGTTTCCAGTGTTTTTCAGCCACTTTGATACCATAATGTTTGCACAATCTCCAGTGTATTAGTCTCACCACATTATTATGCCTTTCAGTATACAGTCCTTCTGCCATTGCAACCAGCAATAAGGTGTGTGACTATTTGCAATTTGGTTCCACAAAACCTACATATGTCTGTTTCTCCCACATGTTCAATGGACTTAGCAAACCAGTGTGTACGTAGCCCACTATCTTGGGCTGCCAATATTAACCTTTCATTTTTTGATGTAAATTCATCTCTCCTTAACCATTCCTGTGTTCACTCTTGATCAACATGAGGCTCTTCCAGAAGTTTTCTGTACTTTCAACTATATTTATGTTTTTTCCACATTTCTTGCCTTCTCATCTGGTCCTTCACCTTTTATGCTTTCTTTTGTTTTTTGGCACATTCAGTTGCTGTCTGGTTTTTATCCACTTCTGGTTTGATTTCCATTCCTGCTTGACGTCAATATGCTTCTGCTAAATTAAGCAGAAATGTCATCTTAGATTTATTTTCCTCATGTTTCAAAACTCTCACCACATTTGGATCTTGTGAGATCAGTAGTCCCACGATTGCAGATCTATACATGTAATCAATTTCAAGGAGGCCCATCCCTCCTATAGAACGGGGGGAATATCTAATCTTGGTATACACTGAGTTTTATAAATCATTTGGTGAGCATGAAGCATCCTTCTTGTTTTAATATCCAATCTATCCAACACTTTTTGGGGCCAGTTAATCACTCCAAAACTATAAGTTAAGACAGGAAGAGCAAACTGATTTATAGCTTGGATCATGTTCCTAGGTGTCAGTGCTGTTTTCAGGATTAATTTAAGTCTTCTAAAGCACTCCTTACTAAGCTTTATTCACATTTGTTCATGTTTTATTGCTGATCCTTCATCAATTCCCAAGTATTTATACACACCCTCTTGCTTAAGTTCTTTTATATCACATTCTTGTACCAAACTGATGTTTTCCTGGTGCTGCAGTTTTCCTTTTTTAAAGGTTGCTTTTACACATTTATCAAGACCAAATGACATCCCAATATCATTTGAAAAAGTTTTGACAACCTGCAGCTGTGCTTTCAGTTCCTCGTCTGATGAGCTATACAAATTTTAATCATCGACAAAGAGAAGTAGAGAAGTCATTAGACTTTGTTGTTTTCTAGAAGACAAATTATAGCCATGACCTGAGCTGTCAAGTAAACAGCTTAATGGGTTAATGGCAAGGCAAAATAGCAACAGTCATAGGGAGTCACCCTGGAATATCCCCCTTTGGATTTTTATCCCTGGGATAATAATCTGCCCTTTATCATGGCTTAATTGCAAAGTAGTCTGCCACTGTTTCATGGTTACTGTAATGTAGTCAATCAGTGTAGGATGTACCTTATACATTTTTAAGCACTCTTTTACCCATGAATGTGGGATACTATCAAATGCTTTTTTTATAGTCAATCCATGTCATACTTAGATTCTTCCCTTTCTTACAGTTCTCCACTATAACTTTATTTAACAGCAAATGATCCTTTGTTCCATATGACTTTCTTTTATTGCCCTTTTGTTCTATTGCCATAATTGAGTTTTCTTCTAAATGACTATAAACTCTGTCGGCATCAATCCCCATGTATACTTTAAACGTCGTCAGAAGACAAGTTATTTGTCTATAATTTTTAGGGTAGTTTACAGGTTCACTCTTAAGTAAGAGCATTGTTTTTCCTGTTGTTAACAAGTGTGGTGTCTGTTCGGGGTGTGCATATAAATAGTTCTTATTCATGGCTAGATCCACGTGTAAAGAAGTTAATACTTTTAACCAAAAGTTAGATACTGCATCTGGGCCTGGGGTTTTCCAATTAGAGGCTTTTCTCAACTTTGTTTCAATCTCTCTGGCTGTTACTTAATCCCATTTCATATCCTGTACCTTTAAACTTCTTATTCTTTCTTTCACTTCTTCTATCCATTTAGCATCTTTGCTATGTTCCACAGGATCTTCATAGATACTTCTCCAAAATGTATTTACTTCCTCTTTTTTTGGCAGTCTATCAATTCCTTTTACCGTTATTTCCCAATTCTCTATAAAACTTTTTTGGGTCATCAATAAATTGCTTATTTTGTGCTTTTCCCTTATATATATCTTTGTATCTTCTGAGTCTTTCCACCTGTTTTGAAATTTTTAGTTTATTTCCAATAGGGCAAGATAGAGCCTGGTCTGTTCTAATACTGCACACTGCTTTTATCACATCGATCTTTCTTAGTATTTTGTTGATCTGTTCCCTCTTCTATAATCTTGTAACAATGACACTTCTTGCCTTAGTTGCTTTATAGTTTTCTTTGTTCGATATTTCCATGATGGTATTCGCTTTCACCCCCTCTTTTCCCTCGCTACCCTATGTTCCTGTGGTAGAACGTTATCAGTTATTAATTTAGCTGCACAGTAACATATCCTGTTTACTTCTGTTATATCACATGGATCTCTATGGACAGCCCTTATTACTGTGTTCATTTGTTTTATCAAACTTCTGACTTTTGGGGTTTTATTAACCTTCTGCAGTCTAGTTCTCTCATTGATCTTGATATATCTGTCTTTGTCTATTAAATCAAACAACTCTTCTCTTAACTCATTTTCTTCCATATTGAGGGCACATCCCTTGTTTTCCATTTCCTGCGGGCATTCTATAGAAAGTTCTATAACATCTTCTTGTGGCGCATTCTCTTCAATTTCATCCTGTGTCATCTGTTGTTTTGTCATATGGAAACTCACTGGCCTATCACTCCTCAGCATTTATTTATTTTATTTTATTTTATTTTAGTTTACATTTGTTGACCGGGATAGTCCAACTGGATGCATGTCCATACCAGCATTACATAATCCAAACAGACTATTTACAGAGATTACATAAGTAAGCAAGTTAAACAAATTCCACAGGTTAGAGTTAATCCCGAGCGTAAGTCAGGATTAAATTAAATTACACAGTAAGCTGGTTAACAGATTTATACACATTCTAGAGAGAGTTAGCCAGGCTTGATACATTGACATAGCCAGTTAAGTGAGAAATGTTGTTTGAGTCTAATTTTAAATTGACCTAAGGTGGAAAGTAAGGTAATATCAGCGGAAAGAGAATTCCAGGATCTACTTACAGAGTTTGCAAAGAGAGAATCACCGGCTGTGTTATTAATTTTGCTAGTCTGAATTAGTAGTTTGTTAGAGGATCGAAGCGGTCTAGGATTGTTATAGGGGGTGATAATATTTTTAAGTATTGTCCAGATTATAGAGGATTTTATAGGCCATAATCAGTTGGTTATACTGGATTAGGTTGGGTAGTTCAAGCCACCCAAGCTGATTTAGATTGATGCAGTGATGTGTCCTAAAAGGCAGCCCAGTGGCAAACCTGGCAATGTGGTTGTAGCAAATTGAGAGTTTGTTAAGGACAGTCTTGTTTAAATTTGAGAGTAGAGGGGATGCATACAGAAGGGTTGAAAGAAGGTGAGAGTGAGCTATGGCAATTTTAGCTGGAGGGGTTAGGAAGGCTTTTATTCTGCAAAGTGACCCTAGTTTTTTATTGATGGTTTTGATAGTTTGGTTAACATGTAGGTTGAATTTTAGATTATTATCTCTGATGACACCTAATATTTTTGTGGAGGGGTCAGGGGAGATTATTGTGCCATCATTTGAATTTATGGTAAAGGTGAAAACAGTAGACCTACGTGTTAGTGAAAATAACATCATTTTACTTTTTTTGGGATTTAGGATCAGATGATGTTCAGAAAGCCAGTTTTCTATTGTATTAAAGGTGGTCTGGGTAGTTGACCATAACTCTATTGGAGATGTGGCCGAGAAAATCAGAGTAGAGTCATCATCATATTGGATACAGCTGACTTTTGGGATGACAATATAAAGGTTGTTAATGAAGATGGAGAACAGCAAGGGCCCTAGTATAGAGCCTTGTGGTACTCCAAGGGTGTTAGGTAGAAGGTTAGAGAGTTTGTTCTGCCAGAGGACAGCCTGCTGTCGACTATTCTGGTAGGATTGAAACCATTGAAGGGCTCTAGTATCTAGACAGAATGTTTGCAGGGTGTGGTTTAAAAGTTGGTGATCAACCATATCGAATGCTTTGGAAAGATCCAAGAAGAGGGCTGAAGATATATAATTATTGTTGTGATTATGGTTTATAGTGGTAAAAGCTAGGAGGGCTGAAGTAGTGCTGTGATGAGGACGGAAGCCATGCTGAGTGTCTGCCATAAGGTGATTCTGGATCAGGTGGTGCATGAGTTGTCTATGAATACATTTTTCCATAATCTTTGCAAGTGGAGAGAGTATAGCTATTGGCCTATAATTGAAGAATTCAGTAGAGCTGCCTCCTTTGTGAAGTGGAATTACATAGGATGTTTTCCAGATGGTGGGAATTTTAGCTTCTACTATGGTTAGATTGATTAGTATTGAGATGGGGTAAGCAATAGCATCAGCTGATTTTTGTAGGTACTAGGCAGGGAGTTGATCAGTAGAAAGTGTAGTGGGTTTTAATTTTTTGATCAAGGTATGGATAAGTGAAGTGGTGACTGGTTGGAAGCTGAACACGAGTAGGTTTCTAGGGGTGGTACTTTCAGGACCAGGGGAGCTAGGAGGTAGTTGGCTAGCTAGGGCTTGAATTGTCTCAGTAAAGAATCGGTTAAAACTGTCAGAAACATCTTCAGGGGTTTTATCAATAGTAGCAGCAGGGATTGGGGTTGAAGTTTGTCCAGGATGTAGTAGATTATTTAAACCTGCCCAAAACTTCTGAGGGTTATTTTGATTTACTGAAGACCACAGACGAAGAATCCACTTAAAACACCAGTTTATTTCACCTCTAGCGCTTTGGCAACCACCTTGTATACTCCTTGAAGGCGGTTGCCGAAGTGTTAGAGGTGAAATAAACTGGTGTTTTAAGTGGATTCTTCAACTGTGGTTTTCAGTTTTATCTTTTCTTTTTGGTTCATGCATTATTTTGAATTCCGTACCAGCGGTGGTGGTGATGCGGTAGCATTGTCGCCTCACAGTAAGATGCTGTCCAGTTCGATTCTCAGCTAGAGTGTGTTCTATGTGGAGACCTGCATGAATGGGTGTACCTTTGTTGAAGGTTGTGCATCAGGGCTGGTAACTCGGCACGTAAAAATCAACTACCAATCATTAGCGAACCGGAGTTCTGCTGTGGCGACCCCTAACCGGGAAAAGCCGAAAGACACAAGAGACACTGTCTGTAAATTCCAGTAGTATTGTTTTTTTGTCTTGTAAAATGGATTTTTTAGTTTTGTTCCTGGATTACCTGTATTTAATGTGATCTTGGGGGTCTTTAGAAGAATGTCATAAAGCCCATGCTTTGTTTCTAAGGATAATTTTGAGTTTAGACTCTTTAGAAAGCCATGGCGCAGTTTTTGCCTTTGTTCTCTTTGAACGAACAGGTGCATGCAAATCAAGGATCTCAAGGAATTTGTTGTTAAAGTATGCTACTGCTTCCTGTAAGGGGAGGTGTTTTAGAATAGACCAATTACATGACTTTAGTTCTTGTTGGAATTTGGCAGGGTCAAAGTTTTTATTGTTTCTAACCTTTCTGAGTAAGGGTTGTTGGGAATTAATGGCTTTGTGCTTAATTACATATGTGAGAAGGTGATTGCTTAGGCCATCAGGGAGGGTACCAGAGGTGTACAGTTGAGGGTGACTATTTATGAGTACCCAGTCAAGTATGCTTTCTTTTTGGTTGGGTTTACCTATCCTGGTAGGGGTGGATATGATTTGTGTAAATGCATGTAGGTTAATATGGGTGGTTGGGGATTCTGAGAAACAGGTGCCCCAGTCTATGTTAAAGTCTCCAAGTAGTAGCGTTTCTTGGGGGTAGTGACATGATAGCCAGTGCAGGATATCTTCAAGTGTAGATATATTGTTACCTGGGGGAATGTACATACAGATGATATTAATGCATTTATTTTTATTAAGTTGTAATTTGGTAGCAAGAATCTCTGAGTTATTAATCTGAGGTGGTAGTATTACATCTATGGTGACATTCAACTCAGATTTATAGAGTACAGCTACCCCACCCCCCTTCAGCGAAGCACGATCCAGCCTGTGTATGTTGTACCCAGGTGGTAACACTTCATTATCTGTAGTGTTAGGTTTTAACCAGGTTTCAGATAAACAGAGAATCTCAGGGGAGTGGACATCCAGAAGTGCATGCAATTCATGTACCTTGTTATTAATGCTTCTAATAGTGAGATGACAGGCTAGGAGAGAGTTAGTTGGCCTATTAATTGTAGGTTTGTAGCTTAGATTACATGTAGAGGGGGTATGTGTATCTGAAGTGGGTGGGCCAGCGTTGGGGTGAATATCACCACCAAGTATTAGGTTAAGTCTATACTTGGTGATAAACTTCAGGAATTTGTTTATTAGTTTGTGGTAGTGTTTGGATCTAGAGCTAATGTGCCTGGGGTTGAGATTAACATTAACTGCATCAGAGTTTCCACAGTTTCCTGTTCCTTTCCTTCCTGTCTAGCTTCAAGTGAATGTTTATACTGGTTTCCTATGGAAGGCTCCAAAATATCTTGATATGGCACCTGACCTGTTGCTTCCTGTTCCACTGGTTTCCCCTTAATTTGGATATTCATTGCTCTGTCCTGTTGTGGTGCTTTTTGCATTTGATTTTCTACACTGAATCCTTCTCTTTGCAGCTGCTCCATAACCTCTATTTATCTGACGTCTCCATCACTCATCTCTTTTTCTACTTTTCCTCTTAGTGTTCTTATTTTTGTATTGTAAAGTTTTCCATATCCAGATTCCTTTGCCTGTATTTCTCTTCAAATATCTTTGGTGCTGCTCTTTTTGTATTGGTTAGTTTTGCTTTCTCCTTTACATAAATATTACACCATATTAAATCTCTTTTCCTTTCCCATGTCCATATTTCTTCTTCATGTCTCCTGATCTTCTTGCTTTTCCTTATTCTGGGGACTCACTCCATCATGCTGTCATGTAGTCTGTGTTAGACCTACATTAAATCCTTCACTTCACAGGCACTCCATAACTTCTATTTCTTTAACTTCTACTTTACTAATTGCCTTTTCTACATTAAATCTTTGTGCTTTTAGTCTTTTTATTGTGAAATTTTCCAAATCTGGATGCCTTTGCCTGTATTTTTCTTCGAATATCTTTGAAACTGCCTTCTCCATATTAGTTAACTTGGCTTTCTCCTTTGCATAAATATTGCACCATTTCAAATCTCTCTTTCTTTCCCATGTCCAGTTAGTCTTACCTGTATAGGACAGTAGATGATATGCCCTTACTAGGTAAGGTAGCAAAGAGGCAGGCACCACCAGTCGGCCATCCAGATGTCATCATATACCATCAGAGGATTTTCTACATCCATTCTTGAGCCACCTCAGAACTTCTCACTGTGATGCTTCAGCTTGAAACACTGACAATTTTGCAAAATCAAACACATTATTACTGTTGTAGTTTGTTGCTGTCAACATGCAAAGATGATTACAACAATTTTCTACTGCTTGTTTAGCAGCTTGGTCTGCCACATTGTTACCTTTTGTAACCATGTTACTGCTTGTTTAGCAGCTTGGTCTGCCACATTGTTACCATTTGTAACCATGTTACTGCTTGTTTAGCAGCTTGGTCTGCTAACTTGTTACATTTTGTAACAATGTTTAACCCCTTTTGATGTGCACATTTGATTACAGACAGCATTTTAGGTAACAAAAGTGCATCTAACAATGATTTTTTTATATATCCTGAATTTTTTATTTGATTTCCTGAAGAGGTTAAAAACCCTCTCTCTCTCCAAAGTTGCCCAGATTCAAGTACCACTTTACATTTACCAGAAAGCATAACAGCTGTCTGTAAAAATATTGGCCTTCTTGTCTTTGGCTAACTCGCAGGCTTTTTGTGAAGCCACTAGCTCAGCTATTTGAGCAGAATGAACACCCTTTAATCTTTGTTGCAACAGTATTATTTCCTCGGTGCAGACTGCAATTTCCGAGATCAACTTTCCTGTTTGATCTCTTCCACAGGAACCATCCACAAACAGATGTATGTCAGCATTGGGTATAGGAGTGTCCTTTAAGTCCTCCCTAGGAGAAAGCAAACAGTTAGTTACATACACAATCATGCTCTTTACCATCCTCAGCGGTGGGCAACAGAGATGCAGGATTTAGAACAGGACAGTGGATCAGAGAAATAGATGGATCAAAAAGAAGTGTAAGTTCATATCTAGTTAGATGTGCAGTCGAGAGTGGTTGAGTTTTCATTTTAAGCAAAAGAGATGATACAGAATGAGGGACAGCTACTGTGAGATCATTCCCAAGCACCAATGACTGTGCCAGATTAACTAGAGATGGTGCAGAATGAGGAACAGCTACTGTGAGATCATGCCCAAGCACCAATGATTGTGCCAGATTCATTAGAATGGCAGCAGTGGCAACTGCCCTTAAACAGGGTGGAAAAACTTTTGCAACAGAATCAAGTGCTGTGCTGTAATAAGCCAATAGATAGCTGTCCCCATGTTTTTGGGCAAGTACTCCTTGTGTGAATCCATTTCTTTCATGACAAAATATAATAAAAGTCTTATCATAGTCTGGTAACCCTAAAGCTGGGGCAGTAGCTAAAGCTTGCTTCAAGTTCTGAAATGAATTTTCCTCTTCACTGTTCCAAAGGAGAGGCTCTGGTGTATTCTGCTTCAAAAGATTGAAGGTTTGGCAATTTCTGCGTAGTTAGGGATCCACTGTCTGCAGTATCCTGCCATACCTAGGAAAGACCTAAGCTGTCTCTGAGCAGTCGGACGTGGGGCCTTAGATATTATATCAATATGAGATGGTAACAATTGACTGCTACCCTGAGATATTAAATGACCAAGATAACGTACTTGAGATGATCGCGATTGTAGTTTTTCTCTAGACACTTTGTGTCCCTTTTCTGCAAGGATTGTCAGAAGATGCAAGGTATCCTGTTGACATTGCTGAAAGGAGTTTGATGCTGTTAGTAAATTATCTACATAATGTAGTAACACAGACCCACCCGGAAATGTCACATTCCAATTTGAGAAAATAATGAAGGAGATTCAGTATATCCTTGTGGCAGCCGTGTCCAGGTATATTGCTGTCACTGATAAGTAAAAGCAAACAAACTGTCAGGGTGAATTGGTATAGAAAAGAATGCTGAACATAAATCTATTACAGAAAAGTAACTAGCTGTAGGTGGTATGCAACTCAGTATTGTTGCGGGATTTGCAACAACAGGAAAAGTAGGCAGTACTGCATTATTTACAGCCCTTATGTCTTGTACAAATCTATAAGTATCCTTCTCTGGCTTTATTATTGGAAAAATAGGAGTATTGCAAGGGCTTTTAGCTGGTATTATTTTTCCTTGCTGTATTAGAGACTGAATTACAGGTTTGATTCCCTGCTCTGCTTCCAACTTTAGTGGATATTATGGAACTCTAGGGGGAGGTTTTGATGGATTTAATTTTATTTTTACTGGTTCTGCTGATTTCAGTATACCTACTTCATTTGCATGCTTAGCCCACAAGTTGGCAGGTACCTGCTGTAGTAACTGTCCACCTGCCTGTATGCTTCCAGCAGGCTGTTCCTCAGCTTCTGCTAAAACTGCCAATACTTCCCCCTCTGATTCTTTTGGAACATTTAGATACACCCCTTCTGGGGTGCAGTAAATGGTACGACCCAGCTTACATAACAAATCTCTTCCTAGTAGGTTTACTGGTGCAGTAATACTCAGAAGAAAATAATGCTTTTCTTCAATCAGACCTAAAGAAATGGGGACGGGCTATGAAACAGGGTAAGTAACCCTAGTTTTTGATGCTCCAACTGCCTTTACTTTATGCTCTGATACTGGTATTTGACTATCTGAAGTAATTTTTAGCATTGACTTAGTAGCTTTAGTGTCCACCAGAAATGGGGTTTTCTTTGACTTCATTTTCATCTTAACGTAGGGCCCATTTTGATCTATTGGCAGTAGAGGGTTAAGATTCAGTTCTGTATTATTTCCTTGACCTAGTTAGTATGGAGTTTCCTGACTCCTTCCAATCTGAGGAGGTGGTGGAGGAAAACCTGCATTATTATAATTTGGTTGCCATTCAGTCCAAATATCTTGGGCTCTTTGCATTTGCCTGTGTGGGCATCCCCTCTCCAATGTCCTGCTTCTCCACAATTGAAGCAAAATGTGTTAGATGAAGCTGGAGGGACACTACCAGCTCATTGTTGCCAACCAGCTGTACCTCGTCACCCCGACCAGCACATTTACTTAATTTTCTAACAATTCCTCTACCCCTTCCCCTGGTTCTACCTCGACCCCTTGGGTTTTCCAGCTCCTTGATTTGCAAAGTTAACAGTGTATCCTCAGTAGCCTTTCTCCATTTTTCCTGATACTCTGTACACTGATTTCCAGCACTTAATAAATACTCTAAGTCCTTCCCTTGCCAGTCTATGAGCACTTGCTTTATTTCATTTTGTACAGGGGCTTGCAGACCCTACACAAAGGCTGCTGCAATTGCTGGCTTAGCTTGCTCTTCTGGGTCTGGTATTCCTGAATGTCTAGCAAATACTGTTTTAAAGCAACTCAAATAGTCTGCAGGGGCTTCCCCTTTATTTTGGTTACATGGCTGTATTTTAGACCAGTCAGTCCTAACTTGACACACATCATTAATTTGGTTTAACAATGCTGTTCATTTATCTGATGATGCATTCCCTGTGAGAGTGAAATCTGTTATCTCAGCCTTTTCCAGTAACGGCTTTCTTATTTCATCTGAAGTAACTACCCTCAGCAGTTGATTTAAATCTGTCAAAGTAGGATTGTAACATTCTGTTATAGTTTTTAATTCTTCTTTGGATTTTAATGGATCTTCTCTAATATTTGGAAAATTTTCAGACATAGTATGCAAATCAGCAGGGGTCCAAGGACGATGAACAAGTTCCCTATTGTTAGCCCCCAAAATTTCCCTGAGAGGTGCCAATAGATCCCCTCCAGAGGTTGTAATCTTTTGTTGTACCCTGTCATGTTAGCGTGTATGGTAAGATACAGGAGTGTCAAATACTAATGCCCGTGTTGGGGAAGTAGAAGCTATCTGAGAAGGATAGGAAGAAGAACCCCCATCGACTGCAGATGCATGTTCAGAAGATGAAGACTGAACAGTGGAACCAGTCTGGGATGTACCAGTGTCACGTGAACTGGGTGTCCAATGGAGAGTAGACTGAAAGGTAGGAGTCTGAGAAACAATGAAGTATTGTAAAGGAGGTACCCTTACTGGTGCATATGGGGGTGGGGGGTGCAGTAGGTACTGGAGGATTATCATCATATTCAAAAGTTTCTGCTTTTTGGCCATCCTCAGTTTGTTCCAAACCTGCTAAAACAGGATAAAGGGATCCCTTTTTACTGGTCTGTACTGCCTTTTTAACCTATTTTACTTGTTGCAACAATTTCTTATCAACATCCTGCAACCCTGCTAATGCTGAGTCCTTTTCCCTTTTAAGTGCTTCACTGTACCAAGAATAAAATGCTGTCATTTGTTCCCCAGTTACTTTGCTTTTCTTTTGTTTCAAAATACCTTTCAGTGTCAGCAATTTATTCTTATCATAAGTTCCATTTAATGGAAATGCACCACCAGCACAATTCGTAGTAAGCTGAAACCAGTCATGCAGATATTTACAACTTTCCTTCCCAAAGTTAAATTACATAAAATATGCAGGTGTTCCCTTTCCAGGGATCTGGTTTTGCTTGCTTATCTTTGCTCCTATTTTTCTTATTTTATAAATAAGTAATAAAAATGTTAGGCTTACCTTACAACTCCTGGATCCTGGCCGTTCCAAAGACAGAAAATAACTGTAGTAATCCACACACCATACAGGGAGGGAAGGGTAGGAAGTCTGTCAGCATGCAGGAACAGAGGAGAGGTTTCAATCAGCCTTTTCCCACAGCACCCCCTTGCTTTCATCCTTGCGCGAGCTCGAAAGTTACTGCTCCATCATTGCGCTCGGGATAATGGGGCGGATAGGTACTGTGTCCAGAACTGACCACTCTTTCAGACCCTCTGAGGGTACTTTCACACAATCACACTGTTAAGTCCCAGCATGCTTTTGGCTCATGAATTTATGTTAACAATGCATACCTCTACGTCCTATCAAGTGGTAGGCTCATGAATTTGTTTTAACAGTATATAGTCTACATCTCAATCATGCAGTGGGCTCATGAGCTTGTTTTAACTTTACAGTCTACGTCCCAATCATGCGGTGGGCTCATGACCTTGTTTTAACTTAACTTTTAACTTTTTCTTTTCTTTCTCTCATACATTCAGACATTGACAGAATAAAACGTCTCTCATACTTCTTACACTTCAATCAGGAGGGTACCGCTTTCGACAGAAGCCGCCTCCCTGTTTAATTTGTCTTTTACTGTATGTGCACTTACATTTACTATGGAGTCCTCCCACTATTACTTGTTTATACTGCAAACACAGGCATGCACTTATACTGCAAACACAGCCATGCACTTATACTGCAAAAACAGTCATGCACTTATACTGCAAACACAGCCATGCACTTATACTGCAAACACAGCCATGCACTTATACTGCAAAAACAGTCATGCACTTATACTGCAAAAACAGTCATGCCCTTATACTGCAAACGCAGTCATGCCCGTATACTGCAAACACAGCCATGCCCATATACTACATTTTGCTAAAATTGTCTAAAAGAGAGAAAGGAAAAAAAAAGACAAACCAACCCTTTTCCCTTATAAAACAATTTCCCTGCCAAGGCTAGTATGTTTGCATACCCTGAATAGCTGCACATCTGAGTCTCTGACTATTCCATACAAAGCAGTGTGGAATTCACAGAAAATCTGTGATGGGCCCTATTCCAGAACTGCCTTGCAGCAATACCAAAGTTCAGATCCAGAGAACGACACCAAATTGTTAAAGTCATAAATAAATAACATTAAGAATTTATCTCATATGCCTTTAGTCAGGAACAACACTTCAGGATGTGCAAACAGAAATTTTATTCTTACAGCGCTGGGAGTTAGTCTTCATAATTCTTGATGAAGCATTCTCAGTTTACATACAAAAACTGTAATTTTATACATTTTCTTATCAAACTGCTCATGCAATTTCATAACGTTACAATGACTTTGTCCTATAGAAAACTTTGCAAATGTTCTCATCCCTCATTATTTTCGCTTTAGACTTCATGTGAACACCTTCCTATACATGATTCTCCTACTTCCAAAGGGTCTTGCTTCTGACCTTGGATGTTTCAACCTGCTCTAGCAGCAACACACTCTTAGCCTGGAGGAGTCAGGCTAATAAATTCCTTTTTGTGTAACTACATGCCTCACTTTATGCAACATGTACTATTCTCTCTTATTACATACTAAAGGAATGCAGTTAAAAAAACAGCAATACTGTGGGCTTATGAAGTTGTATTTTTCCTAGCCCTGCATACAAATTATATTTGCTTTTTAACAATCATATTATAGCATCATTAATAAATTGAAATGAGTATACATTTTAATAATCTGGTCTTGTCCCATAACAAGAGTATGGGGGAAAAATCAGATTGTATGATGTATGCAATCTTTATAATGCTCTGCTATAGGTGCCGGCTGTGTGATTGACTGACTATGATGCATTCAACCTGCCAAGTACATCATTAAGAACATTTAATGACCCTAGTTTAAGTGAAACAGCGGTCATCACTAATTAATATATCAGTGGCTTTTAGATACACTCAGCACTGTGGAGCACCACTGAAATGTGCGTCCTGCACATAAGCAATGCTTAGCAAATGGTATGCACCCCCCAGCCTTCCTCACTCAGCACAGCGGTGCTCCACGCAAACATGCACAAACAAGCACCACGAAGGTAAACAAAGCTCAGCAGTCACATATACACCCCTGAAAGGTCACTGTGAGCATGGCAGCACACAGTGCAAACATATGGAAACACATGCCCTAAAGGTAAAAAAAAGCTTAGCAGTCACTGTGCATAACCTCCTGCTCAGCACAGAGGTGGGCTGAGTTCCAATGAGCTTACAAGTCATCTGACACACCCCCTCTTGATGTCAGCTACCTCTTCTCTGGACACCAACATGGTTTTCTGCCTACACAGAAGGAATATGTGGACACGGATACCCGATTTTGCTGTTCAGTAACCCCACCTCATTTACAGAGGGATCCATGCACACAACCTGGAAACTACATGGTTCCAGGCCGTAACTCGTTAGCAACAGCACTATTTCACCATTGTAGATACTCCATGCAGGGTCCTATAATACATTTCTGTCACTTACTATTACATTTGTTTTGACTTATTTCCCTTACAGTTTGGACACACACTGGATAGTTTTGCTCATATCCCTATGTGCTATGCCATTTCTGTCCCTCTAACTACATTTCTACAGCCCCTGTTGTCTGTCTAACATCCTGTTCAAGGAATTTTTCCATGTACACTAAGGACACCGACACAGGGTCAGCAGGGCTGCCTATCTGCTTGCTGGATCACTGTACCTCCCTCATTTGCATGAAATTCACCTGCTTCTGAGGTGATTTGCATGCCACAGATACTTCCGTGTTTATGTGTACGTGCGCTCTACCTAGATGTGTTTACTTAATTGCAAACCTGCTTACTTTTGTGTAAGCAGCATTCCACAATGCCTATATGGTAAAAAAGGCCATGTAGGCTTTATTATAGGTTAGTACTAAGCTAACTGCCCTTGCGAGCCATTTTAAGCCTAGCCAATTACCCCTTGTGAGACTCAAACCCTGCACCTTGTGTTTGTAAGGCAAACACCTTAACCATTAGGCCACCCTGCCAACTTAAGTTTGGGATGAACAGTTTCGAACTCGCATACCTACTGCTCAAAGGCAGAAGTCCTACCACTAGACCAAATTCTCCCCATTATCTAAAATGCATAACAATACATGGAAAATCACTTTAAGTAAAATCCCAAATATGTTATATATGCAACAAGGATTTCAGTGAAACACACTTCTGGAGTTTTCACTGTGACAGAGCTTTCATTCAGACATTATGAAGTATAAACAATATTACCTACCAAAACAAAGGACTGGAGATGTGAGTAGTTTGAATACTGATATGAACAAATCCATTACCTACATCTCCAAGTAGGAATTTTTAGGGGAAATGCACATACAACCTATAGTTATATATTTAATATTAGAAAAACTAAAGTTATGTAGTATGACATAAACAATCCTTGTTATACATATGCTATAAAAGAAATACATTTTGGAGGATGTTAATTTTATTAAGTATCTTGGCATAATGATTGATTTAATTTTGGAATAAATTTTAGGGGTATAGTCAGATGTTGTTATTATGAACTTGGCAACATATTTAGAGCAGTTTCAAGTAGAGATGTCAAGGTGTCACTGGCAATCTATAAAACTGTTGTACATCCCATTATAGAGTATAGAGCTGCAGTTTGTTTTTACAGCAGCTTATATGAGGGGAAATTAGAAAGAATTCAAAGCATTTTTACAAGCCATATATGAGTGAACCAAAACAATGCAGAGGCAATGTACGATTTAAAATTCATATGAACTTTAGTGATATGTGTATAAGCACTTTCACAGTCAAAGATGCAGCCATACTAAAGAAATCCCAATCCCTCCATGCTACATGCTCCAGAGACCTCAACCTCATTACCACAATCAGCAGAACATGCTGGAGGGACAGGTTCATAACCCAGAGACTGCCCATGTCTGGAACAGACTTCCCATACATGTCAAGCAGAGCACCTCACTGGCCCTTTTCAAGAGAAATCTTGATGAGTGGATGGGTAATAGAAAGTTCACCCCAGGGATCACTCCATTGGCTCTGCTTGATAGAAGCACTGGGAACTAATGCCAGGCGGCATGATGTCAGGGCACTTCTATGGGCTAGGCTTGTAAAGTCTCTCGGGCCTTTAGCCTAGTACATACCTATGAACCTAAGAACCATTGAACCACTCATATCATAAAGAAGATGTGGTTGGACAAAAAGATTCCCTAGTATGGAATATTTCAACCAGAATACTTATATCAGATGAATATTCATTGCTAGTGAAAGGACTTTCCTATATACCAGTACAACGTAACTGAGGTAACTGACTTTATTATGGATCTTAAACTCTGTATCAAAAATGTGATGCTTAAGTTAGTTTTTAATGATACAGGTGCAAAAAAATTGAATTTTTTTAAGCAATCCAGTACAATTGTACTGGTTTACCATCCATTGTTGGATACATACAATAAGGTATGTGAAAATGAATTACACAAAACATTAGGGGAAGATTCACAAAGTAAACAGTATACAAATCTAAATGTGGCTGACAGATCAGCATTGAAACAACTGCAGAATGACAGGACTATAATGATTAGACCTGCCAATAAAGGAGGCCCTATAGTCATGATGAATAGAGATTATTATTTTGATACAATGAAATGTATGTTAGCAAATTAAAGAGTATATAAAATAATGAGTTTTGCTGATGTTGAAAGGATGATCACCAGGATATGAAATACATCACTGGACTGTCTATTATAGGGAGTTATCAATTTAGAACCATATAATTATTTTACTATAGATGTGCCTGTTATACCTGTTATTCAAGGGATCCCAAAAATCCATAAGGATTCCTTACTTCCTCCATTTAGTCCTATAGTTTCAGGCTGAAGTTGGTGCACAGAACCAATTTCC
>NC_056729.1:1849219863-1849319863 GCF_019279795.1 Protopterus annectens | reverse complement strand
TACAAAATAATGTATTTTTATTTGATCAAGTGATATATTTACAACAGGAAGGCGTAGCTATGGGCACATCATGTGCAAATAGCTGCTCCATTATGGTTATGTCTACATGGGAAGAAGAGGCTATTTAAAATCTATTATACCATGACCCCCCCAAAACGTGCACGCTGATTGGCCAGCGTGCACATTGTAAATCGAGTTATACTAATGGAAAAAGGTCCGCCGTTGGACTTTTTCCATTAGTATATCTGCTATGTTAAATGGGTTTAGCATAGCGAGACAGCTAAAATAAGCAACAGAGATCTCCGTTGCTTATTTTAAAGCTGTCTCGCCATGCTAAACCCATTTAACATAGCGAGACAGGTTTTAAAAACGGAGAAATCAAGATCTCCGTTGCTTTTTTGTTTATGTTAAATGGGTTTAACATAGCGAGACATTTAAAATAAGCAACGGACATCTCCGCTGCTTATTTTAACTGTCTCGCTATGTTAAACCCATTTAACACAGCTAAAACAGTAAAAGCAACGGAGATCTTGCTTTCTCCGTTGTTTTGCTCATTAGCACTGATGTACTGCGAGCACGCAGTACATCAGAACTGCCGCGATACCAGACATCTGCAGAAGGGCAGTAAACAGGCATTATACTATGCCATTATTTAAGAAAAGTAATAGTTTCTTTCTTAAATAATGTCATAATAGCAATAACCACTTCTGGGTGTGGGTAATGTTACCACGGTTGGCTTTGTTTGGTCCCTCGGCCGCTCGGGACCAAACCACGCCAACCGTGGGTAAATCCAGCCTTACCCACACCCAGGCATGGGTTATTGCTATATTATAAGGCATCAAGTAATTTTTTTATAGCTATTTTGTTGACAATCTTTTTTAATCTGGGCAGGTAGTGAGAATGATCTTTCAGTGTTTCATGAACATCTTATAATAGTACATAATTTTTAAAGTTTAGCATGAAATGTTCTGTACAACAAGTAAATTTTTTTAGAATTTAAGGTTTGCAAGACAGCCGAAGGATAACTTTGTACCAAGATTCATTGCAAAGAATGTTACAGTAACACTATGCTAGACAGGGGTAGTATGTATCGCACTCACATTTTCACCAACATAGTGAAAGCACAAGGTCGAGAGCATCAATATTAAATGCAGGTGATGATGATTCTTAAATGAATTAAATTGCCTTAAGGAGAGGCTTATGAAAAGGGGGTATAACACAAGACATACTGAGAGTGTATTTGGGAAAACCCTGGAACTTAGATCAACCAGTGGTAAACCATGTTTTTCTGATCCAGGACAATTGTTGGATAGACAAGATAGATCACTGAATAAAGATGGGGCACTGACCGTGTGTTTGTTTTCTTCTCTAGCAATGTGAGCACTGTTACCAGCATAATGAAGAGATATTGGCCCATTTTAACAAGCGATCCTAAGATAGCATAAACAGTGGGAGAGAAACCAAGTTTTTTTGTTTAAAAACAAAAAACCTCTTAAGAGAATACTATGCTACCCTAACGCAATATCAAACGATTTAGGCACCTTCCCCTGCTTGAAATGTAATTTCTGTGTGTGTATATATATATATATATATATATATATATATATATATATATATATATATATATATATATATATATATATGTGTGTGTGTGTGTGTGTGTGTGTGTGTGTGTGTGTGTATATATATATATATATATATATATATATATATATATATGTGTGTGTGTGTGTGTGTGTGTGTGTATATACACCTTGGAGAAGTTTCAGGAGGGAGGAATATTGCTTTAAAGTCAGAGCTGATTGTGATACACTGGATATTATTTATTTAGTATATTGCACTTAATGTTGCTCATATTATGTGATAAGACAACACCTGCATAACATCAGAAATAGAGTACTTACAAATGTATTTGCAAAACACGTGGACACAATATGAGACACACAGATTTAAATTTATGGTTATGGAAGCAGTTAAGCTGAATAAGGAGGTGATATTGAAAATTTAACAGAAATATCAGAAACCATACAGTTTGTCAGACTGAGGGCAGATGCTGGGAAAGGTCTGAACAATAAAGTGCCACTAAAACCCATATTATAAGCCAGGAATCTGCATAGATAATTAGTGTTTAAAATAAATATTTGCAAACATATGCATTTGTTTTTCATGAGCTATTTTATAAGTTATTTTAACTATCTTTGTATTTTCAATTTATCTTTTTAATATAAGAATTTTTGAGAGTGTTTTATATATGTGCTAATGAAATTTTAAATTAATTCCGGGAGCACATTGCTTGTAATTTTGCTGCCAAGGTGAATAATTCAGTTGAATGAATGAGATCAGTTAGTTTATATTTGGTTCAAGTATATAATTTAGAATGTAATTAGCTGTTCAATTTCTGAAGAAGCAGTTTGTGAAAGACTGTGAAAGCTCTAACATAGGGCCAGATTCACGAAGGCTTGCACAGAGTCTTAGAGTAGAGTAAGACTCCATGCAGCCATCATGTCTGACGTGCGATCCAGGAACAGCCTTTAGGGGCGTGTAAGAGAGCTCCTAAAATGGCTCTTACACGGACAGGGCTGGGATATGCAAATTACCTCAATTGCAGGCAAAAGGCATGCAAATGAGGTTAATTTGCGATTCGGGAAACCAAAACCTGTCCGAGTAAGAGCAGTGTTATTTGCAGAAATGTACTCAGTTGACAACTGAGTACCATTCTGCAAATAGCAAAACGGAGCAGTGACAGCTCCAAATAAAGGTTGCATCCAGTGCAGGAAGCATGCCAATGGCCAAATATATGGCCATGTGAAATGTTTCCTGATGCAATATGAAAATAAAAATATATATTTTTTTGCCGATTTTTGATGTTTAAGCATAGCGCAGTGCCTCGCAAATGGGCTGCGCTCTAAAACCCAGAATACTAAAAATGAAAACCCACAAATGTGGATTTTATTGAAATTGTTAATGTACAATGCAAGGGAATGGCAGGCTGAAGACAACATGGCCACCGAGTAGAGGTTGCTAAGGGGGGAAGCTCAGTCTAAGACATGTAACCAAGCATTAGTAGGCAATCCTATGTAAATGAGTGTTAGGATAGTGAATTGCAAGTTTACATAGCAAATGAGCACAGTCAGTGGAGTGTAGGAGTAGGATATGGGGAGTAACAGAGTAGAAGATAGGTGACATCACGAGGGGGTATGTATGAAAGAAGTGAAGCTCATTGGAACAGAGTGGCATGTGTCAGCTGTCATTTACACATCATGGAAAGAGGTGTGTCAACAGGTAGGCTAGGGAAAGGCAAGAAATGGAAGGTGTATGCCATGGATAACACCAAAGTTTCTTGCTGAGTGTATGCGTGTGCACGCGTGTAACCCCGAGTAAAACAGAGTGCGCATATAAGCATTTGTGCACATGTTTAAGCCAGAGTAAGCATGTATAAGGCTGTTTAAAGAGTTGTAAGCACGTTTGCGCTGGTGTGCATGCATTTTAACCCGAATAAGCATGTTTTAGTCCGTGTAAGCATGTGTGAGCATGTGTTAGCTGCTGTGCGCGTGTTTGCGCTTGTGTGTGCGGTGCTCCCCCCCCCGAGGAAACAGAAAGGAAAAAGGAAGTCCAACAAATAGTAGGAAGCTACCAGGGAGTACTAGCAAAGCTAGCAGGTGAATCAGGCAATCACACAGGCAGTACACTAGCCCATCCCAGCCTAGCACTTCAAATTCTGCAAACAACAGTCCATTATGTTTCTTACAACAGACACTGCAGTAAGCTAATAGAAGTGAAACTGAAAAAGCTTTATTGAGACAAAGAAATGTTAGGGGCTGCCATTGCTGTTATAAGGCGACATATGCAACATGCTGAGGGTGGTGACAATGGAAATGCTGCTGGACAACCCACAGTGAGGAGACGGAGAAGAGTGTACAGGCCCAGGGTAACCTACCAGGGGCTACATGAGCTGGAGATAGTGGAGCGCTATAGAGTGGACAGAGACCTCCTGCAGCAAATTGTTGAGCTGTGCAGGCCTCGCCTCTCACACAGAACCAACATAGGGGAACCCATCCCAGTGGAAACCAAGGTATGTGTTGGCCTAAGAATATTAGCAACAGGTACCTTCCAGAGACCAACTGGTGATATGATGGGGATATCACAGGCATCAGCATTCAGGGTACTACACCAGTTCCTGGATGCCATGTCAGCACATGTCGGTGATCATGTATATTTCCCCAATTCCAGTGAGGTATTGGCCAGCAATATGCATCTCTTCCAGCAAATAGCGGAATACCCTGAGGTAGTGGGTGCAATAGACTGCATGCACATATGCATCAAAGCACCAGCCGGCAAGCGGGGTAGGGTCTACTTCAACCACAAGGGCTTCCCCTCCATCAACTGCCAGGTCACGTGTGATGCCCAGGGCATAATACTGAATGTGTGTGCAGGCTGCCCTGGAAGCTACCATGAGTCCCATATCTGGCATCTGATGCAGCTGTACCAGACATTTGCCAATGGGGACATCCCACATGGTCACCTAGTGGGGGATGCTGGCTATGCACTGGAGCCGTGGCTGATGACACCCATCAGAAACGCACACACACCTGATCAGGAACGCCATAATAAGGCACACGCACAAACACGTAATGTAATAGAGCATGTGTTTGGGCTGCTCAAGTCACGGTTCCGGTGCCTGGACACATCTGGTGGAGCCTTGCAGTACTCACCAACTACATGTACCCAAATTGTCATGGTATGTGCTATGCTACATAATATGATCCTGCAAAAACAGCTGCAGCAGGACCAGCATAGGCCTGGGCCAAACAGCCCCCCACCATTGCCAAGGCCATCACAGGCAGAGCGTGACTCGGAGGAGGAACAACCTGAGCCTGCCCCAGTAGGCAGAAGGAGGTGTGCCCAGTATGCTTTGGCCTTGGCAAAGAGGTAATGCATAGCACATACACTGGCTCAGTAGGAACTCTGGAAATGATACCTCTCTCCGACTCGCACATATAGTAAAAGGGATGCCTAAGTTGACACTACCTGCTTTTAAACATGTACAGGGAGTGTAGTATGTGCATTCAACATAGGCAGCCCTGTAGCACCACCTAAGGCATGATTGCCATGTGTTAAGCAATATAAAGCAGTTCTAAACAGCATTTACCACCATGTAGTATATGCAAGCAAAATCGCACACACCAACTAGCACAACTGTGGTCAATGTTCAGTAATATTGGGCAACGTCCAGCAATGTTGGTGAATATTAAGCAATGTAAGACAAGCCTGGTCTAAGTAAGGCATAGTTGAACAAAAGCCAACATGCTCATATTTGCTTAACTGGCCCTTAAGCAGTCTGGTCTGCTCAGTATGAAAATATAAAGCAGTTATGGACCTCGAACCCAGGATACTGTGCACTATAGCCAAAGTACTGAACCACTAAACCATGACAGTATTGTAGTGGTCAGCCTGTATGAAGAAATGTTGATAAGTCTATGCAAAGTATTTCATGGAAACCCTGCAGGCACAGCATAATCCTTGACACAAAGGTGAGTCCTGCAGTGAGAACAGAACCTGACTTCCAACACACACAGTATAAATGTTAATATCGGTCATGTTTGCACACATCAACAAATGTAGTGGACCTCAGATAGCAACATACTGAAAGGTCACACTGGGCATGCTCACACACGAATAAATGAGACAAATGTCAGGCAACAAAACACGGAATGGCAGAACTGGGCATGCTCACACACTTAGGCCATGTCTGAGTACAGCAGTGGGCCACGCATATCTGGCAGTTGCATGTGTTAACCCAGGAACCTGTCACTATACAGCAATCCGCCCTGTGCACACAGTTATATGACAACAGACATATCTATAATATAGTGGAACCCTGTCATAATCAAATATGTTCTGCAGATACCAAATTTTTTCATAGAAACTGGTAAAGCAAAGATGATAAAGACCTGCAAACAGTATCAGCAATAAACATTGTGCATCTTGAACATTAGCATAAGTTCAGAGGTCGACACTAGGCTATCTGCCCTAGGGCATGTACAAACCTAGCCAGAGTGTGTTTGGCATTCGCAACCCTGTCAGATTACTACACTGTGTGTGTGAATAGTAGGTCACACAAGATAGCCCATGTACATTTAGGCTAATGTGCCTCTGTCTAGTAGGGACACAGAAGATATCCCAGGGGTAAACATACAATCACCCATACAGTTGTCAAGATGCCTCCAGTAGGTGGTCAGTGGGTGGCTCTGTCTATGTGAAACTGGGATTACATTCTGGAGTGAGTGGATCCTCTGGGATAAGAATCTGTCCCTCCACAATGTCCTATTAACATCTGTGCTGAGGTATACATCCCTGGAGTGTGTAGTTCCAAGGGAGTCGGATATCCTGAGGTGGAGCATGTCCAGTAATTCTGGGTTGGGTATATCTGTAAACAACAGGCACACATCATATCTGAGTAGGTGGTAAGCGACTGAGTAGAGCTGGAGTTACTGCATCTGAACTGTGCAGGGCATCTGTGTGAGTCCCTAGATCTGCTTGGTGAGGAACTTCCGTGGCCAGTACAGTTGCTGCAGTTGTCGGGTAAGGTACACCCCAAATGTGTGCATTGTAACCAAGCATGGATGGTGTGAGTATAGGGGCACAAGGACCTCACTCGATCTAGATGTGAAACCATATGGGATAAGGTGGCCCACATAGAAGGTGTGTCCAACCACTTTGGCAATGTGAATGTCAAAGGTGACAGTACGAACAAGTCATGTCCCCAAACCCCTAACAACTCCTACTGTATGTAACGGAGTACTACCTATGTGGTAATGTGTGGGCATGTTGTTATTCCCAAAGGGGATGACTATGCAACTAATGGCATTTAGCTGTAGGCCATGGCTCAGGCACCAGTCATCCATCTCTGTGAGACCCTGTTTGAGTATGCATGTGGCAGCTGGAGAGTTGATCATGGCACCCAGTTTGCAGTCAAGTGCAAACATGGTCAGCCATATTCCCCCTGTGGTATCCTGTACGTCAGATAAATATATACTGAACAAGAGAGGTCCCAGGACCGAGCCGTGTGGGATGCCACATGTATAGTCAGACATGGCACCTGGAATTCTGACCATGTGGCTGCTATCCCTGATCCAGGTATCAATCCATTGTGTGAGATATGTGTCCATATCGACGCTGGTGAGCCTATGCATAATGGCCCAGTGGGTTATTGTGTTGAAGGGTTTTGCAAGGTTCAGGTAGGCTGTGTGGACAGCCATCCCTATGTCGATGGATCTGTTATCTGTTTAAAGAATACAAACAGGTTCAAGAGGCAAGATCTGCCCACAACAATGCTGAAATGTGTAGGACACAGTGTCCGTAGGTTCTCAATGTCTATGTGTATGAGTCCCATGACAATACACTCCATAGCTTTGCAGAACAGGCTACTTAGGCTTATAGGGCAATATTGTCTGTGGTCCATTGTGGCACCAACTCTGTGGAGTGGGACCACTGTCGCTGTACGCCAGCCATTCCTTGGGTACATATCCTGTGGTAACTCCAATATTGAACAGTGATGTAATGTGAGGGTTACGTCTGTCATGATGCTCGTGTAAGATGCAGGCTGGGACACCATCTGGTTAAATTGATACTGTGATGTACGCTTTGGGGAGGGCAGCACTCACCTGTTACTGTGTGATGTCAGGGAGGTTATACTCTGTTGGGATGGATAGTTGCTCCCTAGGGGGGATGGGTGGGAGACATCTGCACTGAACCTGTTTGCCAGGATGTTGGCAATGCCAGTGGGTTCAGGGTAGGTTTAGTCAATATGCAGTAACTCACAGCATATCAGTGAGTGTCCACCCAGGTTCCTGACATAACTGAAGAAGGCATGTGATAGTCCTATGTGTCTGTTGCAATTGTCCGGTAGAACCGGCCCTTAGAAAAGTTCATGAGTGATCGTAGCTGTCTGCTAGTACAGATCAGAGATGCCTTCCCAGTCTGGGATTGTGCTCTATCATGTAGTAGCTTCCTCCTGACGTTGCACAGCTTATTAATGGCTGGGGTCTACCAGACAGGTCCCCTGCCATTGGAGTAGTGAGTCCTGTTGTTATTTGGGATAGCACAATCCATGCAGTCCACTAGGTGTCCATAGAATGTGCATATAAAGGATGCAGCAGTGTGAGCCGTATTTGCCACTGTCTCAGGGTCTCTGAAGGATACCAACTTGCTGCGGTGAAGTGCGACATTGGCTCATGAGAAGTTCACCAAGATTACCCAGGATGTGTGTGTGGAGGGTATATGTATGTCCAGTGAGATACATGTATGTTCTGACCTTACCAATGAGGGGTATATTGTTGGTGTGGAACATAGAGTCCCCATGTTGGTGATGATCAGGTCCAATATGTATTCCCCCTTGTGGCTGTGCTGACTGTTTGAGCCATAGCCATAGCATATGAGTCTAGAAATTGTAGCGACTGTTGGGTAAGGGTGTCGGGGCTTGAGTAGTATCCCCAGTCAATATTTGTGTATATGAAGTCACACAATATAATGGTGTTTGTGGAGACCTTCATATTCTTCATAGTTTCCACGAAAGCTGAGCGTGGTTCCTGAGTTTGGGAATGTGTTCTGTAGCAGGCAACAAACTGAAAGGCAGTATTGCACAATAGTAGTTGTATATGTATGGTCTGTGATGCTTTGTGCAGTGCTACTAACCGGGAGGTGTGTGTATCTGTGATGTATATGGATACTCCCCCTAGTTGTGTTGTCTGTTCCAAGTCTTGTGGTCAGAAAGCATGGAATGAAACATAACCTGGTAGTGCTGGTGTGCATAAGTGAGCCTGAACCAGGCATCTGTTAGTGCACAGATATCGCTATCCTCCATACTGAGGAGTGTCCTGAGTGGCCACAATATGAGGTTAACACAACTGTTGTTGAGCAGCATTACCCTTAGTTTAATTTAACCTGTAATGTCTATGGAGGTGGGTTTGTCTTCTGAGCCCTGCTTAAAAAAGGCACTATGGTGGTGGCAAGAGCCTTAGCCAGCATTCCAAAGTCCAAGGGTGACAGGTGTAAGCTGTCCATAGTGAAGCTACGTGGCATGTTGAGCATGTCACCATAGGCTGACAGACACTGTATCCCCTATGAATTAAACAAATTTGTTAGGCAACTGTTAAATGTGATATGCGTGTCCGTATACTGTGACATCATAATTGGTGGGTGTAAGATGCTAGACAAGGTCAGGGTCATACTGGCCTGGGCTACATGATCAGAGTGTTCCTCCATGTATCATGTCATGTGGTCCAGGGAGTAAAGTCTGAGGTTATACACACCAGCATGGACAATGATGGTGCCAGTCCTGTACTTGCTTTGAGTGACCTGACTGTCTGTGTTATGTGGCAGATCCTGGCACCCTTAGCCCAAAGTGACTATTCCCTTGTTAGGGCTGGTGAGTGGTACGTCAGTGTGTCTGACAATAAGTGTCACCTATTACAAGTGTATTAGGTGTGTTGTTTAGCCTGAAGGGCAGTGACTGTGTGGCAGGCTGACATTGTGAATTATGTGATATGTGGGTATTGTAGTGGGGTAGCAGGTGTATGTGTGTCTGCTTTGGAGGTCTCTGCTGCTTAGGCAGAGTACATTTACAGCATCTGAGTATGTCTATGTGTGATAATGTGGATTGAGTGCTGTTGCTAGAGGATATGTGAGACTGATATGTGGTGTGTGTGGTTACCTTCACCACCTGATAGACTGTGTCAGTCATGGATCGAGAGAGTTCAGCACCCTGTATGTCTATATAGGTGCATCTCACACATATATCTGAGTTTGTCAGGAGGAGGAGAGGGTTGTCTGTGTACATGAGGCAGATGTGACATTGTGTCAATATCACAATATCCACCAGCTGGACTGGAGAGTACACACGAAACCGACCCCTGGACATGCCAGGATATTATCATGACATACTCTGTAGCCCGATCACAAAGGATCAGTAGGATGTTAAGCATGTAAAAGAGTATAACAGTGATTAGTGCTCATGTTCGTTGGTGTTTTCTAAAGAGTAGCTGAGAAGGAGTCCAGACTGAATCATGACACCTCCTTCAGCTATGTCATAAATAGCAATGTACACCCATATATGTCCTGAGTTAGGGCCAACTGTACCTGAGTGACAATGCCGACATCATGACAGACAGGCCCATATGTACATACCCACCTCCCACTGACAATAGTCCATATCATCATACCAGGAGATATCACATGTAGAATGGATGAGCAGCTACCCCCACTGCCAAAAGCATGGCAGCAAGTGGAATACATTGATTCACAATATGTGTCATGCACAAACTACAGAACAAACAGATCATGCACATGAAAAGTCAGCTGAGCCTCACCCCCTACACAGGATGTGGAACCATTGAATGTGTCACAGCTGCATATGGCACTCCCCACAAGTGTTGGTGCACAACACACCATGGGAAGTCAAGTCCAGTACGCCTATGAAGTATGATCTGCAAGGTCATGGAGTCCATCATGGTTGCAGCCATAAACAGAGCTATTGGAAGCTGACATACACACAACCCTACCAACTGTGGTATGTTCATGTGCGGATCATGGTTCCCAAACATGCTAGACTGTTTGCAAGGCAGCCACCCAGGACATACATCAATGAACACATCTACACATGTGTCACATAGACTTTGAATAGCCCTTTATCAGCATCCCAAACACATGTACTATCCACAAAACCAACAAGCTGTGCATAAATATGTGTTGACATATGACAGAATGTAAATGTATCCACAGATAGATCACACAAGGTAAGGATTCTGAGGTCTTGTTCAAGCTGTTGACAACCCACATGGACCATTCCTGGAATGGCATAAAACAAAGTGTACACACATCACCATGTCCAGTCTGATGATGTCACCATCCTATAAATACAGCAGGAGAAGGGAAACCAGCCAGTAAAGCAAATAGTGCACCATGTTAATGCGTCTCTCTCTAGTATCATAACATAGTTAGGTAGGGGTTTGAATCCTGCAAACAGTGAGTGTGTGTGTGTGTGTGTGTGTGTGTGTGTGTGTGTGTGTTTGTGGGGGGGTGTATGTGTGCAGTTTCCTTTGAGAGGGGTCCCTTTTTTGGAGACTGGGAAAACTCACTAAAAGAGGTACATTCCTCTTTGGAAAGTCTGATGATGTCACCATCCTACAAATACAGCAGGAGAAGGGAAACCACCCAGTAAAGCACATAGCGCACCATGTTAATGCATTGCTCTCTAGTATCATAACATAGCTAGGTAGGGGTTTGAATCCTGCAAATGCTGACTGTGTATGTGCGTCACTGTTGGTCATTGCGGTGTGGGTTTTGCTTTTACTATGGTATGACATAGTATGATTACAACAGTAAGTGCATTGCACACATCAGGTATCTGTGTGGCAAATATATATGTGTACATGTCCCCTCAATCAGTACATAGGTGTGAAGCCTGCATACTACATGAATACATTTGTTTCCATTGACAGGTTGTGCCGCTGCTTCTCAGATCGTAGGTCACATATGTATGTATGTGACAAGGCCATCCACTGTCATGTTCTGTGGCCAAGGTCATCTGTGGCACACACACCCATGACAGTTACTTAAGAGTAGTGTGAGTGAGGGTATATGCCTGGGGTATATGTCAGACATGGTCATACACAACAAAGACTGCCAAGAATGGACAGTCTTTATAGGTGTACGACTGCCTTGTGGATATGCATTCAGGCCTCTAATGTCTTATGTAATACACCTTGGGACTCCACAATACCTATGGATATGTGGATACAAAGGGACACATGACATAACATGAGGCTGTATGTACACATTGGTAACCAACATACATGTTGAGGGCTACCACCTGTGTGGTACTGACAGGATAGTATGTATAGTACATGAGTATGACTATGCCATAGTCGGCTTACTGCTATACAGCATGTATCAGACAACAGGTATCTGTCTGAATGATACCCTTGTGTAGGATATGCGTCCCATCCAGGGAATGCATTGTAGGCCAATCCATGCATTTCCAGATTTGGATGGACACATCCCTACTGTGTCTGCATGTACCTAAGGGGGCTATATGCCAAACAGGTGTGGTCACAGGAATGGGTGGTGGTCATTACCACTGGTTAGTGTTATAGTGTAGCACCGGAAGGATCCAATTGTTACTGGGTTCCCTACTACTGTGTGTCATTTGTCAGGACATCATCCAATGATTGCTTATAGTCATGCTGTTGAGGTAGTGTATACTACCAGACTGCAAATCATTGACAGATATTAACGGTATCACCCACAGCATAGTGTCAACCCATGTCATACACATGTCTACCCATGTTAGTACATAACTGTAGTAGAATGCATACCGGCCATTGAAAGATACTATGAGATGTTAACAATGTGTACGACAGGTATGCCACACATCCCATGTGTCCACTAAGCACGCACATGAAGACAGTGCGCACCCACCATGTTCACAGATGTACACTTGCTAATCTGTACTGCACACATCACACATGTACTGTCCACTCACTAACACATGCTGGCAACACATTACACTTCAGCCAAGTGGCACATGGGTGGACAATACATACTCAGACCTAACAGTGGTGCAAACAATGCTACATTGGCAATCAGAGCTTTGATGCATAATGTCTGCTCAGATATACCTACAAGGATGTCGTTACACTTCCTTGTTGACAACTTGCTATTATTGCTACACTGCTATAGTGTCACCCTGTGCATCAGCACCATGTTAGCCTGTCCCTCCGTCAATGCTGCAGATGACAGGAGGCGACACAGGTATCATCATATGCACAGGGCGTTATGTTGTTTGCCAGAGCCTGACATTGACCCATCCAATTGACATGTTTGTGTGTGTGTGTGTGTGTGTGTGTGTGTGTGTGTGTGTGTGTGTGTGTGTGTGTGTGTGTGTGTGTGTGTGTGTGTGTGTGTATACACATATACATACCTATATATGGGGTACATTTAGACATCAGGTCCACAATCTCTAACTCTCCTTCTTGTACAGCTGCACTGTTCTGCCTTGCTACGACACAGACAGGTTCCTCATATGGACACAGCCTAACATTAGGGGGGTATATATAGGGTCAGATTGCAGGAAAGCCTATTACACACCTATGGCATTTCAGCATGCTACAATACATGTTAACCTGAGTGTCCTACAAGTGGTGGGCTCTGGAACCCACGTGTCCATCATTATGGCATTACTTCCACCACCAGCTATTGGCCACAGTAATATACATCCTTTCCATTGCACAACACACACTATGATGGCTTACATCTTGTCAGTCAGTGCTGATCTGCACAGTTGACAGGTATGGCTCCTACCTACAGAGACAGACTCTAATGTCCATAGCAGTTGTTCAGCTGAAGATCATTACAACAGCAACACCTGATGGCACATATATATCACTCCACATCATCTACCCCAGTATTATGGTCCAAGTACTACAGTCAATTACATGCATATATAATTCACATACCTGTTGTGGGGATGAGGTCTGCTGTAGATAGTGTCTTTGTAGGATTTTTTTCTCTCCTTAGCTATGGCCTTAGCCTGATTCCTTTGTTTCTGTTTTTGGTTTGATTGTGGTTCTGGATCTGTTTTCTCTTTCCGTGTCTCTCGCTCTCTCTCTGTCTGTCTTTTCTCTCTCCAGTAAATGGATTGAGTTGCTTGGAATAGATTGCAGCATGGCTTTTTGGGTGATGCACATGATCAGGTGATGGCCACTGCACTAATCAGTGTCCTCCACTTGCTACCTGCATGCAGCATGCTGTGTAGTATTTCTGATTACCACTGTCATGGCAACCCACTACTATAAATCCCTACGTCATGTGTGCATGGTCCCTTTACCTTTCCTGTATGGTGGACATTCTTCCTGTGTGTGGGCAGCAGTTTTACAGACAGCAGGTAGCAATACCTCTTACATGAGAACTTGCACACTCAGGACAGCTACATATTTGTATGAGGTTCGAGAACTACAAACAGAGTGTGAGTACTGTTGTTGTATGCATTGAATAGCACCAGTGTTACAGGGTTTATGTGTACATACTAGTTTAACATGGACTGCAGTCTGTCTGCATAACTCTCAACTGTATGCCTATCCACTTGATGACCAAAGGTGTGTGTTATGTTTTGCCTGTCCACCACACAGGTCTTGTGTTAGATATATCACTGGCTGTGTGTTTATGTTGAGTGCTATCCGTACATGGCTACATCCATTTGTGTTTCTGACTTCATGTTCCTGACTAAGGGTATGTTGCAGACTATCCTGTAACACCAGCGACTTGCTTAGTGTATGACATCACTATTTCACATATGGACCTGTGTTCCACCCTCTGTCCTCCACCTACATTCCAGGCTTTGTAAATATGACATGCTGTCAGGGGTTGTTATATAGTGGCATGTGAGTATGTCATGCTGCCATTCCTGCCATCATTCCACTGCTGTTGTGGCCCCCACACATATTGTGGGGTTGGGTCCCTATATGTGTGGGCTTCATCTGCACAATACATGTGTGCCCTTATGCAGTCCAGAATCCAGTGTATGTAACAGTGGTATATGTCCCTGTATGTCAGTCTATGGAGGGAGGAGGATGCACCATAATTAACCTAGGGTGCTATAACATGTGAGGGGTATCAGGGGTAATCTGCCTTAAGGTATCTGAATGTACATTACCATACAATTTACCTTGTGTAAATGCAGGCCTACTGCTACCTGCTATACAGACTGTTCTGTTTGTCAGTGTGATTGTGATGGTTTCAGTTATGCCTTGTTATGTAACAGATGCATCCCATTGTGTCAGCTGAAGTCTTTACCCCCTAGGGATTGTGTACAGAGTGTAGTTAGAGGCTGCTGGACTATACATCTGCATTACTTACTGTTGATTGATTGTTATCCTGTGGCCCAGTCTGTGTTTACTGTTGTACTACTTGAAGGCCTTGGCCTGGACAGCAACATATATAATGCTTTCTCGAATACTGTATTAATTGATCTGTTTGAGAGTTGCTTTAGTCTGTTTATATGTATTTCAGAGTCTAAAAAGGTATATGACATGGCATATACAACTGTAATAGTACACAAATAAAGCTTTCTCATGTATGCAAACCTGTGTGTGGTGTTATATCCTTTGACCTCTCTGTGGGTATATGTTTCGGGCAACAATTGTCTTTTGTATGGGTGACTCATACAGGGTCCAGTTGGTAAGGTGGCAAATGTAGACATAAAGGATGTTCCGTATGGTGTGCACCCTCTAAATATGTATCTTCCTATACATATCCCTGTGTGTGTATGTATAGTTACATATATATCTATATATATGTATATATATATATATATATATATATATATATATATATATATATATATACACACATATATATATATATATATATATCTATATATATATATATATATATTTATATATACATATATATATATATATATATATATCTGCATATGTGTGTGTGTGTGTGTGTGTGTGTGTGCCTCTTATGAATGTTTATTGCTTACACATTGTAAATTTCCTATGGTAGCCAGACTGTACTGCATGATATGTTATTGATACCAGCTTGACATCATACAGGTGGGATGGATTACTGTTAACATCTTGTGCCCATGTTGTGTCGGGTCCTGGTTATGGGGCTTGCAACAGTTGGTACTGTACTGCAGGGCAGACCTGTTTGGCTGTGGGGGGGGGGTAATATCAATACGTACAAGACGTATGTAGCTTGGGCCCCCTCACCCCCATTAATGGTGCCTGTGGTCATATATATATATTTATGTTCTCTTTTATATCTATATATATATATATATATATATATATATATATATATGCACACACACACACACATATATATATATATATAAATATATATATATATATATATATATATATATATATATATATATGTATATATATAGATATATATAGATATATATATGTATATATATATATATGTATATATATATATATATATATATATATATATATATATATATATATATATATATATATATATATATATATATATATATATATATATATATATATATATATTTATATATATATATATATATATATATATATATATATTAACTAAGAAATGAACTTGACAATAAAAGCATTCAATAAAATAGTAAATAACACCAACAACTCTTGTAGAACTTTAGCTTTTCGTCTTATTTATTATCAAGACTTCTTCAGAAAGACATGTTTCATAAGTATGAGCAACCATTTTCACTTCCTTTATATACATTAGTTCTAGCAGGCTATTTAAATTAACAACAGTTCCTTTCCAATAGAAAAGTGTGAACAAGCAGGGTGCTGTGTGCATTTTCATTAACATTACAATTGCAGTTACATAAGGCAAATTGGTCAGACAGTAATAGCCTTGTGGTGCCGTGTGCATACTAAAAGGGATAGTGTGCAAAAGGGATCGTGCAAAAAGGGATTGTGTGCAAAAGGGATCGTGTGCAAAAAGGGGATTGTGTGCAAAAAGGGACTGTGTGCAAAAAGGGATTGTGTGCAAAAAAAAAAAAAAATAAAAAAAAAAAGGTTCGGGGTGGGGGGGACGACCAGGAAAGATGACAGTCATGCTGTGATGATTCTAATATAAACACGTAACTTATGAGTGTTTGCCTCCAAAGGTAAGTAAAGAAGGGAACGGAGGAAGGTGGAGGAGTCAGGTAGAGAGTCCTACTATGCTTTGGCATCGGTGTGTGTGTAGAGAAATGTGTGGGTATGCCACCTGATGGGGGAGTGGGAGGAATGCGGTGTGGACTTGGGGGGCTGTTAGGGGCCGCCCATGACAAGGAGCCTATGAATGACAGTGTGCCCCAGAAGACTGTCAGTGCAGATGGTACCACCGTGGGCTGGTTTGGATGGTATCACCCTGAATGGCTGCGTGAAAATGTGAGACCGGGGTATAGTTGGTGGGGTCAGTGGGGCTAGCCTGGTGATTGGGAGCATGTGTGTAGGGGGTATGGGAGTCAAAGTCAGAGAGAGAGGGAGCATGTGTGCAGGGGGTAAGGGGAGTCAAAAGTCAGAGAGAGAGAGAGAGGGGAGAAACACATTATATTCACTTGCACAGTTGTAAATCCATAAACACATTAAATCTACTTGCACAATTCTTCAAACCCTCTTGCACAGTTCTTCAAACCCTATCACATTTCAATCTCTATACCATTTAAGTGCACATTTAATGTTCAGTGTCTCGTTGAGACCTGGATAGACATCAGCTCTCAGTTCTATCTGCCATTTTAATTCCCAGACTTGCAGGAATGTGTCCATGTCCCCTACAAATTCTGTTATTTTTTCCAGCACTGTGAATTTGAATCCTGTGAAGTTTGGGCAAATAGTACTGTGTTTAGCCAAGGCATTCAAACTGTCCTGTTTGTGTATTGCTGCAGTGTGTTCTTTAATATGACTACTCAGCTTCCTGTTCGTTTTGCCGATATAGAAATTCCCACAGTGTTCACAGAAAGCACAGTAGACTACATTTTTTGTGTTGCAGTCATAGTGGTCATGTAGACCGACAGTTCTGTTGCAGTGCGGAAGGTGACATTGTTGTTTTTCAATGTGTACACAGGCAACACACTTGCAGTCAGACATTCCAGGTTCTGTCGATACTTCGCTCTGTGGGGATGGGCTTTTATTCCTCTCGAACGCACCACCAAAAGAAGAGGTTCGTTTGAAACAGAAGTTTGGGAGTGTCCCAAGTAACTTTGTCAGACCTTTTTCTCCTCCCAAGATGTCCCAATTGTTGGTGAGGACCTCTAATTCAAACATATCGGTGGAAATTGGAAGGGAAACTTGACACCCAGTCCTTTTTGTCCGTTCTGTGCCCTTGCTGTGAATCCCTTTTCCAGGATTGGTGGGTACCTGGAGTGTCTGTGCTGTATGATCTCTTGGAACAGGTTGTCCACTAGATACTCTGGGTATTTTCTTTCTAGGAACAAGTTTCTGAGGTAAAACCTTCCTTGATGAAAACCTCGTCCCTAAAATGAGTCTGGATAACCGGATGAATTGTCCTTTACAATATTCTTTTCATGAAATGGGGATGCTGGCTGCTGAACTCTAGATAGTTATTCGGAAAGTGGGCTTGCGGTAGATGTTGGAGGCAAACTGTCCATTTTCGGGTCTATAGTGAGGTGGATATCCAGGAATTGAGTGGTGGTTCCGATATGTCCTACCGTGAGGGTCAGGAAGTCCAGACTCTGGAAAAGGGTTTCCAGAAAATTGCTCAGAGAAAGTCTGTCCCCTTCCAGACAAAAAGACGTCATCAATATAACGCCTGTACATTATGGTGTTGTTGTAACCGGGTAGTGATTCAACCTTATCCATTTCCCAGGCACTGAGGACTAAGTTTGCATATGCTGGGGCCATTTTGGACCCCATGGCTACCCCTTTCTGTTGGTGGTACATCTTCCCGTTGAATTGAAAGAAGTTATTTCTTAATACTGCTTCTGTTAACCTGCATACAGTATTAATCTTAGTCCCGCTTAGGTTGGAGTGCCTGTTCAGGTACTGTCTGGTGAGGGTCAGTCCTTTGGCGTGGGGGATGTTTGTGTAGATTGCTTCTACATCTAGGGTGACCAGTAAATATTCCCCTCCATCCAGCCTTAGTTTGAAGATGTCATTTAGAAAAGCCCAGGAGTCCTTGATGTAGTATTTGCAGTTCTGTACAATGGGGTTAAGGATGTGGTCCACGTATTATGAAATCTTTTCTGTTTTTGTCCTTCGGTTCGATACCACATGGTGGAAAGGTGGATTTTCAGGGTTCTTGTGAACCTTGGGGATTCCGAAAAATTTTCCAAGGCTGGGTGTCATGACCTGCATGAAGTCTTTTTCGTCTTGAGAGATCTCATCCCTGAGGTACAGTTCCAACTGCAATTGTAATGTTAATGAAAATGCACACAGCACCCTGCTTGTTCACACTTTTCTATTGGAAAGGAACTGTTGTTAATTTAAATGGCCTGCTAGAACTAATGTATATAAAGGAAGTGAAAATGGTTGCTCATACTTATGAAACATGTCTTTCTGAAGAAGTCTTGATAATAAATAAGACGAAAGCGCTAAAGTTCTACAAGAGTTGTTGGTGTTATTTACTATTTTATTGAATGCTTTTATTGTCACGAAGTTCATTTCTTAGTTAAAATTTCTTCAATTTTTTGAGTTATATATATATATATATATATATATATATATATATATATATATATATATATATATATATATATATATATATATATATATATGTATATGTATATATATATATATATATATCTATATATATATATGTATATATATATATATATATATATATATATATATATATATATATATATATATATATATATATATATATATATATATATATATATACATATATATATGCATATGTATATATATATATATATATATATATATATATATATATCTATATATATATTTATGTGTATATATATATATATATATATATATATATATATATATATATACATGTATATATCTGTTTAGATATAAATGTATATACACACACACATGCATCTACATGTTTAAATACATTTCCTGTACTGTTAAATGCCTCTGCTGGATGATATGTTTGTAAATATATCAGGGTTAGGTATATCTGACATGGCTTAGTGGTAAATCACTTTTGGTTATGGTGTGCAAAGTCCTGAGTTTGAGCCTTGCTGAGGCTGTTTTTTTTTTGTTGCTGGGCAGAAGAAGGGCCATTGGAGACAGAGTGATTAAGGCACTTTTAAGCAGTTGTAAGTGGGTTTGCATGGGTTTGCGCAGTGGTAAGCAATGCTAACTTCTGGTTACAGTTTCTTATACTCAGCTTCTAAATTGCTTAACCTGTGCAGGCATTGCTTACCCCCATGCAAACAAGCTTAAAC
The DNA here is from genome assembly GCF_019279795.1 of Protopterus annectens. Classification (NCBI taxonomy): domain Eukaryota; kingdom Metazoa; phylum Chordata; order Ceratodontiformes; family Protopteridae; genus Protopterus; species Protopterus annectens. The sequence goes on along the minus strand of NC_056729.1, from coordinate 1,849,299,927 downwards.
CCGCTTACTGCTGCTTAAAAGTGCTTACTCCCACTTACCCCCATGCTACTTTCTTTAAAAGAAATGAAAAAGGGTTGATAGGAAAGTGGTGAAAAGGGGCAAAAAGAGGGAAAGACCGTAGAGAAAATAGCTAGGGATGTGCAGGATGGGTGTAGCGAAGGTCCATAGCTGCCCATTTCTTCTACTGCAACAGCTGTGCACATACACTGAATTTGGAGATAGATTTGGACACTCATACCCCTGAGAAAAGGGTGAGGACAACAATAATATGTTGTTAAGCCAATTAGACCAGATTATATGTGTCCAGTGGGCACGTGTGAAACTGACAGCTATGTATGGAGGTGAGATTATTTTGGGGAACAGGTTGCCCTTTTTTATCAGGTGAGAGTGGGATGTTGGGGAGGGATAGTAGGTATATTTGGGGAGGTAGGTTGGGTAGGTTAACAGAAAAGGCAAACAAGATGCATACAGGGGCAGTATATGACACATGTGGGGGTAAACATCTTGATGGGGAGGGGTGTTGGGAAATTGGAAGCCCATGAACCCTGTAGTGGAAACAGTAGGATTGAGGTCCCCACCCATGGGCAGTTACCACTGCACCTTCACAGCCCCAAAGGTGGCTGTTCTGGGGGCTAAGTAGGAGAGCCAGGCCGACCCCTTAGTCATGACACACGGCCCTCAATCTGGCATAGCAGATCTCTGACTTCCCTGTGGACCTTGCTATGCACCATGACCTGAACCTGATGATGGGTTCCTGTCCACGCCCGCTCCCGGGGGAGTCGAGCCCCATCTCATGAGGTGGTCCCACCCATAGGTGGTGCAGGACCAACAGACAAGGAGGTCCCGGGTTGGGCCCCAGACGTGCTGGTGCCCAGTGCAATGGCCAGCTGAGGTGGGCAAGGTGGGTTTGCTGGGAACCACATTCCCATATATGCTATGGTGTTTAAGTTTTATCAGCATATGTGGGTTAGTAATAGTCAACACATTCCAAGATTAGGTATAACATCATGCATAGATATTCCCATTAACCCAAATGCCAGATATGGAACAGCTACATAGCAAACAGAACACATGCATATATGGGACCACAGTGGTAATTACAACAGCATGCAGGTACATTGATGGCAGCATGCCACCAATGTGGGAGAATTTCAACATACGACATGCATAGAAACAGATTTAAATAATTATCAAACAATAGGGCATATGTCCCAACATTAGAGTTAAGTCAGCACATACCAAGTGAGTTGTGTATTTAGTTTATTGTTGCAGATATGGTGGGTGGGGGGGAATATGTCAATTAACACTTAGTATATTCCTGTATTTTGCATTACTTTCCTAGTCAGTGCTGTTATCTGTACCTTACAAGTATTAGTACACTTCCCTATTGCCTTAGTTTGGACAGTGGTAAGGCTGTCGACAACTATATGGATGAACTGGTTTTACCTGCAGTATACACCTCTTACCTTGTATACCTGTGGAGGAATTGTCTAACTGTTTCTACACATACTCCAAGATTCCAGGTTGATGTTATGCACATACCTATCCATCTCTTTTTGCACACACTCTGGGCATGTCTTGACCGCACGCAGGTGAACCAGGACATATTTTGACTATTGCCCTCTTAAACCTTTAGTGAATTGTATGACAGGTTTGTTTTCATTGACATTTTTCAAATATGTACAGGCCTGACAGTCAGTTATATGACATGAAATATTGCCTACATGTTAGAGATTAGCACACTGATATGCCAGGAGGACAGGGTGACAACCGGCAGATATGGGTCGATTAAGTGGACATTCTGGACATTTCTGTACACTTGTGGGGTATGATTCTGCATACAGCTTACTACAACTCCCAGGATTCGGACCATGGCTGTGTCTGCTAAAAATAAAACACTGTGCATCACAGTTGTGTGTGCTATATAGATATTGCTGTGTATCTCTTATCTGATTTCTGTCTATAATTATCCTGTGGTTTTATATTCTGACCTTGTATTACAACACTCTTATACAGGATTCCTAGACAGTTATATTATGTAGCACAGTGTGGGTGACAGTGATGAGTAATACCATATTATTCAGAGCAACTTCAGCACTAACAATGCCATACACTACAAGAGTAACAGTACCAGCACAGGATATCAATCTTTTATTTCCAAGCACAGTGTTCATATCTGACAGACCTGTGGGAGCAATATTTGTTAGCACTACCTGAATGTTGCCACACAAATTACCAGATTCCACATTAGTATTATACACATACATCTCACTCTGTTACTGTACACACTCTTGTCACAGCTTGACAATATGGGGGTGGAGATGGGACATACTTGGCTTTATAGGTTCATAGGTTCATACTAGGCTATCTGCCCTAGGGCATTTATAAGCCTAGCCAGAGTGTGTGTGGCTTTCACCACCCCTTAGGATGAGAATACTATACCCATTAGTTTGCTGTGCCTCTGTCCAGCAGTGATACAGAGATGATTATTACTCTCATAACATTTTGGGGAGTTGCTAGAGTGACAGGTTTGTTCTTATAGATGTCTGACAATCAGTTGTATTTCCTGTTTGCTGCCTAAATGTCTGGGATCATTCCACTGATTTTCCAGGGGGACAGGGTGACAGGCAGCAGATATGGACCAATTTACTGGACATTTTGGACATATCTGTACAGTTGTGGGGTATGATTCTGTATGGAGCCTGCTATCACTCCCAGGATTTGAACCATGGCTGTGTGTGCTACAAATACAACAGCTCATGTCTCAGTTGAGTGTGCTATTTGGATTTTTTTGCCTGTCTTTTCACTGTTTTTCTGTCTAGGTCTCTCTCAGTTGTACTGTATGACCTCTTGGGATTACACCAGTCATATACAGACATTCCTATACATTTTATTTATGTAGCACAGTGTGGGTAACAGTGCTTAATACAACAGTACTATTAAGTGAATGCAAATCTACATTACCATACGATACCAGAGTAAACATATGCAGTCCAGCAGTTAGACCTTTATTGTCAGGCTATTGTGCTTTTATTTACATACAACCTATATGAGACTCTTCTTGCCATATTCTCTGGTGTATGCAGTATATGCCTTAAACAATACAGGTTTTATACAGGCAATTAACTTACTACTACTTTTAGATTTATTTCCTATGACAGTACATGCAAGAGTATTACTAACCTGCCTCACATCACAGCTGCTCCAATCTACATCCATGGGCCTCCTGGTTCATAGCCCGCTCACCTGCCGCTGTGAAAGGCATAAGAGGAATATTTAGCCATATCTATCCATAATATACATGAGCTAGCAATTAGTAAACAGGTAGTGGACTGATACTTACACATGGCTGGGACTTCCCCTGTTCTCATAGCCTCTTGGATCCACTGATCCAAGAGATCCCCCTTTCGCTGCTTCAGGTCGGCATAGTGATGCCTGACCTTCTCACCAGTTCAGGGTATGCCAGTGGCACTGGTGAGGTCATGGGCGAGATAGTCCCAGGCTTCCACTTTGTATTGGGAACCCTGGTACTAGCCCTGTAGCAGTCTCATTTCATGGTCTTTCACGAGGAGTCCTGCCATGGCTCTGGACTCCTGGATGCCCCAGCACTGCAACTGAAAGCACACACCCTCTCCCATTCTAGACATAGTGCCTACAAGGGGAAGCTACATCCAGTTATGATATGTATTCCCACCTGTTGGGTTTAAATAGGGCTGGTCTCCTGCACTTTGCTGTGATTGGATGGTTTTGAAAAGGCTAAGCTATGGACACACCTGCTTACATAAGGTTGGCATTGCTTAAGGGGGTGTACCAATGGGCAGATTGAGTTAGCTGGCCTACATATTGCTTACACCTACTAAGCTGGGCTGTGCAATGTTTAGCATTGCTTAATATTTAAGTTGCATTATATTTGCATTTAAGTTGCAATCTATTTGCATTATGGCATTGATTTATTATTCATACACTGTATGGGGTCCTTGTTTTTATTAGGGGATTTCAACACTTTATTACAATGACACCTCACATCTGGGCTTAATGCAGTACTCCAGTTCACATATTTATGTTATGTAGTAGGTTATACAACATAAAACTGTATATAGATTCCTTTTGCATGTTCAGTTTGAATTTCCTATAGTGAGGATCTGTTTGGTGATACCTCAATCTTATGTACTGTCGTGATGGCTTAGTGGTTAACTACTGTGACTATAGTGTACAGGGTCCTGGGTTCAAGACCTGCAAAGGCTGTTTATTTTGTTTCTGGCCAGAACAGAGGCTGATGCATACAGAGTGATTAAGGTACTTTCAAGCAATTCTAAGTGGGTTTGTGCGAAGGTAAGCAATGCCAACCTCTGGTTAAATATGCTTACAGAGAGTTTGCTTCAATATTGCTTAACCTGTGTGCGCATTGCTTACTCCCATGCAAACAGGCTTAAACTCACTTGCTACTGCTTAGATATGCTTAATCCTGCTTACTACTGCTTAATTATGCTTACTAGTGCTTACTCCCACTTACCACCACACTAATTTAGACAGTAATGTGTAATGTTTCTTGGGAAGGTGGTGGATTTGGAAACTCTATGGAGTTATCATTCATTACACATTTTACCTTCAATTTGTATACCTGATTCCTGTGTGCATATACTGTATGGGGCACTTGTGATTATCTGTGGGCTTTGCAACATTATGACAATGACACCTTACACCTGCATTTAATGTACTACTCCAGTTCACAAATATATGTTATGTCATAGGTTATGCAACAAAATAAATTGATCATAAAGTGATTTGACATATAAAATGGATTCTATTAGAGTGGGACTCAAACTGGGAATGACTGCTCATAAGGCAAATGCTCTGCCCACTACACTATTGCTGTACTGTTTCATTTGCATATATCTTGCTTTTTATCCTCTTGTGTCATTTAAGCTGCATTAACCATAGCTAAGCGATGGGCAAACCTGTGCAACTACGGTTAAATTTAATCTGTTTTATAAAAAAAACTTCTTTAGCTTTACTTTTTAAATATTGCTCTTGTAAACTTGGGGTGATGTTGCTGGGGGTATGTGAACACCTATGAGAGGTCTCGCGCATTCAGTTTCATACTCTGCTGTTCTTCATTGCAGGGGTGTGTCTATTCTGAGAGTTCTGCTCTCAGACACGCCCCCTGCACTCTGTGTCTGTTTAGGAGCTCAGGCAGCACGCCTTCATTAATATGCATGGTGCGCTGCTGTCCTGCTCCTAAATGGCCGCTTTCATGCAGGACTAAGCTAGCCTTGCATGGAAGGATAGTGAATTCAGGGGAGTGTGTTTATGATTTTAAGAATGTATGAAAAACAGCTATTAAAAGTAATTGTTTGTGTTTATATGGGGATCAAGATTAATCCCAGTAAATAGAAGAGCATTATATATGAATAAAGATGAAGGAGAACTGGCACTGTTAAATCCAGTGATATTTGCAAATTCATTACATTTGTATAAAATGTTGAGAGCCCCAGTGCTTAAATCTGAACTTAGACACTTTTACAATAAAAAACACAATAGGCCTTCAAACAGCAATTTCCAACTCAGAAGAATGTAAGCTTAAGCCTAGATGGCATTAAATCACCATATAAGAGATTGGACTGAAGGAGGTATTAGTTTCTCTGATCTAGAAATATATACTTAATGATCAATTATTAAAACAATAACTTTATGGCTAAGTTCTAATTATTTTGCTAAGTTGAAATATAAGAAAAATGGTTAGAATTAAATTATTTAATAAGAGTACATCATAATAAAATATTAAATAATATTTTAATTGTTGCTAAAGGAATACTTTTCAGAAAGTAAAAATAAACCAATTAGATCATGCTCTCTTACTATTCTATTTAACATTTTTTTTAATTTATATATAAAATCCCATAATATAAAATATGGCTGTTCTTATTATTTCCTATTGCATTTACAAAAGATAATATTTACACTTTAAATTTATTAAAAATGATAGGATTTAAAGAGAAAAACTTAATATTTTAACATCAATTGATAAAAATGGGAAAATGCATTCTACTGATTATAAAATAAACAATTTTGATATAAATAAAGAACATGTGTCTAGATATACAAATCTGTAGACAATCTGTCATTCAAATGATTGATATAATGCATTCAACAATAAGAAATAAAGTTCCTAAATTTATAGAATTTTTAATTAATCTAGTAAGTCATAATGTTGATCGGAAAGTATAGTTATCTAAAATATATAAATTAGAAGTATGACAGTATATTATAGGGTGGCCTAATGGTTAAGGTGTTTGCCTTACAAACACAAGGTGCAGGGTTTGAGTCTCACAAGGGATAATTGGCTAGGCTTAAAATGGCTCGCAAGGGCAGCTAGCTTAGTACTAATCTATTTCTAGTTCTATTTCTATTAGGATTATTTCAGATTGATAAATGAACACTCTCCAAGTGAAGAAGATAAAAAAAATTAATACGTTGTCTTCAAAACAAGCTGTTCTTTCATGGTACCAAAGATTATTCTCCCAGAAATGTATTCAAAGAAAAATGTTAACACCATAAAGTTGAATTAATGTTTAAGAAAGAACTTGGATGTTGGAGATGTAAATTAAAAATAAAAGCTGATTGGCAACATACAGTATGTTTTATGATTGTAAACAGTTTAACTGATTTTTGCGAAAACACAAACTCATTTTTACAAGCTATTTCGTCTAACCAAATCCTTGGTGTTATTTAATGTGCCAATTCCTACATGTATTGCCAGAATAAATATCCTCTTTTCTGGTGTATTTTGACTATATCAAGGAAAAGTTATTACTATTAATTTGAAAAAATAATCTGCCCCTACTATGAAAGATTTCAAGAACATTGCTAAAATGTATGTCAACTTGAATTAGCTACAATCAAGACAAGAACAGAGTTACTTTGTATTACAATACTTGGTTGAAATTTAAAGATCTGTTAGAAAACATGTATGATAATGTCTAAAACTAGTATTTTAGAAGATGAAATGATTAACAATTTGTATTGTTTGGTAGACACCTTTTGTAAATAGTTGATGTTTGTTGAAATTAATTTTTACTTTAATTTTTAAGTTTAATAATTTAACAAGTTGAATTGTTTTTAAGTTTTAATGTTATAAATTGTTAATCTGTTTTAAAATTTTTAATAAAAAATAATTAAAAAAAAAAATGTAAGCTACCGCTCCTGCCACATGAGTGTAGAAAGAGTGTAGGACACAAACCTTCCTAGTATAAGATAACTATTTTGATGTCCAAATGCTTAAATCAAAACTAAGAGGCTTAGAATAACAGTTACAATGTAATCAGGCTACTAACAAGCTGTAAGCAGTAGATTAAATGCAACTGAACACTTTAACGCCTAAAACACCAATTTTCTGGAATTTCTGCAATTTAAAAATGCTTGTTTCAGCTACATATTGTACTTATTTTACTGCCTGCACTTTAACAAAGTTGTTTGTGTGTTTAAATTACCTGTTTAACTGTTGTAGGCTATAGACTCAAGTGTGATAGCCATTTCTATGCATTTAAAGTGTTTTTTTATTGTATCTGCTTATTTTCTGAAAAAAAAAACCCAAAAATATACTTGTTTTCCTGCCTTTCTAAGCTAGTATAGTTCAGTTTTCAGGTTAGTGCTGAATTCAGGCTGTATTACAAGTTTCTGTGTTTGCCCATACCTTACTTGGATAAGAGGAAGTTTCTCTGTTCACTGTGAAAGAGGGAGCTTTGAGCAGCCTATCTGTCCCTGGAGGAGTAGTTTCAGCCCAGAAATTAGTAGTTTATTGGTAATTTTGGGCTACTTTCTATCTCTTTCATTTCCCTGCTATAAAACACACATTTGCAAGGTTTTTGTGCTAGTATACAGCTCAGCAAGCTCCTGCTTGGTGCCCTGCAGCATTCTACAGTAGCAGAGAGTCAAAAGAGATGAGACTTTAGAATGATTAATTATCATTTTTCTGCATTTTCTTGCTGCCTTTAGCTAATTCCGCCTAAAACACCAATTTTCCAGAGTTTCTGTGATTTAAAAAGGCTTGTTTCAGCTACATATTGTACTTATTTTACTGCCTGCACTTTAACGAAATTGTTTGTGTGTTTAAATTACCTGTTTAACTGTTGTAAGCTACACACTCAAGTGTGATAGCCATTTATGTGCATTTAAAGTGTTTTTTTATTGTAACTGCTTTATTCTCTGAAAAAAAACAAACAAAAAAAAACTTGTTTTCCTACCTTTCTAACCTAGTATAGTCCAGTTTTCAGGTTAGTGCTGAATTCAGGGCTGTGTTACAAGTTTCTGTGTTTGCCCATACCTTACTTGGATAGAAGGAAGTTTCTCTGTTCACTGTGAGAGAGGGAGCTTTGAGCAGCCTATCTGTCCCTGGAGGAGTGGTTTCAGCTCAGAAATTAGTAGTTTATTGGCCATTTTGGGCTAATTTCTATCTCTTTCATTTCTCTGCTATAAAACCAGCATTTGTGCAGTTTTGTGAGCCGGGCAGCGCCGGTTAGTTAGGGTATAACTATTCCCGGCTCCACAAAGTCTACTCTTCAAATTTTCCCTTGGAACTAGACAAACTTTCAACTTAAGCACTCAAACCATTCACTTCTCATCCCAACACTTGCTCAAAACTCATAGCAAGCACTAATAAACCTTAGCACTAGACCCCCCTATACTGTAGAGAAGGACAAGGCTCTCTATTCAACCTTACCAGCCAGTCAGTGAAACAGCTCACTGTACCTATCCAGGCATGTCCAAAGGGCAGTTTCAGGTGTACTCTCTGGTCCAACTGGTCATTCTGGGCATTTTGAAGCAATGTTGCAATTGCCTCATGTACACAGACAACCCTCTCCTCCTTCCACCAAACACTAATACATGTGAGAGATGTAATTATACAGCCAAACTGGAGGCTAAGCTCTCTCAACCCAAGACTGGACCAGGCAGTCAGGAGGAGAAGGGAATTACTTGCATCACACCATCAGTCTCACATAGACCTATGAAACCAGCACTGGCAAAATACACACATAAATACATGAAAACATACTCGAAGGCTCTAAATAAAAAATTTGCAAAAGAAACAGAGACCTCCAAAGCAGACATCCAAGCAACCTCCATCCCCCAACACAAACCAAGAAACACATACTTCATAAAACCAGTGTGCCACACAATCACAGCCCTTAAGGCAAAATAGCATACCCAACACACTTGTAATAGGTTACTCTATAGTCAGGCACACTGATGTCCCACTCACTAGGCTGAACAAGGAGAAGGTTACTGTTAGCTGCCTGTCGGGTGCCAGGATCCACCACATAACACAAGCACTGAGGTCACTCCAGAACAAGTACAAATATGACTCTGTCATTTTCCATGTTGGTGTGAATGACCTGAGCCGTACCTCCCTGGACTACATGAAAAGAGACATAGAGGAGCTCTCTGATCACATAGCCCAGGCCAGCATGACCTTGACCCTGAGTAGCATCCTGCCCTCACCAAGAATGATACCACTGTATATAGAAAAAAATGATCAATTTCAACAATTGGCTAAGCTTCTGGTGTCATTCAAAGGAGATCCAGTGTCTGTCAGCCTGGGATAACATGCTCGACAAGCCACGCTGATTCTCTAGAGATGGCTTGCACCTGTCACCCTTAGGCTTTCGAATACTGGCCAAGGCTCTTGCCACCCCCATAATGCCTTTTTTAGGCAAGGCTGAAAAGACAAACCCACTGCCGTAAATAGCACAAGTAACAAAAAACTGAGGGTAATACTACTCAATGCCAGAAGCCTAAGTGTAGTAGGTGAAAGCGCTCAACTCTTTTTTTGACTGTTGTCACATAGACGAAAAGTTTTCGTTTTATTATGTATGTGTAAGTTGATTTCGTTTATTAAAGTTTAAAACAGCTTTTCAGCGAAACTGTTCTGCGTTTCCTCTTGCTTTTGTTGCATAGAGAAGATAGCGCAGTAGTAGTTAAGTTATTGCAACGTTGTGTGCAAAATCCCAAGAAGGGAAGACATCCCTGATCAGTATCAGCAAGAAACTACGTTCCCTCATAAAATCATCCAAGGCTAGCTTCGAAAGAAAAATTGCCATGGACTCCAAAGATAACCACAAAGCATTCTTTAGCTATGTCAAGAATCTAAGTGGCAATTCTCAGATCTGCTCAGAGTTAGTGCAGAATGGCACAAAATACACTGAACTGACTGATATAGCCAACATCCTGGCAGACAGGTTCAGTGCAAACTTCACCCCCTCCCACCCCCAAAAGGGCCCATAACTATACCAGAAGAATGTAGTGCCCCTGAAATCACAGACACTCAAGTTAAAACAGCCCTCTCCAAAGCCAAAAATACAGCATCAATGGGACTGGATGGTGTCACAGGCTGCATCCTACATGAGCTCAAAGATGAACTAATCCCTCACCTAACCACACTGTTTAAACTCAGCCTCTCCACAGGCTACATGCCCACAGAATGGTGCACAGCAATGGTTATTCTGCTCTACAAAGGTAGAGCCACAACTGACGCCTAGAACTATCACCCTATAAGCCTGACTAGCTTGGTCTGCAAAGCTATGGAGTGCATCATCATGGATCTCATTAACAGAGACATTGGAAACCTCCAAACACTGGACCCTACCCAGTTCAGCTTTGTTAATGGAAGATCATGCCTCCTAAACCTGGTGGATTTCTTTGAGACAGTTACCAAGGCTATAGACAAGGCAAAGGTGGTCCACACAGCCTACCTAGACCTCGCAAAAGCCTTCAACACCATTCCCCACTTGGGTATTATAGACAACCTCACCAGCCTGAACATAAACCCCTACGTTATGAGATGGGTTGCCAACTGGCTCACGGACAGAACCCACATGGTAAGAGTTGCGGGAGCTAGGTCTGACTCTAAACTGGTTACAAGTAGCATTCCCCAGGGCTCAGTCCTAGGATCCCTCCTGTTTGGCATATACTTCTCAGAGGTACAGGCAAGCACAGGAGGACTATGTCTGACCAAGTCCACAGATGACTGCAAACTAGGGGCTATAACTGACTCTCCGACTGACACAGACATCCTCCAAAAGGGTCTCACTGAGACAGATACCTGGTGTCAAAACCATGGCCTCAAGCTAAATGCCAAAAAGTGCATAGTCATCCCCTTTGGAAAAAACAAAGTACCCACAAACTACCACATAGGTGGTAGCCCCTAAATACGGAAGACGTAATAAGGGATCTGGGCCCCAAGTAGATAGTAACCTCTCCTTTGATAATCACATTGCCAAAGTGGTTAGAAAATCCTTCTATGTGGCCCTCCTAATCACAAAAGGGTTTGCATCCAGATTGAAAGAGGTCATTGGGTCCCTCTATGCATCACTCATCAGACCCATCATAGAGTACAATGCCCCATTTGGGATGTACCTTACAAGACACCTGCAACAACTGAAAAGACCACAGAAGTACCTCACGAAGAGGATCACTGGCCTCAAGCAGATGACCTATGCAGTAGTACAAACTAGAAACCAAAAACCAAACTAGTAATCCACAAAATCCGACTAATAACTGTGAGCCAATGAACTTGTAAAAAAATACAATTTTATTCCATTCGAATGAAGCACTTTTCATTGGCACAAATGTGTCAACTTCTTCAGATTCAAAACAGTTTTTTTCAAACACACACACACCGCTTAAATCACCGTATTCTTATCATATGATCAGCATCAGCTGGTACTGTTATTCTAGTACCTGCACTTATTTAAGGTGGTATTACATATGAAAAACAAATTTGCATATAAACAGCATGTTGCAACGTTCGACAGGCAGTAAAAACTAATCTAAACAAACCAAATGAAATAACTACCTTTAGCACCCAGTATTGACTGCTTATAAAGAGCAACTAACATTCCAATAAAATGAATAAAACTTGTAATAGTCCTAGTAAAATGACTGTCTTAAAAAGTCAAGGATTATTAACCAGCCACAAACCCGAAATGGTTCTGCAATATCAGTTAGCACCATTTTACAATGCAAATAAAAAAATATATATATGTATTGGTCATCAATACACCTTCAATATTTTCAACATTTAATATTTTTATTTGCATTGTAAGATGGTGCTAACTGATATTGCAGAACCATTTCGGGTTTGTGGCTGGTTAATAATCCTTGACTTTTTAGGACAGTCATTTTACTAGGACTGTTGCAAGTTTTATTCGTTTTATTGGAATGTTAGTTGTTCTTTATAAGCAGTCAATACTGGGTGCTAAAGGTAGTTAATTTCATTTGGTTTGTTTAGATTAGTTTTTACTGTCTGTCGAACGTTGCAACATGCTGTTTATATGCAAATTTGTTTTTCATATGTAATACCACCTTAAATAAGTGCAGGTACTAGAATAACAGTACCAGCTGATGCTGATCATATGATAAGAATAAGTTGATTTAAGCGGTGTGTGTGTGTTTGAAAAAAACTGTTTTGAATCTGAAGAAGTTGACACATTTGTGCCAACGAAAAGCGCTTCATTCGATTAGAATAAAAGTATATTTTTTTACAAGTTCATCGGCTCACAGTTATTAGTCGGATTTTATGGATTACTAGAGGCCCTATGCAGCTCGAATGAAGAAACTCCAGCTGTACTCGGTTGCATACCGCTTACTCAGAGGTGATCTCTGCCTGACATACAAGGCCATGTCCGACCCAGAATTGATGGGCATGCTCCACCTAAAGAAAACCATATCCCCTCGAGCCACACGCTCCAGGGATCTAAACACCACCACAACAATAAGTAGGACGTGCTGGAGGGATAGATTACTGTCCCAGACACTTCCCATGCTCTGGAACAAGATTCCAATCTACATTAGGCAGAGCTCCTCACTAACCCTCTTCAAGAGAAACCTTGATGAGTGGATGGGAAACAGAAAGTTTACCCCCGGGATCACTTCAATGCCTCTGTTGGACAGAGGCACAGGGAACTAATCTAAGGGGGCGGCAAAAGCTAACACATTCTGGCTAGGCTTATAAATGCCTTCAGGCAGATAGCCTAGTACCTACCTACGAACTTATGAACCTAAGAATGTGCAGCAAAAGTCTAAATAAAATAATAAAGTAGGAAGAAGCACAGATACAGTAAAAGCAGCTGAATAAAGTAAATTTTTAGTTAGTGGGAATGTAGGAAACAGAAGATAATTCAAATTTAAGATACAAGGGGGGATTCCCAGCTGATCTCTCAGTGTTCAGTAGAATCAGCTGAAGAGATGACTGGGAGGAGTGTCCAATATCAGATTTATAGTATGCGCAGGCAACTCAAAAGTCACCAAGTTTAAAAGTACAACAAAACAGGGCAGGTGGGTGGGAAAAAATCAAATGCAGACATAGATCACCAATATTCAAGCAGAAAACAGCAAATCAAACAAGCGCCATTTTAAATAAGCTTTTTTTTGTATTTAATTTTAAATACAATCCACCATTCTGAAAAATTAACATAAAATGTCTCCATAGTAACATGATCTCTCCATAACGGGATGATTTCTTTTCCTTTTTCATTTCATTATTGATTTATTATTTTTAATCCCTATCCTAGTTTTATATGTTCCTTATTTTCATTTATCTTCATCTGTATTGCTAAATGATCTGTAAATCATGTTACAACTGCTCCCCTTCTGCTATATTTATTCCTTCAGTTACTATTAAATATAACCAATTTACCACATTTCATACATGTTTTCCTTTTCTTTTGCTTTTTAAATCACAGTAAAAAATCCCCTGTTAATATAATATTCATATTCACTACTATATAATCCAACAATTGTTGAAATACGTTTCCCCTTTTTTACAGATAACGTAAGCCTATTTATTTATTATTTATTTATTTACATTTGTTGACCAGGAGTGCCCGACTGGACGTAGGTCCATTTTCAGCGGAGGCCTGGGGAGAAAAGCTCCACAGCTAAAATAAACAGACAGTAGTTACATTGGATTACATAGCGATTAACAATTTAACATAGCAATTGTTATTAAGCTATAATTCCATATATTTTTCTTGTCAGCTCACATAAACAATAGTTAACCTTCCCACCCTTACTAGTGTTCCATGTAATATCTTCACTGCTCTTCTGCATGATACTGCTATGTATGAACAATGTTACATGTAATATCTTCACTGCTCTTCTGCATGATACTGCTATGTATGAACAGTGTTCCATGTAATATCTTCACTGCTCTTCTGCATGATACTGCTATGTATGAACAGTGTTCCATGTAATATCTTCACTGCTCTTCTGCATGATACTGCTATGTATGAACAATGTTCCATGTAATATCTTCACTGCTCTTCTGCATGATACTGCTATGTATGAACAGTGTTCCATGTAATATCTTCACTGCTCTTCTGCATGATACTGCTATGTATGAACAATGTTCCATGTAATATCTTCACTGCTCTTCTGCATGATACTGCTATGTATGAACAGTGTTCCATGTAATATCTTCACTGCTCTTCTGCATGATACTGCTATGTATGAACAGTGTTCCATGTAATATCTTCACTGCTCTTCTGCATGATACTGCTATGTATGAACAGTGTTCCATGTAATATCTTCACTGCTCTTCTGCATGATACTGCTATGTATGAACAGTGTTCCATGTAATATCTTCACTGCTCTTCTGCATGATACTGCTATGTATGAACAGTGTTCCATGTAATATCTTCACTGCTCTTCTGCATGATACTGCTATGTATGAACAGTGTTCCATGTAATATCTTCACTGCTCTTCTGCATGATACTGCTATGTATGAACAGTGTTCCATGTAATATCTTCACTGCTCTTCTGCATGATACTGCTATGTATGAACAGTGTTCCATGTAATATCTTCACTGCTCTTCTGCATGATACTGCTATGTATGAACAATGTTCCATGTAATATCTTCACTGCTCTTCTGCATGATACTGCTATGTATGAACAGTGTTACATGTAATATCTTCACTGCTCTTCTGCATGATACTGCTATGTATGAACAGTGTTCCATGTAATATCTTCACTGCTCTTCTGCATGATACTGCTATGTATGAACAGTGTTCCATGTAATATCTTCACTGCTCTTCTGCATGATACTGCTATGTATGAACAGTGTTCCATGTAATATCTTCACTGCTCTTCTGCATGATACTGCTATGTATGAACAGTGTTCCATGTAATATCTTCACTGCTCTTCTGCATGATACTGCTATGTATGAACAGTGTTCCATGTAATATCTTCACTGCTCTTCTGCATGATACTGCTATGTATGAACAGTGTTCCATGTAATATCTTCACTGCTCTTCTGCATGATACTGCTATGTATGAACAGTGTTCCATGTAATATCTTCACTGCTCTTCTGCATGATACTGCTATGTATGAACAGTGTTCCATGTAATATCTTCACTGCTCTTCTGCATGATACTGCTATGTATGAACAGTGTTCCATGTAATATCTTCACTGCTCTTCTGCATGATACTGCTATGTATGAACAGTGTTCCATGTAATATCTTCACTGCTCTTCTGCATGATACTGCTATGTATGAACAGTGTTCCATGTAATATCTTCACTGCTCTTCTGCATGATACTGCTATGTATGAACAGTGTTCCATGTAATATCTTCACTGCTCTTCTGCATGATACTGCTATGTATGAACAGTGTTCCATGTAATATCTTCACTGCTCTTCTGCATGATACTGCTATGTATGAACAGTGTTCCATGTAATATCTTCACTGCTCTTCTGCATGATACTGCTATGTATGAACAGTGTTCCATGTAATATCTTCACTGCTCTTCTGCATGATACTGCTATGTATGAACAGTGTTCCATGTAATATCTTCACTGCTCTTCTGCATGATACTGCTATGTATGAACAGTGTTCCATGTAATATCTTCACTGCTCTTCTGCATGATACTGCTATGTATGAACAGTGTTCCATGTAATATCTTCACTGCTCTTCTGCATGATACTGCTATGTATGAACAGTGTTCCATGTAATATCTTCACTGCTCTTCTGCATGATACTGCTATGTATGAACAGTGTTCCATGTAATATCTTCACTGCTCTTCTGCATGATACTGCTATGTATGAACAATGTTACATGTAATATCTTCACTGCTCTTCTGCATGATACTGCTATGTATGAACAGTGTTCCATGTAATATCTTCACTGCTTTTCTGCATGATACTGCTATGTATGAACAGTGTTCCATGTAATATCTTCACTGCTCTTCTGCATGATACTGCTATGTATGAACAGTGTTCCATGTAATATCTTCACTGCTCTTCTGCATGATACTGCTATGTATGAACAGTGTTCCATGTAATATCTTCACTGCTCTTCTGCATGATACTGCTATGTATGAACAGTGTTCCATGTAATATCTTCACTGCTCTTCTGCACGATACTGCTATGTATGAACAGTGTTCCATGTAATATCTTCACTGCTCTTCTGCATGATACTGCTATGTATGAACAGTGTTCCATGTAATATCTTCACTGCTCTTCTGCATGATACTGCTATGTATGAACAATGTTACATGTAATATCTTCACTGCTCTTCTGCATGATACTGCTATGTATGAACAGTGTTCCATGTAATATCTTCACTGCTCTTCTGCATGATACTGCTATGTATGAACAGTGTTCCATGTAATATCTTCACTGCTCTTCTGCATGATACTGCTATGTATGAACAATGTTACATGTAATATCTTCACTGCTCTTCTGCATGATACTGCTATGTATGAACAGTGTTGCATGTAATATCTTCACTGCTCTTCTGCATGATACTGCTATGTATGAACAATGTTGCATGTAATATCTTCACTGCTCTTCTGCATGATACTGCTATGTATGAACAGTGTTCCATGTAATATCTTCACTGCTCTTCTGCATGATACTGCTATGTATGAACAGTGTTCCATGTAATATCTTCACTGCTCTTCTGCATGATACTGCTTTGTATGAACAATGCTCGTTCCCTAAATTCCATATTATATTTCCATCCCATATTTTTCTGTCTGCAGTCTTTCTTTCTTTGTTAAACATCGTATGTCTTCTAATTCAATTATGTCTACATCATGATTATTAAAAGATCATAGCACATTACTAGGCTTCTGGTACTGAGGCTCTTATAAGCCTAGCCAATAAATTAGCCCATATTCCCACAAGTCAGCATCCAGTGCCCCTGTCCAGCAGGGACACAGTTGGAATCCCAGGGGTGTATTTTCTTTTTCCCATCCAGTCATCCAGGTGCCTCTTAAACAGGGCTAATGAGGTACTCTGCTGGACATGGAGATGGAGTCTATTTCACAGATGTGGGAGTCTCTGGGAGACACATCTTTCCTGCCAGTAAGTCCTATTGATGTCACAAACCAGTTGAGGGTTTACGTGTGGGTCATGTGAGTGAAGTTTGTCTTGCAGATATGCAATTTCATCAAAGTGGGTGCAGAGATTTCTCTGTATGCCAGACACAGATCACCTCTGAGGAGTCTTATCAGATGGAGTAGAGGCACAGGTATTTTAGCATATCCATGTAGGATAGATATTTGAGGCCCTGGATTCTCCTGGTCAGGGACCTCTGTGGTGTCTCCAGCTGTTGCATGTGCTTTCAGAGGTACATGCTGAAAGGGGTGTTATACTCAATGATGGGCCTGATAAGGGAAGAATACAGGCAAGTTATGACTTCCTTGTTCTGGGAAGAAATACTCTTACTAGTGAGGTGAGCCATGTAGAAAGCTGTCTGTACAATGGAAGCAACATGGTGATCAAACGTTACATGGCTTTCAACTTGGGTGCCCAGGTCCCTCCCAACTGCTTGTGTGCTTAGAACATTGTTATTAATGTGATCATTTGTGGAGATGTCACTCTCCCCAAAGGGGATGATGATGCATTTTTTGGCATTTAGTTTGAGGCTATGTTCCGGACACCAGTCATTTGTCAAGATGTGACCCTCTTGTAGTATGTCTACATCACTAGGAGTGTTGACGACAGTGCACAGCTTGCAGTCATATGCAAACTTGGTCAGCCATAGAACTCTGGTTTTCGCTTGCACCTCAGAGAAGTATATACCAAACAGCAGGGTCTCCAAGAGAGGTCCCTAGGGTGTGACGCTCATTACAGGTTTACTACTTGAGGTAGCGTCTCCTGTTTTGACTGAGTGAGTTCTGTCAGTGAACCAGTTAGCTACCAAGCTGATCACATATGGATTTATGCTAAGATGAGATAGTTTATCTATTATGCCTGAGTGAGGAATAATGTTGAAGGCCTTGGCCAGGTTAATGTAGGTGGTGTGCACTATCTTCCCCTCATTCACGGCTTTGGTGACTGACTCAAAGAAGTCTTCCAAATTTAACAGGCATGATCTTCCCTTGACAAAATCAAACTGTGTGGAATAAAGAGTTTAGAGGGTGCTGATGTCCTTGTTAATGTGGTCCATGATAATGTGTTTCATGGCCTTGTAAATCAGGCTAGTTAGACTGATGGGTCTATAACTGCCTTGATCGGTGGTCATTCCACCTTTGTGCAGAGGGATGATGATGGCTGTCCTCCACTCGGCTGGGATGAAAACAGTACTCAAGCTTAGGTTGAATAGGGTGTCTAAATGTGCCATGTGTTCCTACCTGAGTTGATGCAGGATGCAGCCTAGGATGTCATCAAGTTCCATGGAAGCTGTGTTTTTAGCCTTCGAGAGGGCAGTAATGACTTGTCCCCTAGAGATAAGGTGCTGGGGATATCCTGGATTACTGATGGGGGGGGGGACAAAGGGATGAAGTTTTCACTGAACCTATCTGCCAGCAGGTTGGCTATATCCACAACATTTGTGTATGTCCACAACATTTGTGTATGTGGTATCCTTGACCATCAATTCTAAGCAAATTTGGGAGTTTTCGCTTAGATTGCGGATGTCTGTGAAGAAGGCCTTATGATTATCTTTAGTAGATGTGGCCAATGTGGACTCAAAATTAACTTTGGAAGACTTCAGCAATACCCTTATTTGCCTGTTTAGGCCAAGGAGAGATTACTTCCAATTTGGCACCTATTCCTTCTTGGCCCTGGACAGCAATTTTTTCCTTTTGTTGTAGAGTTTATTTATAGCCAATGTCCACCAGACAGGTTTACTCTTAGTTGAGGCGGAGGATTTTGTTCTGTCAGGTATTGCTGAATTCATGCATTTATATAAATGGTTGTATAGTACATTGGTGTATGTTTGGACATTTGTGACAGTTCCAGCTGTTGGGGTGGGGGCTGTGAAGCTGTTAAGACCTTCCCTCAGGAAGTTGTAATCAGCTTTGGAAAAGTTTTTTTGTTTAACCCTAGCTGAGGGGGGGGGTGATGGTGTCTTTGAAGCTGACTGCTTTGTGGTCTGATCTTACCAGGAATTATGACACTGTTGGGGTACTGCAGTGGTTTCCCATATTGGTTATTACCAAGTCCAAGATGTTAACACCTCTTGTGAGGGTGTCAACCAGCTGGTCCAATGGATTGGCATTGATGAAGTCAAGGAATCTTTGAGCATTTGTGTTCTGGCTCAAGTAGCTCTTCCAATTAATGGTTGGGTAGTTAAAATCGCCCAGGATCAGGGTATAGGATTCAATCTTAATAGATTCAAGGAGGTCCAGATAGGTGACATGGGCATCCTGAGTCAACGCTGAGGGCCTGTAGCTAACTATGATTTGAATAGGGGTCTTGTCAACCGTTAACTACACCTGGAGCATCTCCTGTGTGTCATACTGTCTGACCAGTCTGGAGGTGTGTCTCTTTAATATATGTTGAAACACCACCTCATTTGACTTTGCTGCCCTCAGTTTGGGGTCTGTATGTATGATAGGATGAGTAACCAGGTAAAGCTGGGGTGCTCTCTGCAGCCTTGCACCAGGTTTCTGTGACTGCACAAATGTCAGCATCTTCCAGGGTTAAGAATGCTTGCAATAAGTGCAGTTTCATGTTGAGACTCCTAGCATTCAGCAACATGACCTTTAAATTGTGTTTAGATGACATTATCATGTTGGTAGTTTTGACCTGAAGACATTACCTAAAACAGGCACTGAGGGAGAGCCAAGAATCTTTGCCAGAAGCCTGAAGCCCAAGGGAGACAAATGCATGCTATCTCTGACAAAGCATTGTTGTATGTCAATCATGTCTTCCCAGGCCAACAGGTACTGGATCCCCTTAGAATGACACCAGAAACTAAGCCAATTGTTAAAGTCGTTCATTTTTTGTTTGTAGTGAGGCATCATTCTGGGTGACGGTAGAATGCTGCTTAAGGCTAGTGATATACCTGCCTGGAACACATACTCAGTGAGCTCAGTCATGTCTCTGTTCATATAGTCCAGAGAGATGCATCTCAAGTTATTCACACCATCTACTATGACAGAGTCATAGCAGTACTTGTTGAGGGACTTGAGTGCATGGGTGATGTGGTGGATTCTGGCTCCTGACAAACAGCTTACTGTGACTTTCTCCTTATCCAGCCTGGTGAGGGGCTCATCTGTGTATCTCACAATGGATTCTCCAATGATTAGTATATTGGGTTTATGGTTAAGCCTTGATGGCTATGAGACACAGGCATGTGGACTATGTATGCTGTGTGGTCTGGTAAGCTGTGGAGTTTGTGTGTGTTTTTGTCTTGGAGGTTTCATTTGTTTAGGTATGTTTTCATTAAGAACCTCTGCATTTCTGGGTGTGTGTTGTGTTGGTGTGGGTGATGTCTGAGTGTGGTGGTTGTGCAGACAACCTTCTCAGTGCCAGGTATGCTGGCTTGTGAGGGAGAGAGCATTGATTCCAGGTTTTTAATGTTATTGCATCTCTCACAAATTCTGTTCTTAGGTGGTAGTAAGAGAAGGTTGTTCATGTACATGAGGCAGTTGCTGCACTGACTCAGGATGCCCATATCAACCAGATTGGCAGGAGAAATTGTAGGATACTGTTCGCACATATTTGTCAGAATAGGTGAGGGAGATGAGCTAAGATGGGGGTGAAGTTGGAAAGATCTGAGATTGGTACTAGTAGCTTGTGTTTGTACAGAGGCCTTAAAGACATTTCCACAACCTCAGGCTCGAAAGAGTGCTAGTAATACCTTGCAGTGGGTTAAATAAGCTCAGCAGTAGTGCGCGACACACAAACAAGCACAGCCCCCTGCAAACACTGGGTTTAAATACCAGAAAAGATGGAAGAATCTAGAAGCTCAAATTACTACCCAGTCCTGCTAGCCCCTGCATGTTCAACCAATCACTCATGCTAGAGAAAGTCAGGCAGCCCTGTAACTCTCACTGACAGAGAAGGCAGGCCCCTACCAGCACAAGATGGCGGCCAGGAAACTCAGCAAGCAAAACAAGCAGACCTAGATACAGCAAATATGTATCAAGACTATGCGACTTGACTAGAACACAGAAAACTCCCAGAATGCACAGAAAGGCACAGATAGAGCACTCACAAACAGAAAATACAACTCTCAATATGAAAAAAAATGCTTACAGTTAAGTAATTCAGTAAAATGCAGTTACAATAATGAAATACTACTTAACAATGAAAATATGGTTAAAATAGTATAAAACTTTACAAGAATGTAGCGAAACAGTAAAAAAGCTTTATAACAGTGCAAAATGTAGTAGATTGGCTGTATAGCACAAATGTAAGTGCAATTCAATGAAATAAATGTAAAAAAAACAAAACGTATTCTGCTCTTGCAGCCTCAGGGAATTTCTGCTATGTCACAGTGATAAATCACCACTCCTCAGCCTAGTAAAAAACATTTATGAAACAACATTGTAATCCCATCTCTCAGTCCAATAAACCCCTATTGTCATATACCTTTGAAATGTCCAACACTTTACAAATACTTTTAAAGTGTCTTCCCAAAGTCCCTCTTTTACTTCTGTTTGAAACTGTGTTGGTATTTTGTTCTATAACTCAACCCATTTCTCCCATTGCACATGGGGTCAGGGTACCACATCAGCAGTGATCATCTCGTAGAGTCGATGTCCACACTGCCAGGTGACTCGCTACTTATCAGTTTCTTCATTAACGTGCTGCTTCTTCCTTTCTCCAATAGTTTTATCCTGCCGTTTCTCTTCACATGACCATTTTCCTCCTGTCTGTCCTTATCTGCTTCATATAATTAAATGTTTCATCATCTTCTGTATTTGATTCTTTATTCAGTCTCTCTCCAAGACCTCATCTTATCCAGTCTCTCATTCCCAGTAGTTAACTGAGGTTTTCCTTGATTGCCAATTGCTAGTTGCAGTCTCCCTTCCTCTGCTTTATTTAATATAACCAAATGGCAACAGCCCTCTCTCCTATTTTTCACCTCTCTGGTCACTAAATAAACATTTTACTGGATTTGCCAGGTGTGTCATGAATGGAGTTCTCACTACCTTACATCTACTTGACTTCTAGAGCAATGCTAGCCTATATGTTTTATTAAACGTTCATGTTTTTCAGTTAAATGTTCCCCTTTAGTGCTACGTCACTCTAACTGAGCTACTAGTTTCCCAGGTTTTTACAGAAAGAGGTTAATAAGACGTAATCGAATCCCGATGGGGTGAGAAGTATGCTAGATGCATTTATGGCACATTGATATTCTGGAAGCTTCATGTACCTATGGATATTGTGAGCACTAGTTTCCCAGGTTTTTACAGAAAGAGGTTAATAAGACGTAATCCAATCCCGATGGGGTGAGAAGTGTGCTAGATGCATTTATAACACAGACATTTTGGAAGTTTCATGTACCTATGGATATTGTGAGCACTAGTTTCCTAGGTTTTTACAGAAACCGGTTAACAAGACGTAGTCCAATTCTGATGGGGTGAGAAGTATTCTAGATGCATTTATAGCACAGACATTCTGGAAGCTTCATGCACCTATGGATTTTGCTGACATTCACTTTCGTTATAGGAAGGTGCTGCTATAATAAATGTTTACGTGTTAATGGCTAGTCTCTGGATCAGTGTGCTTAACACCACTAATCTCAGCAAATCTCATAACAGCTAGTGTTGTTGAAAAGCAATTCTAGTAGCAAACGATTTGTAGGTTTCAATTGCTGCCAATTTGAAATTCAAGTCTTCAGAAAGCTCTGTGCATTATTCTCTGACTGCACAGCCAGAGCTTGACCAAGTCATCTCACAAGATATCGCAGAGATAACATAGTCTAAGAAACAAAGTAAAACGTTGCCGTCCATCCAGCTGGATAAGAGTCAAACAACTAGTGAACCGCAGGAACAAAAGAAGGCTAGTGAAGGGTGACTTCTCAATGTAACTTCAAGTATGGCAAGTGTGAACCCTGGGACTTTGAGTTTGTATCTACAACTATAAAGAAATAAATTCTAAATCCAAATAGTTGTATTTTAAAGAGCTGATCTTCTGCAAGTTAAAGTTTTCTTGAAAGTAGTATCTTATCTCTTGACTATACAGATTTTCACAGAGTGTCCAGATTTTTCCCTCACATGTTTTGGTCTGATTCTCATAAAATTGTGGTTTTCTGACAAATCATTGAGGGTTGAATTCAGAAAATAATGACATGGATTTGAGTTTTAGATTTTATACCATTCAGAAAAGTCATACTAATGCAAAACTTGTTATTCTATCAAATGTCTAAGTTTGTAAGGGTGGGTGGCCTAATGGTTAAGGTGTTTGCCTTACAAACAGAAGGTGAAGGGTTTGAGTCGCCCAAGGGATAATTGGCTAAACTTAAAATGGCTCGCAAGGGCAGTTAGCTTAGTACTAACCTATGAACCTGTAAGAGCAATATTTTAAAAAGTGCCCCTATTTTTAGAGCCTTGATCCTCCCATTTATGGATTTTTCCAGATTTCTTGCTGTAAGAGGTTGAGAGGTATGGATAATATATTAATATACAGCTGTTATTTGTTTTGTGGATCGGTACACAGCAGTGACTGGGATTTTGCCCTTTCCCCACTGTTTTGTGATCTCAGAGTTAGTATATGTAAGTAGCATGGGATGTGGAAGCACTGCTGCCCACATAGGGAGTGCAGGGGGCATGCAGGGGGCTTGCCCCTGCATAAAACATTGGTTTCCTTTTTTTTAATTAATTTTGTGCATTGTAGCTATCTGTAGTTAATTTTCTAAGTGTTTACGTAGTAAGTCAGCAGTATATTGAAATTAAATCATATAAATAGCAGGGCTCTGAGGTAAATGGAGCTGCCCTCACTGGAAAAAAACACTTAATGGTTCCTTCAAATACATGATGCATGAGTTGGACCTATCTCATCCAATGGCAGGTACTTCAGATCATTAATGGGTCCTTCAAGCTCATGATGAGTGAGCTGGGCCTATCTCATCCAGCAGCAGGTGCTTCAGGCTATTAATGGTATATTCAAGGACATGATGAGTGAGCTGGGCCCATCCACTCCAGCAACAGATACTTCAGACTATTAATGTTATCTTCATGGATGTGACGAGTGAGCTGGGCCTATCTCATCCAATGGCAGGTGCTTCAGGCTATTAAAGGTACATTCGAGGACATGATGAGTGAGCTGGGCCTATCTAATCCAGCAACAGATACTTCAGACTATTAATGTTATCTTCATGGATGTGATGAGTGAGCTGGGCCTATCCAATCCAGCAACAGATACTTCAGACTATTAATGTTATCTTCATGGATGTGATGAGTGGGCTGGGCCTATCTAATCCAGCGACAGCTACTTCAGACTATTAATGTTATCTTCATGGATGTGATGAGTGGGCTGGGCCTATCTCATCTAACAGCAGGTACTTCAGACTATTAATGTTATCTTCATGGATGTGATGAGTGGGCTGGGCCTATCTAATCCAGCGACAGCTACTTCAGACTATTAATGTTATCTTCATGGATGTGATGAGTGGGCTGGGCCTATCTCATCTAACAGCAGGTACTTCAGACTACTAATGGTACCTTCCAGGACATGATGATCAGTGATATTACTATGGTAGAACCGAACAGAGCATTAGCCTCTGCTTATAACTGTAGGGTACAGAGAAGGATGAGATTGTGTTCACATTTTACAAAACAGTGTTACACGTGCAACAAAAGTCTTTCCACGAATATTAAGTCATTGTTACAGTTTACAATATGGGAGATGCTGCACAGTGAAATTTAATTGATTTGGAAAAAAGGAGATAAGCAGGTTATGAACATTTTCAGACACATAGCATTGTGTAACACAGATCAAAAGTTATTAATGAAAATTTTGTAACATAGAATGATGAGGCAGATGAGGACATATGTAGGGTAGGGTACATATGAAGTTGCAGGTTAAAAGACTCAAGTTCTTATGTATAAAGTAGGTACTTCGAGCCATACAAAGGACTAACTGAGGAAAATGGTCATTGCTAGTTTGTGACATTACCAAAGCATATGTATAATCACAGATGGGCAGCTTTTGAGGGCTGTGTTTTTGATATAAGCAGTACATTTCCTAAGAACTTCCATTGCAGGAATGTTCAAATCCGTGTTGCATTTGAAGTTGCTTAGTCATTACTGTGTTTTGAACTGCTTCTGATCATATTTTTTCTCCTTTTACCATTTGAATTACTAATATGAAAGCAGCCTATTTCACCAGGGGTGTCTTTGTTATATATTAGGGTGGTCTAGCTGTTGGCAGCATTAAGGTAATAAAACGGAAAGGGTTGTTAATACGACTGAGGCATCATTAACTTCTCCTGAAAAACTAAGATTCAGAAAGAATATTGTTGCCAGAACTAGGTGGGCAGTGTTGCAGTGCCTAATAGCAGAACAGTAATATAATGCACCTCAAACATAGCACAAACATCCCACTACAGTTCATTACTATGTCTCTGAATCAAACATTGCACATTTACAGGTAACAGTGCTAATATTCCTACTACCAATCCAGACAACAGCAGTATGTGTAAAATCACAGAAAACCCTGGGCACGTAACAATAGTCTATGAAAATGCACAGCTGATGAAGTAATTGCCTCAGCTTTAATGTCAGCAGGGCAGATCATGAAATATCAGACAATTATTAGAGATCTAGAATCAATTGAATGCAACTAAATTAAAAAGCATGTTCTGTAATCCATACCGTACTAAAGAGCACACGCAGTCACGTCAGAGTTCATTGTATGATTTTATGCCTCATTGATCCAACCTGTTATTGAATACACAGCTGCACTACATAGCATTCAAAACAGCCACCTGAACTTGGAAAGGTACAAGGACTCCTTAGTATAAAAGTCCAGTGTTGGAAGACATAAACTATTCAGTAAGGGCTAAAATTGTTATTATATTCTGTTTATTGCAGTATTTAAATACTTCCCCAATTATAAATCAGTTTCTGGTCTGATTCTACTGGAAAGTCTATACAGCAGGACAGGGGGATCAGATATATGCAATAGTTCATAGATGCATAGATTGGTACTAGGCTATTGGCCCTAGGGCCTATTATAAGCCTGGCCATAACAATTCCCTGGATATTTCTTCCCACAATATTTACTTCCCTGGACCCCTGTCTAGCAGGGTGACTGACTTGATCCCCGGGGTGAATTTCCTATCTCCCATCCAGTCATCAAGTTTCCTTTTGAAGAGTGCCAAGGAGGCGCTCTGCTTGACATGTATGGGCAGTCTATTCCAGATTATGGGGACTCTCTGGGTCAGAAACCTATCCCTCCAGCATGTTTTGTTCATTGTGATGACAAGGTTTAGATCCCTGGAGCATGTGGCTCTGAGGGATTGGGATTTCTCTAAGTGGAGCATGTCCAACAGCTCAGGGTTTGACACAACCTTGTATGTTAAGCAGAGATTGCCTCTGAGTAGACGATATGCCACAGAGTATAGCTGGAGTGTTTTAGATGGTCAGTATAGGGCATCTGCTTTAGGCCTGGGATTCTTTTAGTGAGGTATTTATGCGGCTTTTCCAGCTGTTGCAGATGTCTTGTGAGGTGCATACCAAATGGGGCATTGTACTCTATAATGGGTCTAATGAAGGATAAGTACAGTGGGATAATGGCCTCCTTTTTTCTGGATGAAAAGCCCTTAGTGATAAGATGTGCCACATAGAAGGATTTCCTGACTGTTGTGGTGATGTGATTATCGAAGGTGAAACCACTGTCCACCTGTCTCTAAGTCTCTCAACAGACTTTGGTGTTTATTGTACTGCCACCTATGTAGTAATTTATGGGGACATGGTTTTCTCAAAGGGGATAACTATACATTTCTTCGCATTAAGCTTGAGCCCATGGCTCTGGCACCAAGCATCTGTTTCTGTAAGGCCCTTTTGTAGAATATCCACATCATTTGGGGATTCAGTAATGGCTCCCAGTTTGCAGTCATCTGCGAACTTTGTTAGGCAGAGTCTCTTAGTGTTGGCCTGTACTTCAGAGAAGTAGATGCCAAACAAGAGCGGTCCCAGGACTGAACCCTGAGCTACTCCACTTGTCACTTGTCTGGAGCTGGATTTGGAGTCAGCTACTTTTACAGTCTGGGTTCTTTCAGTAAGCCAGTTGGCAACCCATCGAGTGACGTAAGGATTTATGCCCAGCTTAGTAAGTTTATCTAGTATTCCAGAGTGGGGAATGGTGTCGAAAGCCTTGGCGAGGTCCAGATATGCTGTGTGGACCACCTTACCCTTGTCCACAGTTCTGGAGACTGATTCAAATAAGTCAATCAGGTTCAGGAGACAAGATCGGCACTTCACAAACTCAAACTGGGTGGGGTCCAGTGTTTGAAGGTTGCCAATGTCTTTGTTTATAAGTTCCATGATAATGCATTCTATGCCCTTGCAGATCAGGCTCATCAGACTGATGGGACGGTAGTTCCCAGGATCCAAGGTGGATCCCCCTTGTGGAATGGGATAACTTTAGCTGTGCACCACTCAGTGGGCACAAAGCCTGAGGTGAGGCTATGATTAAACATTACACTTCAGTGAGGTGCCAGTTCATTTTGTAGTTCATGTAGTACACAGCCCGGGATGTCATCTGGTCCCATGGATGCTGTATTCTTAGCTTTGGAGAGTGCGGTTTCTACCTGTGTGGCCATGATTAATGGGATTTGGCAATCGTTTGGCATTGAGATGGGCCCTTTAGGGGGTGAAAGGGGGGTAAAGTTTGCACTAAACTGATCTGCCAGGATATTGGCAATATCCTTGGGATCAGTATATTTAATGCCATTCTGTTGTAGCTCAAACCATATCTGAGCATTGCCATTTAGATTCTTGACATAACTATAGAATGCCTTGTGGCTGTCTTTGAAATGTTGGCAATTTTATTTTCATAACTAGCTTTGGAGGATTTTATGAGGGATCTCAGCTTCTTACTGAGGCTGATAAGGGAGTTTTTGCATCCTGGGATTTTCCTCTTTTCTGCAACAGTTTCTTCTGTTGTATAGTTTGTTTATAGCAGGGGACCACCAGATTGGCTTCCTTTTATTGGAGGAGAGTCTTGGTTATATTTGTGCTCATGCAGTCCCTTAGTGTAGGATTAAGCAGTCGAACTTTCAGATCCCGTCTGCATGGGTGTCATGAAGTTTGTCACTTCTGACTTCAGTAGCATGAAGTTGGCTTTGGAGAAGTTTTTTACAGAGGTTTCCTTACTGGAGGGTGGGGGTGGAATGTGAATGTCAAGGGTGATTTGCTTATGGACAGACCTAACCAATAAGAGGGTGACCACTGGTGTGGAGCATCTGTCTCCCATGTTGGTAATGGCCAGGTCTGGAATATTGGAGCCCTGGTGGGACAATGGATTAGTTGATCGAGGGTGTTGGAATTTATGAATTCTAAGAACCGTTGGGAAAAGGCGTTGGTACATGAGTAGTTTTCCCAGTTAATGTCAGGGTAGTTGAAATCATCCAGTATTAGGGTGTTTTGTTGTATCTTAATATTGTCCAGTATGTTTAGAAAGGTGTAGTGAGAATCTTGGGGCATGGTGGGGGATCTGTAGCAAGCTACAATTTGGATTGCAGTCTTACCTAGTGTTAGTTGCAGCTGAAGAATTTCAGATGCATTATATTGGGCAACTAGCCTGGAGGTGTGAATATCTTTGGTGAATATGGAAACTCCTCCACCTTTAGTGTTTCGGCCTTGGTTTGGTGGCCGAAAAGTGTGGTAAGAGTTGTAGCCTGGTATTGCAGGGGTGCTCTCTGGAGTCTTGAACCAGGTCTCAGTTACTTCACAGATCTCAATGTTCTCCATTTTTAGGAGTGCCTCGAAAGAGTGCATTTTGAGATTTAGACTTCTAGCATTGAGTAGCATTACCTTCAGATTTTGCATGCTTGTATCTGTTACGGTGGTGGTTTTGTCCTTTGAACCTTACCTAAAAAAGCACTATAGGGGTGGTGCGAGCTTTAGCCAGTAACCTGAATCCCAGGGGTGACAAGTGCAGACCATCTCTGGCAAAGCATCGTGGTTTGTTGATCGTGTCGTCCCAGGCAGACAGATACTGGATCCCCTTTGAATGACACTAGAAGCTTAGCCAATTGTTGAAGTCAGTCATTTTGTCCTTATACTGTGGTATCGTTCTGGGCGAAGGCAAGATGCTACTCAGGGCTAGGGTCATACCTGCCTGGGTCACGTGATCCGAGAGCTCTTCCATATCTCTTTTCATGTAGTCCAGGGCGGTACATCTCAAGTCATTCACTCCAACATGGACAATGATAGAGTCGTATTTGTATTTGTTGTGGAGTGACTTGAGTGCATGCATTATGTGGCGGATCCTGGCACCCGACAGGCAGCTGACTGAAATTTTATCCTTGTTCAGCCTGGTGAGTGCGATATCAGTGTGCCTGACTATAGAACCACCTATAACTAAAGTGTTGGGTACATTGTCTTGCCTTAGGGGCTGTAGTTGGGTGGCATACTTGTGTTGTGAGCTATGTGTCACTTTGGTTGTGACTGGTGTTTGTTTGCATTCCAGCTTCAGAGGTCCTTGTTGCTTGGACAGGTTAATGTTAAGGGCCTCCACATATGTTGGTTTAGTGTTGCTATGTGTGGGTGTTAATGGTGTGGGATTTGAAGGGCCATGTGTTGCTTGTGGTGTAGTGCAGGTGTTAACCTTCTCCTCTTGACTGTCTAGTACAATCTTGGCTGGAGAGTGCTTCGCTTCCAGTTTTGCTATGTAAGTGCATCTCTCGCAGGTTGTAGTGTTGGGTGGTAGGAGGAGAGGGTTGTTTGTGTACATGAGGCAGTTGCTACATTGCCCCAGTATGCCCAGATTCACTAGGTGGACAGGAGAAATCACCAGAAGCTGTCCCTTGGACATGCCTGTTTAGGTGCTTTTTTGTAAAGTACAAGAGCTGTTTTCCCTTACCTTTGCAAGGTACTTTGCAAGTATAGGCTGTTTAGTGCCTACGATTAATTTCTCCTTATTAACAAGGAGAGTTGAGTGCTTGTATCAGATTAAGGTTTCCTAATGCTTTCCAACAGGTTCTAGAGTAAGTGCTAGTCACAGGGGTTCAGATTTTAGTGCCACTACTGGGAAACCAGCTAGTTCTAAGGGAGAATTTGAAGAGCAGACTTTCTGGCACCTGGAATACTTTAACCATAGCCAGGCGGTGCTGCACGATGCAAAAAAATGCACAAACATGCATGCTTTTAAGCTAGAAAGTTGAAAGGGATAGAAATCAGCCCAAAATGGCTAATAAAATTACAATTTCAGAGCTGAAAACCACTCCTCTAACGTTAGATAGGCAGTACAATGCTCTCCACTCCCACTGGTAAGCAGTAGGACTTCCCTCTACCACAGCAAGGTCTGGATAGCTCTGAACACAGAAAATAAAGTCCTGAAACCAGCAAAGCCTGGGATCTGGACTATACTAGCTAGGAAAGGCAGGAAACGAGCAATCATGATAGTTTTTTTTGTTAAAACAGGCTAAACAATGCAATAATACAGTAAATAAACACAAAAAAGGATAACACACTTGAGTGTGTAGCCCTAAACAGTAAATACAATTAAAACTCTACAAAATTAGCAATTTAAAACTTTTTAAATGAAGCAAGGCAAGTGCACAACTGAAAAATGATTTAAGAGGCAGTAACACAGCAGAATAAGTAACTAGTCTATATATACAGAGAAGTCTATATATACAGAAAAGCAGCTAAAACACACAAACACTTCAGATGCAGTGCAACCTAGAGCACTTGAGTTGTAGCAATATTAAGGCAAATACGTTTTAATAAATGCACTAATATATACTCTATATTTCCAAAATGTTTGAGAAGCACAATCAGAACACAAAGATATTCAGACAATCTTTTTTTCTTTTTTTTGTAAGAAAGGGAGAAAGGAGGAACAGAAGGAAATTCTCTCTGTATTAGGTAGAATGAGCTAATGACACTAGACCGGGAGGAGTGTCCAAGATCAAATTTAAAGGAGGGGTGGGCAACTGCAAGGCCAGCAGGTATAAAGACAAGATGCCAATAGGCAGGGTTGGAAAAAACACTACGGAAATGTTTATCACAAGTGAGCCAATAGCTATGAAATACAGTACAAGTATGCAGTATACAATAAAATTGCTAGAAATATCTAAAATAAGCAATAACTACTACAAATAAGCAAAAAAATAGGCTGCTTATTGCTATATATCACAGCTCAGCTGCTCCTCCTCAGATAGCTCTGTGTGTAATGTCTGAAACACTTAAATTAACTTCTTAGCAGAACGTTGAAACCTGAAACACTTTAAAAAATGTTCAAAAGACCAATGAGGTGCTTTTTCCAAACCATAGCCCTGGCAACAACCAGACAATGACCATAAACACTAAACTCTCACTAAAGTGGGGGATGGTCTTTGCTATGATGGCCTGGACAATGAGCTCAGAAAACAGCCTCTAACAAACAACTAGGCCCACAACACAATCAGGAATATGGAGAATATTACAGCTACTACCTAAACTATTTTAGGCAGAACACACTGCAGAAATGTTTATCACAAGCACAATCAGGAATATGGACAATATTACAGCGGGTCTATTTTAGAACATCAAAGTTTCAAAACTTCGAATGTTCTAATATCGACCCGTATTCAGCAAAAGCGGAAAATATCGAAGCTACAGAAAACCAAATTTTTTCCTAGAGAAAGAATTTGGTTGTCCGTTTCTGTTGCTTTGGTATTTTCAGCGCTATGGTGGAAAGTTACGGGTAGGGTTCAGGTAAGTGTGCAATTGAGTATGGGTTAGGTTAGTTAGGGTTAGGGTGCGGGTTAGGTATGTGAGCGATTGTGTGGATGTGAGGGTTAGGGTGGGTTAGGTGAGTTAGGGTTAGGGCGCAGGTTAGGTATGTGTGCGATTGTGTGGATGTGAGGATTAGGGTGGGTTAGGTGAGTTAGGGTTAGGGCGTGGGTCAGGTAAATGTGCAATTGTGTGAACGTGAGGGTTAGGACGGGGTAGGTGAGTTAGGGTTAGGGCGCGGGTAAGGTAAGTGTGCGATTGTGTGGACGTGAGGGTTAGGGTGGGGTAGGTGAGTTAGGGTTAGGGCGCAGGTGAGGAGAGTGTGCAATAGTGACGGACCTTAGAGTTAGGGTTTGGGTTAAGGTAAGTGGATAGTTAGTGGTGTATGTATAGTTTAGTGTAGGGTTAGGTGTAAGATTTTAGGTATATGTGTGTGGATTGCTGTTTGTTTGTTGTGCTTGTGTTGTATGTATGTGTTTTGGAACAGCAATTTTTTTCCCTAGGAATAAATTTGGTGTTCTGTATGTTCGATATTTTCAACTTTAGTTGAATAGGGTTCGATATTAGAACATACGAAGTTTTGAAACTTCGGTGTTCTAATATAGACCCTATTACAGCTACCACCTAGACTATGTTAAGCAGAAAACACTACAGAAATGTTTATCACAAGTGAGCCAATAGCTGTGAAATACAGTACAAGTATGCAGTATACAATAAAATTGCTATAAATATCTAAAATAAGCAATAACTACTACAAATAAGCAAAAAAAAAAAAAAAAAAAAAACAGGATACTTATTGCTATATATCACAGAACAGCTGCTCCTCCACAGAGTTATGCAGAAAGTTGAAACCTGAAACAACTTTAAAAAATGTTCAAAAGACCAATGAGGTTCATTCTCCAAGCTGTAGCCCTGGCAACCCAACCAGACAATGACCATAAACACTAAACTCTCACTAAAGTGGGGGATGGTCTTTGCTATGATGGCCTGGAAAATGAGCTCAGAAAACAGCCTCTAACAAACAGCTAGGCACACAACACAATCAGGAATATGGAGAATATTACAACTACCACCTAGACTATTTTGGACAGAAAACACTACAGAAATGTTTATCACAAGTGAGCCAATAACTATGAAATACAGTACAAGTATGCAGTATACAATAAAATTGCTATAAATATCTAAAATAAGCAATAACTACTACAAATAAGCAAAAAAAAGCTACTTATTGCTATATATATCACAGATCACCAGTTCCTCCTCAGATAGCTCTGTGTGTAATGGCTGAATCACTCAAGTTGCCCCATAATTTGCTGACTCTATTGATGCCATGCAGCTAAACAGGAGTTGGTTTAGCAGAAATGATATCTTGAAGTTGCCATATGAAAGGCTAACAAGGCTCTGTAACATAGCAGTGACCTCAGTCATTGAGAGCAAGGCCATAATGAGCAAAAACGATGGCTATATAACATCATATAATGAGTTACACACAGCTTCGTGTTTAATAAAATAATGGTCTGGTGTTGTGTATCCTTCATTCAAAATACAGTGATATGCAGTTTGGTCAACAGGTCTACAAGTCACAACACAGCAACACAATCACACACACACACAGACACACACACACACACACACACACACACACACACACACACACACACACACACACACACACACACACACACTTATGGCACCTATAGTGAGCCAGAAGATATAGCAAACCTACTAGCCAACAAATTCAGCTCCAACTTTCCCCCTCTTCCTCCCTCAACCTTACCTCAGGAAATGCCATCAAATATAATTTCCCCTGCTATCACTAGGGAACAGGTCCTCAATGCTCTCTTACAGCCAAGAACATTGCATCTCTGGGCCCAGACAATATCCCAGGATGTCTTCTAAGTAGCATGAAGCATGACCTATCAGGCCCTCTGAAATTGCTATTTAACTGTAGACTCCAAAGAGACTTCGTGCCTGATAAATGGAGAACAGCAACAGTAATCCCTTTGCAAAAAGATGGCCTTCTACTGACCCTGGAAACTACAGACTAATATGTCTCACTTGTCTCATATGCAAAGCCATGGAAAAAAGTATCATGGAAGTGATCAGTACCGACACAGGAAACCTCCAGATGCTGGATGCAACACAGTTTAGTTTTGTGAAATGCAAGTCATGCCTCCTCAACCTGGTGGACTTCATTGAGAAGATCACCAAAGCAATGGATGCGGGCAAAATCATTCACACTGCCTACCTTGGGGCTGAGGCATTTGAGACAATAACACACTTGGACATTGATGGCAAACTCAAGAGGTTACACATAAACTCTTATATCACTTGGTGGATAACCAGCTGTCTCACAAACAGGACCCAGGAAGTTAGACCTGAGAAATCCACCTCTATAAAGAGGCCAGTCACAAGTGGATACCTTCAGAAATTAGTCCTTGGACCGCTCCTTTTTGGCATTTACTTCTCAGAAGTCAAGGTCAATGTCAGTGGTCTCTGGCTGACTAAATTTGCTGATTATTGCAAATTAGGAGCTGTCACTGAATCTCACACTGACACAAATGTTCTCCAGCAGGGGCTGATACAGACAAATAACTGATGGCAAAGCCATGGATTAAAACTAAATGCCAAGAAATGCACAATAATATCCTTTCAGAAGTCACACACCCCCTGGTAACTATTATATTTAAAACACACCCTTATGAGTTGACACAGGAATCAGGGACCTGGGGACACACATAGACAGTAATATAACCTTTGACTATCATGTGTCTACAGTGGTGAGAAAATTATTCTGTTGTGCAACTTATAAACAAAGGTATGGCATCCAGGTCCAAGGAAGTCATTGTTCCACTGTATCTGACATTCATCAGATCTATAATTGAGTGGTTCCTAGAAGACCAAAGACGCATTCTTTTGAATGCATCTTGGTCAAACTCAGAAGAATGAAATGGCAAAATATCGAAGCAGCTTTTAAGCAAATTCTTTCCCTGGCAAAGATGCCGTTTTGGCACTGTAGTGCAGTCTTGGAGTTGGTATATTTAAGTAGGGTGTGTGTGTGTGTGGGGGGGGTGAAGCTCCTCCCCCACTTAATGTAATGTTCAAAGTGTTTTTTTTTTTTTGGAAAATCATTGTTCTGACAGTTCGACATTGTAAGCTTTCGCTTACATGAAGCTGATTAATAACCATTTGCTTTTTTAAGTTTTTGGTGATCTAATATAGATCCTCATTGAGTACTATGCCCCCTTTGGTATGTACCTAAACAGGCATATCCTACAACTGGAGAATTTAGAGTGGTTTCTCACTAAAATAACACAGGGTGTTAAGTAACTTGTCCTATGCAGACCACCTCAAGGCCCTATCCCTGTATTCTTTCTCCTACAGACTGTTGAGGTGAGAA
Organism: Protopterus annectens; assembly: GCF_019279795.1. Classification (NCBI taxonomy): domain Eukaryota; kingdom Metazoa; phylum Chordata; order Ceratodontiformes; family Protopteridae; genus Protopterus; species Protopterus annectens. The sequence continues at coordinate 1,849,264,398 of NC_056729.1, read as the reverse complement.
CTATGCCTAGCATACAAGGCATTGTCAGACCCCACTCTGATGGACCTCATGCATATCTGCAAAACAAACAGCACCAGAATTACTCATTCTAAACACTTAAACCTTGCCTGTGATATAAAATAGGAACTGCTGGACAGACAGGTATGTATCCCAGAGACTACCTCTTCTCTGTAACAGTCTCCCATCCATGTGAAGCAGTGTTCCTTCCTAAACCAATTAAAGTGTAACTTGGACAATTGGATGGGGATCAGGAAATTCATCACTGGTTTGGCACCTATGTTTTAAATGGACACAGGAAGTGTTTAAATGGTTCATCTCCCAGGCCCCTGCTTGTAAATGTTTCATCTCCTAAGTCTCTACTTACACTTATTGAGGGTATCAGAGCTTGGCAGAAATTTGGGATACATAGCTAGGCTTAAAAGGTCCTACAGTCATTAGCCTAGTAAACACCTATGAACCTACATACACAAAAAACATACATATGATACACTCACACATACACAGTGCTGTGTATGCAGTATGTACATGTTTGTCACATCTGTGGTGAGTACAATATACATTTGTCATAACACACCACAGCACACATACCGTCAGACACACAATTCTGTGAATATTGTGCACAGCGCTGCAGCAGCCAAGATGTCCCTGACCTGTATCTGATACATTGGAACATCTCTAATATACAATTCCTCCCCTAAAACGTGCACGCTGATTGGCCAGCCCAACCAGCGTGCCCGTTGTAAATCCCTCAATATACTAACGGAAAAAGGTCCGGTCGCCCGGACTTTTTCCGTTAGTATAAAACACTGTCTCGCTATGTTAAAAGAGTTTAACATAGCGACACAGGTTTAAAAAAAGCAATGGAGATCTCCGTTGCTTTTTTTAAAGCTGTCTCACTATGTTAAACCCATTTAACATAGCGACACAGGTTTAAAAAAAGCAATGGAGATATCCGTTGCTTATTTTAAAGCTGTCTCGCTATGTTAAACCCATTTAACATAGCGAAACAGTAAAAAAAAGCAACGGAGATCTTGTGTTCTCAGTTGCTTTTGCCCACAGCTCTGATGTACTGCACAGGCGTGCAGTACATCAGAAATGCCGCAGAATACCAGACAGCTGCGGAAGGGCAGTAAAGAGGCATTATACAATGCCATCATTTAAGAAAAGTAATTATTTCTTTTCTTAAATAATGTCATTGTATAATAGCAATAACCCACTTCTGGGTGTGGGTAATGCTGGATTTACCCACGGTTGGCTTTGTTTGGTCCCGAGGGCTTCGCCCTCGGGACCAAACCACACCAACCGTGGGTAAATCCAGCATTACCCACACCCAGGCATGGGTTATTGCTATATTAAAGTATATTGCTCACTTTCTGAAGCAAGGTAGAAACCTCTGGAGATGGACATTACCTACTTTCCATGTATAATTTCAGATTATACAGTTTTTGATGCAAAAGATGTGTTGTTTTTGCATTTTGTTTTGTTGATAAGAATGACCCTGTGAATTATTTTTTGGAACTGAAAACACTTGCAATGACATCACAAAAGACTGAATCCACAATGTCTCAATATATAAATTAATAAATAAAATGCTATATTTCCATGTTAAATGCATTAATTATAGTTTTTCTCCTTGAAAGACAAGTTGTCAACTGGTTCTTGCATGTGGAACATTTTACATTGAAAATTAACATAATTATGCAGTAGTGAAACCACAATTTAAACAAGAAGTTGCTTTTCTAAAGAACTGAGTTGTTTTGGCTTTCTCAGAATGTTTTATAGATGTATTATAATTATTTACCCAATAACTGTCATGACATACTTTTATTAGTTTGGTTATAGTGAAAAACAGAGTAAACAGTGAAACTAAAAAAATCAAACTCACTCAAATCTTTGTGTGCAAAATCACTTGCAATTTTAGAACTGACATGAGAAAGAATAACTGTAAAGACCCAACAAAATGTCAGAAAGTGAGCAATATGCTGTCAGTACCTGGATTACATCCGCTACTGAAACAGAAATTCAATTAAAGATGCAAACAAGATGTGTAATGCATTTTAGGCAGTTGTTTGTTGTCTGTTTTTGGTTTTATTCCTTCCTTCTTTCTTTCATTTTCTGTGTTTTGCTTTTATTAATGATAATATGGAACAAGTTATGCTTTTATTTCTGTTGCAAAGTACCATATCTGTAGTCCTATGCAAAACATTCCTGGTTATTGTCATTAAGTTTATTCATATCAGGCAACAGGGATCAGAGTTAATAACTCATTTAAGGTCAACACTGCCACCTGTCAGACCCTGTCCAATAAAATATGTAACTTCTTAGTGACCTCACCTTAGAATGACCACCATCACCTCAGTCTTTCAAAGGCCAAATGGCTTCCAGTACAGGCCAGTTCAAATCATCTTCTTAGTTCCTTATTCTTCAAAATGCTAAGTCTTACCTTCTCTCTTCCAATTTTTTTACTGCCACTCAGACCTATAGCCTAAGAAGCCAAACCAAATCTGGTTCCTCTCTATAAAGTCTTTATCTCAGACTGTACTTTAGTAGCTATTGCTTTTCTGTACTGTCCGCAGAACGGGGGCAGTCACTTTCTCCTAATTTAACTGATCGCATGAAGTACTAGGCCCTGTTCAGGCCTCATTCTAAACAATACTTACTAAAACGGTTTGAATGCAACTGTCCATCTAAATGGCATGTCACATACACTGATAGGTCCAACTACATAGTACCTTTACCTTCAGTACACCTGACCCACCTGATTAACTCACTCATCCTAAGCTGTGTCCATACCTCTGAACTGTACATTTTTGTGTAGACTGTCCAGATTTTTTCCTCACATTTGCTGTTCATTTTTCATAACATTGTGGTTTTCTGGAAAAATATTGGCAAGTCATTAAAAATTAAAGTCAGAAAATAATGACACACATCTGAGTTTCAAACGTCTTACTCTTCAGAAAATTTATACTAATGCAAAGCCTATGTTATCAACTTTCTAAGTTTATAAGAGCATTATTTAAAAATTGTTCCTAGTTTTGGGCCTTTGTCCCCCCCATAATTTATGGCTCTGTCCAGATTTCTTGCTCTAAGAGGTTGAGAGGTATGACTGTGATTTAGTTTACAACACTGTTACTGGTTTAAGCTCACTACAAATAATCCCATCTTTTATCCTATTGGCGTTTATTAGCTCTCCTAACCTTGCGACTACTGCCTATATCTCCATCACTGTAACTGTACTCTCACTATTCTATTCCACTTTTGTAACCGTACACATATTTGGCTTGTTAAATCTTCTGTGTATATAGTGTTTGTCAGATTGTCTGTGCTTACTCATAAATGTAAACTACTGTTATTTTTATACAGTACATTGGTTTGTTGCATTCTGATGTAATCTGCGCTGAGCCTGTAATTTGCTTTTTGTTTAATCAGTGTCCTCTCCTGGTGAACAGATTTAAATAAATAAAAACTCTGCAGGGTTGCATGACCCCCTCGTCCTGTACTGTGCTACTTGAGTTTCACTGTTAAATGATCATGTAAGACACAGAGCAGCACTTTAAGGATTCCATTTGTTGTCCTATTTCAACCCTGTGATGTGCATACATTTAACAATTCAGTTTGGCGTACGCTAAAGATCTGTCCTCTTCAACAGGAACAGTTTCAAAAGCTAGCAAATAAATTGGAAAAAGGTTTCAAGTACCTTCAATAAGTCAGTTGGTTAAATATACTTCTTCTGATGCAGATTAGGACGGTCAGATGACGCATCATAAGATCATACGATGGCGTAACAAGTCAGATACGTTTTTTTCAGTTAAACTCTCATTTTCTTCTTATCTACTTCTGCGACTGTACAAGCTGAAATCCAGTTAGCATTTGTGGCACTTTGGTTTAGTAACTTCATCATGAAATGTGTTTCTGAAGCTATGAGTTCTGTGCTCTTTCTACTAAGTCATGAGTTACCAATTCATTATATAAATTGCTTCACTTAACTTGTAATTTAACAGTAATATACTGTTTCAGCACAAAATTTAATTCTTGCAGAAAAGCAATTAAACTATTTTTCAGTTTTAGATGGAAGTGGATATTATATTGTCAGCATTATAAAGTTTCCCTTTTAATTATTTAGGTCTTCGACAAAAGGCTTTTGTTTTTCCTGAACCAACTGCCAACAGCTATGTGATTTTGAATCCAAGCAAGCCTCTCCAACTTACAGCCTTCACCCTGTGCATGCGAGTTGCTACAGAAGAGACAGATGAGACCATCATCTTTGCTTACCGCACACAATATTATGATGAACTTAACTTGTGGAGAGAGCGGAATGGGACATATTCAATATATTTCAGTGGTCCTAGCATATACTTTACTATCCCCCCACTCAACACATTTTTCACTCACTTATGTGTGACATGGGAATCTAAATCTGGACTGACTGCTTTCTGGGTAAATGGAAAAAGATCTGTAAGAAAAGTTTTCAGAAAGGGACACACAATCCGTTCTGAAGGAACTGTTATAATAGGTCAGGACCCAGACTTATTTTTGGGTGGTTTTGACATAAACCAGAGCTTTGTTGGAGAGATATCAGATTTAAACATGTGGGATTACATTCTAACTTCAAATGATATTGCCGCTCTTAGTGATGGTTATGAGGTTGCTAAAGGAAACATTTTTCACTGGAGTGACATATCATATGAAATTAAAGGGAATGTTATTGTACAGCCTATAAATGATTATTCTGCAGTATGAGAAATCTGTTTCCAGAAGTTTCTGCAAATGATATACTACTTTACAGCAGATCCAGGGGAAAAAGAGCTCTGCAAAAATTATAATCCTTTTATTACACACTGTCTTATAATCTTACTGATAATTAACAACGCTTTCTTTAGGTATTCAGGGGTTAATCAACAATGATAAAACATGCCTAATATACTGACATGCACACACACACATGCAGACAGGCAGACACAAATACATACACACACAGTTCCAGTAGGAATAGGACAAAAGCAATCAAACATCCTTTAAATCAGTAGAGAAGGTTTTCTTCTTTTCAAGGGATTAGCCTGAAGCTTGACCTTTGGCCTGTAACCTTTGTACTGTTGTGTTTTATTGCATAGTCTAATGCTTCACATTTGTTTTACTGTGTCCACTTTCTAACTGACTTGGAACTATAACATACTGATTTCTTACTAAATAAACAAAACTATTAATTGCTTTCATCTTGTATTTGATTATTTTCTTCAGCACCCCAAAATGAAGCACCTACATGTTTTGGACCAACAAGCTGTTTAAATAGATTTTGATATATATGTTGCACAGTGATTTATAAAATCTGCAACAATAGTCATTCTACACCCAGAATTTGCAATCTGCCTGTCACATTTATAGCTTAATTGTCTCAAGTGTGTACTTATAGGTTCATAGGAGGTTACTAGTACGGAACTGTGTCATTTGTTGGAGGCTCTGATTCCCACAGTTGTGGTGGTACGTAAAAACAGCTCAATGAACCTGTGAAAATAATAAGTCAGAAACTAATGCCCAGAGGGAAGAGGGGAGGAAGTCCACCATACTCTACATGCAGAGTGCTTTAACTTATATACCCATTATTTGACGTAGCCTTGAGATCTCATAAATGCAGGGTATGTAAACATTTCATGAACCATTCCATTTGTTAATTGTGCCTTAATTAACTATTACTGTTTAAAACGTGAAATTTGTTTATATACCTTTAGGTCCTGATAATTATTACATAATTAATATATAATTGGGAAAAATAATGATGGATATGCTTCTGATTTATTGCAAAATAAGAATCTGTGTTTTTGTCTGGTGAGGCTAGACAAAAAGAATACATTTGGGAAGATTATATACATTATATCAATGCATTTAAAAGCCATATTAACTGCAATTAATTCTGCATCAAACCTGCCTTTGTTCCATGAGACCAGGAATGATTCTCCTGTCTGCACAGTCCCGTGTATGTATAATCAAGCAATACTCATTTGACAGACTTATTTACTTTTATTTACTAGGAAAGTCCAACTGGGTGCAGTTGCCCATTTTCAAGGGGACCTAGGGGAAAGAATCCTCAGTAAGAAAGATACAAGCTCCTGTAACAACAAATGCATGTTGTTACAATGAAAAAACAGTGACAATAATAGTTGTATTACAATAATTACACTTGTGTGTATCAAAGTTCAGTGTTACTTGCAGGTGCAGTAATTATCAGAATAAGATTAATGTACATGTTATTTCACATCAGAAAAGAAACAACTGTTTTTTTTATATTTAAATGTATGTCCAAACTAGACAGGAGAAATACTTGATATCACATATTATAACCTGAGCATAGATGTTGGTGTTGACGAACAAACTGCTTTAAGATGAGGTTTCAGTACTTATTTAATAACAAGGCCTTGTACTGTTACATGTAGTAGAACACAGATGTAAATCATTTATCTCTTACATGTGAGTTGTACATCATTTAAGAATGTGACCAAGTACATCATGTAAACATGCAGTGATGTTGCAGCACATGTTACTTGAGAATACTGCAGATAGACAAGTACCAGGATGTACAGGTACATTAGGAATTGGAGTGTTGGGATAGCAGGAAAGTAATCCATTTGTTTAGCATTAGGTGGGTGACTTTGAGTATGCTTGCATCATTGGCTTTTATTTTCACCCATGAGAGTAAAGAAATAAGCCAAAATGAGGACAGAAGAATCTGTTGACATTAATACTAAGTAATATTAACATCAGACTTAGAGTCATAGATTGTAACTAGGCTAATGACCCGGGGGGGGGGGGGTGGTCTTTCTAAGCCTATCCAGGTTTTCCCAAAAGAATAATGATGCCTTGTATCCAAACAGGACATTGAGGGGCAGGCATTTATAAGCCTTCTCTGTCCATAAGGGACATGAGTGCCAGGCCCGGTGTAAATTTCCTATTCCCCATGCACTGGTCTAGGGGTCTGCAACCTGTGGCTCTGGAGCCGCATGTGGCTCTTCCACCCCTCTGCAGTAGCTCCCTGTAGCTTTGAAAAGTAATTGCCACTCTACAGCACAACACACATGCATACATACATACACACTGAGAGCGACTGAGAGATGGACTTTAAATAGTGGTCTTATAAACTTAGAATCTTGCTAGACTAGGACAATTTCTATTACAATGCATTCAACACACACTGAGAGCAATCAAGCAATTCCCTGGCAGCAACAGCATCTCCTGAAAGGTTTCCATACCTCTCATACCTATCAAAGTCTTACCACAAGAAATCTGGACAGAGCCACAAATAAAGGGGAGCAAAGGCACAGAAATAGGGACGGACTTTAAATATTGTTCTTATAAACTTAAAAACTTGATAGATTAACATGGTTTCTGTTAACATGCATTTTGCACACACACACACACACACACACACACACACACACACACACACACACACACACACACACACACACACACGCAGTTACCTCTCAACTGTGCAGATTTTCGCAGAATGTTCTGACTTTTGCCTCATAATTTTGGTCTGTTTCTTATAAAATTGTGGATTTATGGCAAATTATTGAGGGCTGAAGTAAAAAAAAATAGGTATACCCTTCAGAAAATTCATGATAATGCAAAATATGTTATTCTATCCACTTTCTAAGTTTGTAAGAGCAATATTTAAAAAGTGTCCCTATTTTGAGCCTTTGTTCCCCATTTATGGATTTGTCCAGATTTCTTGTTCTAAGAGGTCGAGAGATATGACACACACAAGCAAAGGAACAAAAATAGGGTTCGATTTTAAATATCGCTCTTATAAACTTAGTTTTTTTTATATTTAGTATAATAACTATATATAAAAGTCTGTACACTATGATATGATCATTTTAGCGGTCAAATAGGTTTTGTGGCTCCTTCACATATTATATCTCATGACCAACTGGGTTTCATGAACAATAGACATGTTTGGGATAATACTCTAACCACTGAAGCCATAACATATATAACAAATCTCGACAAATCCCCTAAATATGCACTGTCTGTCGATGCCCAAAAAGCTTTTGATCGGGTAAACTTAAACTTCCTCTTTAAAACCTTGAAACTCTTCTCCATCCCTGATGAATTTATCAAAATGTTTACAACCCTTTACACTAAGGCCTCCACTATCCTCAGTATAAACAAAAAAATACTCCATACCAATTCAGATTATAAATGGTACACGACAGGGTTGTCCGCTCTCACCCTTCCTATTCAATATCTATTTTGAAGTATTATTGCTAAAACTAAGCCAGAAAACATTCCACTGTTCAATCTACTTATATAAAATACAAGTGAAATATACCACCTTTGTAGACAATTTAAACATCTATCTAGAACTTCCCTCAACGGAACTTGAAAAAATTCTAAGTTCAATAGACAAATTTTCACAAATCTCAAATTACACCATTAATCCTAACAAATCAATAATATTTCCGTTAAACCCCCTTGGTCACAAAGAATTATTTATTCCAGAAACAACAATCAAAGTTAATTATTCCCTAAAATATTTGGGTATAACCTTTGCTCACCCTCAACAAGAGCTAATTAATGGTAATTTGTACAAAACATGGTCTAAAGTTATTGAAGATCTCACAAGATGGAAGAGTCTAAACCTATCCCTTCTCTCAAAAGTAGCTATTATAAAAATGAATATTCTCCCCAAACTTCTTTTTCACTTCTTTGCTCTTAACCAAAACATTCCGAACACTTTTTTTTCAAAAATAAATGTCACACTGGAGAAATTTATGTGGCACCCCAAAAATGTTAGAATCAGCTACAACAAACGTACACTTCCCAAAGATAAAGGAGGCCTGGCCCTTCCGGACCTTCTAACATATTACCATATAATTAACGCCAGTCGTACTATACACATTGCTAACTTCCAACAATCAAACAAGGACTGGAACCCCTTATGGATAAAAATTTACAATTGCACATATAAAAGCGTCCACTCTCAGTCCTAGAGCAATTGTCTTTCTTAACACTAAAACTCTTAAAGAACATAAATTCACCCTATTTTAATAAAAAATATCAATGGGTTTCAAAAACTGATAACATCCCTTGTCTTGCAACACTCTCTAATGATGGCGCAACCAATCCATCTTAATCCAAATCTTAAATTGGGTAGCAGCATGCTAAATCTTGATAGTTACCCTCTCATTAGGAACTGTACAGCCTGGGACTTCTATACAGTCAAAGACTTACCATTTAATGACATCATATCCTCTTTGGCAGTAAATAAAAAATACTATAAAATCATTAAACAAATACTATACCTAATTTCTTTGGTCACTGACATGAGGCCAGTTTCCCCATCGGAATACCAACTTTACCAGACACTAATAACCCAACTTCTATCAAGGTCTAAAATGCTTTCCAAGGTCTATAGACTAGTAACAAAAATAAAACACCAAGACAACATATTATTCTCTAAGTACTGGGATGGACAAAACAGGAAAGTTACACTTCCAAAAACTCGATGCAATTGATACAACAATAAAATTAACCCCCTTCAAAAAACTAATCTATACCCAGTTCATGATAAACAATAATGCCTATCACTCACCGTCATTCCTATATAAAATTAACCCAAACACTTCACCTCTATGCCCAACTTCCCCTAATTCAGTTGCAGACATACTCCACATTTTCTGGTCCTGTAAAAATATTTATAAACTTTGGTGCTCCCTAAGAGCACGACTGGAGAAAATGGGATATATGAAATCAACCCTATCCTGGGGAATGGCGCTATTAAATATTTACCCAGGATCATTTAAATCTGAAACTAAACATATCATTGTGACATTGTGTGTGCTCCTCAAAACTTACATTACTTTAAACTGGCTAGACAGATCCAAAATGTCTTGGAAGGACTTCCAGTCGATGGCTGTTAAATATGTTTTGGCAAGTAAACTAAAGACAACAAGCAAAAAGAAATTAAGTTACTTTCAGAAATATTGGAATAACCTTCTAGATGCTCTCAGTCAATATCTACTTAAGTAGACCTCCATCCCTCCTTTTTTTCCTTCGGGCCTCTTCTTATTCCCCTTATTTCTAATTCCCCTAGTTCATGGGGAATCTTAATTCTGTGGTAAATACTTTTCCTCTTGAATGTCTTTCTCCATCAGAACCCTTGAATGATTACAAATAATACAACCCCCTACGATATCTTCTCCTACATTTGTGCAGGCTCTAACATCTAGCTTCTTTATACTAACACCCATTCATTCAGTGACAGTCGTATGTATATATTGTATATAGTTAAATCAAATAGGTTTTTAGGCGTACTGATACACCTTCACACACCTGCATAAATACCTGTCAATAAATTTTGTTACATCTATGTCTGCTAATATCCTAATCACTTGTTTAATGAAGGTTAATATTTCTCTTTGTTATATTAGGACTGACTGTACTTGTTTCTAAGCAGGTTGTATGAAATATTTTCACTTATTTGTTTTGAACCTATTTGCATTGTGTGATTTGTAATCGATTCTGTATTTGCGTCTTTAAAAATATAAAAATCAGATTGCAAAAAAAAAATGGTTTTGTGGCTCCTGATGAATTTTATTTGGTAGGAAAGGGGCCAAATGTGGCTATTCTGACAGTGAAGGTCACAGACCCCTGAGTTGCTCTTAAATCTATATCCACACTAGACAAAACATTTTAATTTTCTGTTTTTAGGTATAATTCATATTATCATAAGAACATTACAAAACACATTACATTTGAAAGAACAGTTTTTGTTCTGTACTCAGAGTATGAAATCCCCAGAGTTTTGAAAGAGACTCAACGAAAGAAGAAATATTATTTGGATGCACATAAAAATACCTACTGGCATTCATGAAATAGAAAATAGCATTGCTAGACAAAAGATCTACTTCTGAGAGAAACAAAGCAAAATCATTCCCCTTTCTTTGTGTTCACTTTGGTTATACTCTCATCCTATGCTGCTTCAACAAGCATGTTTGCTGATCTGAAGACATCTGCACCTAATAACACCTATTTGTTAACCAGGTAGGCCTACTGGACACAAAGCCCCATATCCAGAACAATGTTTGGTTGAATGGCTTGTCAAGGTCATACAGTAGGCCAATGAGGGTTGTGTGAATCCAGCCCTGTATCAGAAAAACTACAGCTTGCAAACTTAAGCTCTGCACCAACTGTTAAGACCTATAGATCACAGATCTGCCTTTTTGTATTTAGAGTGTCATCTGCATTTTCGTTAATGTTACTTACGCAGATTTATCCTTTTCTACCTGATCCTATCTTAATCTCTGAACTAATTTCCTACAATATCTCCCCTGCAATTTTCTTATTCCTGCATATTGTTTCATATTTTGTACTGCTTTAACTTAGAAATCTATCCTTAGTTATTCCTGCTGCTACTAAAATCTACATAACATAGCCTAAATGTTTTGGGAATTCTTTAAGAAGTACTATGATTAGTAAGCAGCTCTCGAAACATGTTGTACCTATGTTAATTAATGTGGAAGTTACATAGAATCAACGACATGTAGTACCTGTGTCACTTAATGTGGAAGTTAAATCTCCAAACTCTAGACCCCAAGCAGTTTGGCTTTGTGAAAAGGAGATTATGCCTGCTCAACCTGGTTGACTTCTTTGAGTCGGTCACCAGGGCTGTGGATGAAGGTAAGGCAGTGCATACAGCCTGCCTCAATTTTGCCAAGGCCTTTGATACCATTCCTCACTCGGGAATTATTGATAAACTCAAAACAAAAATGGAAAAATGGCGAAATAACAAAAAACTAATAACACCAAGTTCCTCCGCTGTACAGGATTTCCAATAAAGGCAGTCCCACTAGTACAATACGTAATGGCAGAAAACAATGTAAAACTGTTCAGTCCACGACCAAATAATATAGTAATATAGTAATAATGTAATAATGTAGTAGTTTATTAATTCTTAAAAACAACCAATTCATTAAGTGCTTTCATTTCCTCTCTGGAAACTTCATCAGAATGCATCATACTTGTGTGCGGACATTTATATATATATTAACTGCAAATTTAATTAAATAATCAACTAATCAAGTAATCAATTCAAAAGTCACTGCTGTTTTTTTTTTTTTTTTTTAATAGATACAGTACAAGATGTTAAAGTGCCATCAAATATATATATAAAAACATATAACATATAACATCGTGGAAAACATTCCATAAAAGACACTTCGATATATAAAAATCTCTCAGTATAAGTTCATAAGAACTTTAAAATTTTTTTCAAAAAACAAAGTGATATTAAAATGTATGTATGTGTAGTGCATATGTATATGCATATATAATCTTTTTATTTAAGTTCACGATCCATATAAAATATATATTATTAAATATATTAAATTAATTAACGTATGTATTAAAAACATAAATAATATATGTATGTTAAAAAATAACAAAATAATGATACCAGAATGCTATATTAGTACCTAAAGCTTTCTAAATGTAAAGTGCAAAGTGAATAGAATATTTTAATGCATCTTGTATGACAAAAAATACTAACAATGCTGTTCATATTCTCACTTTCTAGTATGTATTTTACACACTGATCATTTTTCTTTTCCTTTTGTTGTTATTTTTTGCCTTATTGGCCGTTACTCTTAATGCTGGTAACAGTGATACATAATCATTCATTCCAGGGGGTGTATTGGAATCCAGTCACAATTGCCAGATTAACTCCCTGTAACACAACTTATTTTCCCAATCTCCCCCTCTATTATCCCTAGGTAGCATTTCTAAAATCCAAAATTTGGAATTGGCTTCCGTGCATAAAAAGGTATGTCTGTAAAGTGCATTTGTGTCCCTTTTCCTGTTGACATCATACATATGTTCAGAAATCCTCTGTCGCAGATGTCTTTCCGTCTTCAATACATAATAAGCCCAGCAGAAGGTACAGTAGGCTAAACACACAATCCCCCTCGTGTAACAAGTATAATGTTGTTTACTCTTGAGAATTATTGGGATGGTAGGTATTGATAGGTCACCTGTGTTCGCTACAAATGTACGTTGGGAACATCTTCCACATCGGAAAGTTCCCTTTTTCTTGTTCACTTCTTCGTCCTTCTCCTGCTTAGTTTTCTCAAAAATATTTTTGAGGTTAAGACCCACTTCTAAAACTATAACACAAATGCCTATTAAATACTTCTAGCTTGTTAGCCATACTCTTAAAAATATCCCACGTCTTATCAATAACCCTTCTTATCAAATTGGTGTTAGTATTGTATGTCATGACTAAAAAGGGGGTAACATCCTTCTTTATATGGTAACTATTCAAAAACCCACCTCTGTTGTTAGTTAAAACAGTATTCTCTATGTTACCCTCTGTGTTCAGTAGGGGTATAAATCTTGTCCCCCACCCCTTTATCACCTCCTCCTTTATGGATATGATAAGTGGGTCAGGATACCCTCTCTCCAAAAATAGCTTGTGCACATATTCCATTTCATTAATAAAATATTCGTATTTGGATGTCATCCTAGACACCCTAACCATTTGTCCTTTTATAATATTCTTCTTCTGCAATGGAGGGTGGTTACTATAGTAGTGCAAGTAAGAATTAGAAAAACAAGCCTTTCTACAAATTCTTGACACAAATTTTTCATTTAAATTGTCTTTTAAAATAATCACATCTAGGCAGTGTATCTCATCTGTGTTGAACTCGTGTAAATTTTAGAAACTGAGTTGAGTTATTCAAATATTCCATAACCTTAGAAACATCATCCTGTGAACCTTTCCACACTATCAGTATGTCATCCAAAAACCAGAAATATTTTTCAATATTATCCATAAATGGAGACTTAAAAACAAAATGTAACTGCCAGTATAACATGACTATGTTAGCAAAAATGGGGACACAAGCTGCCCCCATAGCTACACCATCCAACTGATGAAAAATGTCTCCCTGAAAATAAATAACGTTGTTTTTTAGTACTAACTCTATGTTCTCAAGTACTAATCTAAACTCACAATCATTAAGAAATTTAAATTCCGTTAACATACATTCAAACCACTCTAAGCCAATATTATGTGGGATCACTGAAATAAATCTTTTACATCCACGGTAAGAAATGAATAATGGGATTTATACTGCAGTTGATTAATTTTATTTAATAAGTCCCATGAATCAACTAAAATATGTGGATATAATTTATAAAAGGGCTTCAGTTTTGTATCAACATAAATCACTACAGGTTGAGTTTTTGAACCATCTGATGTCACTATAGGTCTTAAAGGTGGATTTTCAGTGTCTTTATGTATCTTAGAGATACCAAACATAGTAGGAAGAAATGTTTTTTTAACCTTATAAAACCTATATAACTTGTCGTCGATTAAACCTTGTAGTAAATTATCTTCTAAAATCAAATCTATCTTTTTATGTGCTATATTAAGCTCATTCCTAGAAATAATAGTATACCGCCCCTGTGTGTTTAAAATATCCATCATTTTGGAAATATAAGACCAATTGTTCATTAACACAACCCCACCCCCTTTATCAGGCTTCATTATTCTGATGTCTGAGTAGTGATGCTTGATTTCTTCCAAGGTCTTCCTTTCATCTGAATTTAAATTAAAATGAAAGTACCTATGTTTATTTTGATAATAAGTGTCCTTTATTTCTTTTATTAAAACTTTTTCAAAGTTACTGATATCATTATGTAAGGGGGGTTACAAGTACTCTTTCTTCCCAAACCATCACCTGGTCTATTAGTCTCCTTGTCTTAGGGCTCTTTTATGGAGGCCAATGCCTCCAAATTTAACTTTCTAGTAAATAATTTTATATCCAAGGTAATTTCAGCAAAGTCCAGTCTTCTGGCTGGAACAAAAGTGAAGCCCTTTTTGAATAAAGAAAAATGCCTATCCTCTATTTTAATATCAGTGTAATTATAGATAAAAAACTCACCATCCTGTTGATTAATAACACTATGGTAGGTGTTAAGACTTGAATTATGTACCAAACATTGTTCTGTCTCAACCTCAATATTCACAGAACTACTATTTTCAGGTAATAATAACGTATAATCCCAATTCAGTATAGCTGGTTCCCCTGTTGTCTCTGAGTGTACTTGTTCATGACTTGCGTATAAGTTGGCTGGGTGGGTAAATTTCGTATCCGCTCAGACCTCCTTGGCCCCTCCTGTTCTAAAGGTATGTTATGTTCACTAAACCCCCTATTGTAAGTATGTTCAAAAGGATCACCTTCCCCTTCCACCTGTAAATCGTTGTTCCGTTGTTTCCATGAACTAAACCTTACAGTGTGGTGGTCAACTGGTGTGTAACCTCTTTTCTTAAAATGGCTGTTGGAATATTCTTTTTTATGTCCTAAAAGATAGGCTTGCTGATGTTCATAGGCCCTATCATCCCTATACCCAACTTTCTTTTACGTTTTTTAACCATAATGTTTTCAACATCATTAGAAACATTTTAATGTTCTGTTTTTGGGTATAATTCATATTATCATAAGAACATTACAAAACACATTACATTTGAAAGAACAGTTTTTGTTCTGTATTCAGAGTATGAAATCCCCAGAGTTTTGAAAGAGACTCAACGAAAGAAGAAATATTATTTGGATGCACATAAAAATACCTACTGGCATTCATGAAATAGAAAATAGCATTGCTAGACAAAAGATCTACTTCTGAGAGAAACAAAGCAAAATCATTCCCTTTCTTTGTGTTCACTTTGGTTATACTCTCATCCTATGGTGCTTCAACAAGCATGTTTGCTGATCTGAAGACATCTGCACCTAATAACACCTATTTGTTAACCAGGTAGGCCTACTGGACACAAAGTCCCTTATCCAGAACAATGTTTGGTTGAATGGCTTGTCAAGGTCATACAGTAGGCCAACGAGGGTTGTGTGAATCCAGCCCTGTATCAGAAAAACTACAGCTTGCAAACTTAAGCTCTGCACCAAATGTTAAGACCTATAGATCACAGATTTGCCTTTTTGTATTTAGAGTGTCATCTGCATTTTCATTAATGTTACTTACGCAGATTTATCCTTTTCTACCTGATCCCATCTTAATCTCTGAACTAATTTCCTACAATATCTCCCCTGCAATTTTCTTATTCCTGCATATTGTTTCATATTTCGTACTGCTTTAACTTAGAAATCTATCCTTAGTTATTCCTGCTGCTACTAAAATCTACATAACATAGCCTAAATGTTTTGGGAATTCTTTAAGAAGTACTATGATTAGTAAGCAGCTCTCGAAACATGTTGTACCTATGTTAATTAATGTGGAAGTTACATAGAATCAAAGACATGTAGTACCTGTGTCACTTAATGTGGAAGTTAAATCTCCAAACTCTAGACCCCAAGCAGTTTGGCTTTGTGAAAAGGAGATTATGCCTGCTCAACCTGGTTGACTTCTTTGAGTCGGTCACCAGGGCTGTGGATGAAGGTAAGGCAGTGCATACAGCCTGCCTCAATTTTGCCAAGGCCTTTGATACCATTCCTCACTCGGGAATTATTAATAAACTCACCAAACTGGACAACAACCCCTGTATCACTAGGTGGGTTCCAAACTGGCTCAGGGATAGAACACCCTGTTTATCATCTACTTCTCAGAAGTCCAGGCCAACACAAAGGGACTCTGACTGACCAAGTTCACAAACGACTGCAAGCTGGGAGCCATTATTAGCTCCCCAAGTGATGCAGACATCCTACAGAAAGGCCTCACTGAGACCAATGACTGGTGTCAAAACCATGGATTAAGCTTAATGCCAAAAAATGTGTCGGCATCTCCTTTGGTAAAAACACATTCCCGCTAATTACCACATCGATGGGAGCCCACTGAACACTGAAGGCGTTATAAGAGATCTGGGGACGCAGGTTGAAAGCAACCTCTCCTTCGACCACCATATTGCCACTGTGGTCTGAAAGTCCTTCTGTGTGGCACATCTCATTACCAACGGTTTTGCATCCAGGACCAAAGAGGTCATTGTCTCTCTCTACTCTTCCCTCATTAGACCAATCATCGAGTATAATGCCCCATAAATTTAAATTTTAAATTTGGCATGTACCTCACTAGACACCTGCAACAGCTGGAGAGGCCACAGAAGTACTTCATGAAGAGGATCCTAGACATTAAACACATGTCCTACATGGACATACTCAAAAGACTCCAGCTCTGTCTCATATCGCCTACTTAGAAGCAATCTCTGCTTGACTTACAAAGCCATGTCTGACCCAACTCTGTTAAAAATGCTATATCTAAAGAAATCCCAATCCCTCCACACCGCACGCCCCAGAGACCTCAACCTCATTACCACAATCAACAGAACATGCTGGAGGGACAGGTTCTTCACCCAGAGACTGCACATGCTCTGGAATAGACTTCTCATACATGTCAAACAGAGCACCTCACTGTCCCTCTTCAAGAGAAATATTGATGAGTAAATGGGCAATAGAAATGTCACTCCAGGGATGACTCTAGTGGCTCTACTTGATAGATGCACTGGGAATTAACATCGGGTGGCATGATGCCAGGACACTTCTATGGGCTAGGCTTGTAAAGGCACCAGGGCCATTAACGTAGTACACACCTATGAACCTATGACCCTATCCGAAACATACAGCACCTATATCAGTTAATGTGGAAGCCACATAGCATCAAAACCATAGTATCTGTGTCACTTACTGTGGAAATTACATAGTATCAAAACCACAGTACTAGTGTCATTTAATATGGAAGTTACTTAGTCTAGAAACCAGAGTCCCTGTGCCATTCAATGTGGAAGTTATGTTGTATCAAAGACATGCAGTACCTGTGTCAAATAATGTGGAAGTTATATAGTATCAAAACCATAGTACCTGTGTCACTTACAGTGGAAGTCACATAGTATCAGAAACACAGTGCTAGTGATATTTAATGTGGAAGTTACATAGTATCAAAACCAAGTACCTTTGTCACTTAATGTGGAAGTTTAGTATCAGAGACATGCAGTACCTGTGTCACATAGTGTGGAATTACATACTATCAAACTATAGTACCTATGTCACTTAATGTGGAGGTTGCATAGTATCAAAACCATAGTACCTGTGTTACTTAATATGGAAGTTACATAGTATAAAAAGACATGCAGTACCTGTCACCTAATGTGGAAACTATATAATATCAAAGACATGTAGTACCTATGTCACTTAATGTGGAATTTTTATATTATTAAAGACATAGTACCTGTGTCACTTTAAGTGGTAGTTACATAATATTAAAGACATGTAGTACTTGTGGCATGTAATGTGGTAGTTGCATAGTATCTGACATATAGAACCTGTGGCACTTAATGTGCAAGTTACATAGCATCAAAGACACGTGATACCTGTGTCACATAATGTGGAAATAATATAGTATGAAAGATGTAGCACCTGTGTCACTTTAAGAGGAAGTTATATAGTATCAAAAACATGCAATACCCGTGTCACTTAATGTGGAAGTTACATCCTATCCACAACATGCAATACCTGTGGTATGTAATGTGGAAGTAACATAGTATCAAAGACATGCTGTAGCAGTGTCACTTAATGTGGATGTTACTTAGTATCAAAGATGTGTTGCACCTGTGTCACTTAATGTGGAAGTTACAGCCTATACTTAACATGCAGTACCTGTGGTACTTAATGTGGAAGTAACATTGCATCAAAGACATGTTGTACCAGTGTCACTTAATGTGGAAGTTGCATAGTATCAAAGACATACAGTACTTGTGTCACTTAATGTGGATGTTACACAGTATCAAAAACATGTAGTATATGTGTCACTTAATGCAGAGTTTATCGACTATCAAGGACATAGTACCTGTGTCACTTTAAGTGGAAGTTACATAGTATCAGAGACATGTAATACCAGTATCACTTAATGTGGAAGTTGCATAGTATCAAAGACGTAGTACCTGTGCCACTTAATGTGGAAGTTACATAGTATTTAAGACCCATAACACCTGTGTCAATGTGGAGTTTATATAGTATCAAAGACATACTACCAGTATCTTATAATGTGGAAGTTATATAGTATCAAGAGGACTGACCTGTGTCACTTAATATGGAAGTTATATAGTATCAAAGACA
Organism: Protopterus annectens; assembly: GCF_019279795.1. Taxonomy (NCBI): domain Eukaryota; kingdom Metazoa; phylum Chordata; order Ceratodontiformes; family Protopteridae; genus Protopterus; species Protopterus annectens. Next base: position 1,849,245,286 of record NC_056729.1, on the reverse strand, counting down.
TGCTGTACCAGTGTCGCATAATGTGGATATTACATGCTATCAAAGACATGCAGTACCTGTGGCACTTAATGTGGAAGTCACATAGCATCAAACACATGCAGCACCAGTAGCACTTAATGTGGAATTCACATACTATCAAAGACATGTAGTACCTGTGCCACTTAATTTGGAAGTTACATACTATCAAAGACGTGGTACCTGTGTCACTAAGTATGGAAGTTACATAGTATTAAAGACAGTAATGTGGAATTTACATAATATCAAAGACAATGCAGTACATTAATCATTTAATATGGAAGTTGCATAGTATCATAAATGTTTAATACCTGAGGTACCTTAACATCCAAGTTACATAATATTAAAGACATAGTACCTGTATTACTTAATGTGGAATTTATATAGTATCAAAGACATGTATTACCTGTGGGTGGTACTTAATGTGGAAATTACATAGTATCAAAGATGTAGTACCTGTGCCACATAATGTGGAAGTTACATAGTATCAAATACATGTAGTACCCATGTCACTTAATGTGGAAATTACATAGTATTAAAGACATAGAACACCTGTGCCACTTACTGTGGAAGTTACATAATATCAAAGACAATGCAGTACCTGTGTTGCTTAATGTGGATGTTACATAGTATCACAGACATGCAGTAGCTGTTTCACTTAATGTGGAAGTTACATGGTATCAAAGACGTATTACCTCTGTCACTTAATGTACAAGTTACATAGTATCTAAGATTGAAGAAAGACATGTAAAACCTGTGTCACTTAATGTAGAAGTTAAATAGTAACAATGACATGTAGTACTTGTGGCACTTAATGTGGAAGTTACATAGTATCAACGTCATGTAGTATCTGTGTCACTTAATGTGAAAATTACATAATGTCAAAGACATGTTGTACTTATGGCACTTAATGGGGGAAGTTACATGCTTTCCATGACATGCAGTACCTGTGGTATGTAATGTGGAAGTTACATAGTATCAAAGACATGGCGTACAAGTGTCACTTAATGTGGAAGCTGCATAGTGTCAAAGAGGTGTATTACCTGTGTCACTAAATGTGCAAGTTACATCCTATCCAAAACATGCAGTACCTGTGGTACTTAATGTGGAAGTAACATAGCATCAAAGACATGTTGCCCCAGTGTCACTTAATGTGGAAGTTGCATAGTGTCAAAGACATGCAGTACCTGTGTAACTTAATGTGGAAGTTACATAGTGTCAAAGACATGTAGTATATATGTCACTAAATGCGGAATTTATATACCATCAAATATATAGTACCTGTGTCATTTTAAGAGGAAGTTACATAGTATCAAATACATGCAATAGTGTCATTCAATGTGGAAGTTACATCGTATCAATGACATGTAATACCTGTGTCACTTAATCTGGATGTTACATAGTATTAAAGGCCCATAATACCTGTGTTACCTAATGTGGAATTTGTATAGTATCAAAGACATAGTACCAGTGTCAGTTAATGTGGAAGTGATATAGTTTCAAGAGCCATGTACCTGTATAACTTAATGTGGAATGTACATAGTATCATAGGCATGTAGTATATACGTCACTTAATGTGGAATTTATATACTATCAAAGACATAGCACCTGTGTCACTTTATGAGGAAGTTACATAGTAGCAAAGAAATGCAGTACCTGTGTCAGTTAATGTGGAAGTTATGTAGTTTCAATGACATGTGGCACCTATGTCACTTAGTATGGAAGTTATATAGTATTAAAGACAGTAATGTGGAATTTACATAAAATCAAAGGCAATGCAGTACCTGTGTCACATAATATGAAAGTTGCGTAGTGTCATAAATATGTGGCCCCCGTGGCACTTAACGTGGAAGTTACATAATATTAAAGATGTAGTACCTGCATTACGTAATGTAGAATGTATACAATATCATAGACATGCAGTACTTGTAGTACTGAATGTGGAAGTAACATAGTATCATAGACGTGTTGCACCAGCGTCACTTAATGTGGAAGTTGCATAGTGTCAAAGACATGCAGTACTTATGTAACATAATGTGGAAGTAATGTAGTATCAAAGACATATAGTATATGTGTCACTTAATGTGGAAGTTTTATACTATCAAAGACATAGTACCTGTGTCACTTTAAGAGGAAGTTACATAGTAGCAAAGACATGTAATGCCAGTGTCACTTAATCTGAAAGTTACATAGTATCAAAGATATGCAGTACGTATAACACATAATGTGAAAGGTACATAGTATCAAAGACATGTAGTACCTGTGTCAGTCTGGAAGTTACATAGTATTAAAAGCCCATATTACCTGTGTTACTTAATGTGGAATTTATATAGTATCAAAGACATAGTACCAGTGTCACTTAATGTGGAAATCGTATAGTATCAAGAGCATTGTACCTGTGTAACTTAATGTGGAAGTTACATAGTATAAAACACATGTAGTACATGTGCCACTTAATCTGGATGTTACATAGTATTAAAGGCCCATAATACCTGTGTTACTTATTCTGGAAGTTACATAGTATCAAAGATATGCAGTACCTGTGACACAAAATGTGGAAGGTACATAGTATCAGACATGTAGTACCTGTGTCAGTTAATCTGGAAGTTACATAGTATTAAAGGCCCATAATACCTGTGTCACTTAATATGGAATTTATATAGTATCAAAGACATAGTACCGGTGTCACTTAATGTGGAAATCGTATAGCATCAAGAGCATTGTACCTGTGTAACTTAATGTGGAAGTTACATAGTATCAAACACATGTAGTACCTGTGTCAGGTAATCTGGAAGTTACATAGTATTAAAGGCCCATAATACCTGTGTCACTTAATATGGAATTTATATAGTATCAAAGACATAGTACCGGTGTCACTTAATGTGGAAATTGTATAGCATCAAGAGCATTGTACCTGTGTAACTTAATGTGGAAGTTACATAGTATCAAACACATGTACTACCTCTGTCAGGTAATCTGGAAGTTACATAGTATCAAAGATCAAGAAAAAAAGGGAAAAAAGAACTCCAACAGCAACCAAATAACCAAACCAGGAGTTTGGAAAGAGCAATCGCCAACCACAAAGTAGTAATCCACAAAGTTTTATTAACGCTGAAAACACACAATGCGTTTTCATCCTCAGACTTCATCAGATAACACAATCCACAGAAATACACATGCTTATATAACTCCTCACATTAAATAATGAACTAATTAACCAATAAAACCTTTGCATCAATTAATGGAATAAATATGTAAGGACAAATACAACTTAAAAACATAATATAAAAATCACATTTAAAAAGCTGTTTAACAATAAATATCAAACTAATAAATATGTATATATAATATATGATGTGTATGTAAAAATTATATATATATAAATGTATTGTAAAAAATTCACCTTTTAACACAGTTAAAAGAATGAATATGTAAAAACTTGTGCAATGCTACCCTCTAGTGGCTGATAACAGGAAAAAACCTTTATAATTTGGCTGCTCTTAGTTTTAATTATGGTGCAAGTGAAATACTTTCATTCAGACCAGGGTGCCTTCCTGCATCCAAAAATACCTGCCAATATAGCTCCCTATATTCAAGACAGGTTTCCCACAAACCCCCCCTAATGTCTTTGGGAACAACCTCCAGTACAAAAAACAAAAATGTTGCTTTGGCACATTCCTGTGTGTGTTTATACAGGGCATTCTTATCATTATTTGTACTTATATCATAAAAATGTTCACAAATCCGCCTTTTCAGGCGTCTTTGAGTCTTCCCTATATAAAAGGCACAGCATGCCTCACAGGATACCAGATATACCAACCCACTGGAGTTACAATTATTGTGACATGTACTATGGACATATTTATTCCTACTTTTGATACACACCTTGTCAGTATTTATTATGTGTATACACTGTGCACATGCCCCACATTTGTAGGTACCCGGCCTCCTGGCCTTTTGAACAGGCTTCCTTTTTTCCATTAATTCCTTTAAATTAGTTCCTTTTTTAAAAACAATATTTAAAGGCTTATGTTGCATGTCCTTTAGATCAGCGAGAGAGGTGAACCTGTCCCATTCCTTTTTAACCAACTCTATTACCTGATGGGAATCACTATTATATTCCAAGGTGAATACCCTAAGAAACTTATCATCCTTAATATTAAAATTGTTAGAGTTTGACTCAATGCTTTTACCCAACAAGGGCCTAAATCTTGACGCCCTTTGACTTTTAATATATAAATTGTATCATTCAATAATTCATCTGGGTAACCCCTTTCTAGAAAAAGTTTTCTTAGAAAAAGACATTCTTCATCAAAGTCATCATCCAGAGAGGTGAGCCTACTAGCCCTAACCAATTGCCCTTTGAAAATACTTTTTCTCTGTGAAAAAGGGTGGGCACTCTCAAAATGAAGATATGAATTGGAGAATATCACCTTTCGGAAGACTTTTGACTTAATACCACCAGTAATTTTAATAATACTCACATCCAAAAAGTCAGCCATATCAAAGGAGACATTACTAGTAAAATGTAAAAAAGATGTGGTGGTATTAAGATACTCCAAAAATTCTTCTAGTTTTTCCTTGGAATCCTTCCAAAAAATACAAATATCATCCAAAAAGCTCCTATATAAAACCCAACAATCACAGAATCTAGAATTAAGGATGTATTGTTTCTCCCACCAGACTGAAATGATGTTAGCATAGGTTGGTGCACAATTAGTGCCCATGGCTACCCCCCTTATCTGGTGAAAATATTCGCCACTGTAATAAATTAAATTATTTTTCAAAACCATGTCCACCAGATTTAAAATAACCTGCAAGTCATCACTAGAAATTTTAGTTTTATCCACAAAAGTGGCTTCAAGCCAAGCTAACCCTTCTTCTTGAGGAATAACAGTGAATAGATCTTTAATATCCACTGTTACGAAAATGATGTCATAAATCATGTTCATATCTATACCCTGAAGGAATTCCCACAAATCCTTCAGGATAGTTTTCTCTGTATTCCAAAGTTTGTTTTTCAATTTTACATCCAAGACTTTTGCTAATGGCATAGTTTTTGAGCCCTCAGCCAACACTATGGGTCTAAGAGGGGGGATTTAACTGTTTTTTATGGACCTTGGGAATTCCAAACATAGTAGGTATCCTAGGTTGAGAAACATGTAAAAATCTGAAGGTGTCTATATTAATTAGTCCTTCCAACAACATATCGTTTAGGGCTACCTCTCTTTTCTTATATGCCACATGGATCTCGTTCTTAGAAACTCTAATGTAGGTAAAGTAGTCTCCCAAAATTTCTTTCACCTTCCCTTCATAAATTACCTGGTCCATAAGTACCGTACCCCCTCCATTATCAGGTTTAATAACCCTGATCTGCGCGTTTTCCTGTAGTTCACTTAAAATATTTCTTTCATTTTCATTTAGGTTGTATTTTTCAGATTTACCTACAACCTTTCTTAATTAATTCTCCACTATAACCTCAAAATTCTTCAGTTGAGGGTGTATAGGTGGATTATATTCACTTTTATGTTTTAAGCAGGCCTGTGTATATGTTTTGGTTTGTCCCTGAAACATAACTTCCAAATTAAGTTGTCTGATGAACATTTTGAAATCCAGTAACAGCCTAGTAATATCACATTTTTATATGGCACGAATTTAAAACCCCTGGAAAGTAAACTAAAATGATCAGCAGTTAATTCAATACCAGTGTAGTTAAAATGTTGTAATTCCTATAAGTAAATTTATTTATTTATTTATTTATTTATTTGCAGTCGGTTTACCAGGATAGTCCATTGGGCCTAAAAGAACCTGTTTTCAATGGAGTCCTGGGGAGAAAAGCTCCAAAAAACAGACATACAGAATAGGTACATACACTTGAAAAAGCTCTTAAAGCAAACCAACAGACAAGGTGTAAACAATAGTGCTAAGATACTTATACAAATGTAAAAGAGAATACAGTCATTGCTTATGCATTTGAGGTACATTCAATAATGCAATCTTATTAAATGAAGTACAATAAATGAGAGGTGTGTTAGGGCTTTAAAGAGGTAGGACTGTTTTGTTGTATAGTGTGGTTAGATTTGAAGGAAGTAATAAGTATGTAGGCTTTGTTGAGTAGGAAGTGAATGAATGGAGGATGAAGAGTTCCATATTTTTATGATGGATGGGAACAAGAGCATTCCCATTGGGACGTAAGATGTGTATGAAGAGATTTTTTGAACATATAAAGATTAGAGATGGTATGAATGGATGGTGGGAGTGAGTTCCAAAGACGAGCTAGGTTAAAGGATAGTAGGTTTTTGCCTGGGGGGGCGTGTTGGTTTAAGTATTTCTAATAGGTTTTGATTGTTTGACCTTAAGACTCTGTCAGGTAGGTGAAACTTAAAAGCAGAAGACAGGGAGGGACAAAGAGAGGGGTTGTTAATGAGCTTATGGGCTAGGGTTAGCTGAATGTAATTGAGCTGATGTGGAAGTTCAAGCCAATGTAGTTTTTGGAGAGAGGAACAGTGGTGGGTGGATGACCTGTGGCCGTTGGCGAACTTGGCGATTTTGTTGTAACAAGAGGAAAGTTGTTTCTTTAGAGAGGACTGAAGATTAGTTAGGAGAGGTGATCCATAGAGAAGGGAGGGAATAAGAAAGGAAGAAGAGAGAGCGATTTTCGAGGTTTTTGTGAGGTATTGATTTTGACGGTAGAGCATACCAAGTTTTTGGTGGTTTTTTTAATATTTAGTTGTAGATGGGAGTTGAAATTAAGCTGGTTATCAATTTGGACACCAAGTAACTTAGTTTCAGACACCAGTTCTAGGACTGAGTTGTTTTGACTAGTAATCAAGAATTTGTTTGTATCAAAGGGAGTAGTTTTAGAGGGAGTAAATACCATGAGTTTAGTTTTGGAGGCGTTGAGAGCAAGGTGGTTTATTTTCATCCAATGCTCAGTGATTGAGAAAGCTTCTTGTGTGAGCTTTAGAAGCTCAGGGGTAGATGTGGCAGAGCAGATAATGGTAGAATCGTCAGCATATTGGATAATGTTAGAGAATGGGATAGATTTATGAAAATCGTTTATAAATATGTTAAAGAGAAGAGGACCAAGTATGGAGCCTTGGGGAACTCCGGTGGGGGTACTAAGAAAAGAGGAACTGGCCTTTTTCCATTTTACAGCTTGTTCATAGGTTCATAGGTTCATAGGTTTATACTAGGCTATCTGCCCTAAGGCATTTATAAGCCTAGCCCAAATTATTGTGGCTTACGCCACCCCTTATATGAAAAAATACTGTGCCCATTAGTTTGTTGTGCCTCTGTCCAGCAGTGACCCAGAGATGATTCCCGGGGTAAACCTACGATCTCCCATCCACAGGTCTAGATTTCTCTTGAACAGAGTCAGCGAGGTGCTCTGCCTCACATGGACCGGGATTTTATTCCACAGCATAGGGAGTCTCTGAGTGATAAATCTATCCCTCCAGCACGTCCTATTTATATCCGTGCTAAGGTTTAAGTCGCTTGCTCTAGTGGTTTTGGTGGATTTGGATTTTTGAGGTGGAGCATGTCCATTAATTCGGGTTGGACATGGCCTTGTATGTCAGGCACATGTCACCTCTGAGCAGACGGTATGCGACTGAATAGAGCTGGAGTTTCTTCAATCTGGCAGCATATGACAGATTTTGGAGTCCCTTTATCCTTTTGGTGAGGAACTTTTGGGGTCTCTCCAATTGCTGCAGATGTCGGGTGAGATACATCCCGAATGGGGCATTGTACTCGATCATTGGTCTGATAAGTGAAGAGTACAGGGGAACAATGACCTCACTAGATCTGGATGTGAATCCCTTCATGATCAGGTGGGCAATGTAGAAGGTCTTTCTAACCACTTTAGCAATGTGAGTGTCAAAAGAAAGGCCACTGTCAACCTGGGTCCCCAGGTCCCTGATAACCTCTTCTGTGCTTAGTGGATTGCCACCTATATGGTAGCTTGGGGTTACCTTGTTTTTCCCGAAGGGTATGACTATACATTTTTGGCGTTTAACTTCAGGCCATGGCTCTGGCACCAGCTATCTGTTTCAGTGAGTCCCTTCTGAAGGATATCCGTGTCCGATGCACTTTCCACTATGGCCCAGTTTGCAGTCATCTGCAAACTTTGTCAGCCAAAGTCCTCCCATGTTGGCCTGTACTTCTGAGAAGTAGATGCCAAACAATAGGGGCCAAGGACCGAGCCCTGTGGGACACCACTTGTGACCGGCTTGGAGTCTGACACAGCGCCAGCAACTCTAACCCTGTGGGTTCTGTCCTTAAGCCAGTTTGCAACCCATCTTGTGACATATGGGTTTACATTTAAGCTGGTAAGTTTTTCTACAATACCCGAGTGGGGTATTGTGTCGAAAGCCTTTGCAAGGTCAAGGTAGGCTGTATGGACTGCCTTTCCCTCATCAATGGCCTTGGTGACTATTTCAAGAAGTCGACCAAGTTCAAAAGGCATGATCTTCCCTTGACAAAGCCAAACTGGGTCGGGTCCAATGTCTGCAAGTCCCCTATATCTTTGTTTATGAGCTCCATTATGATCCTCTCCATAGCTTTGCAGACTAGACTTGTTAAGCTTATGGGGCGGTAATTACCAGGGTCCGTGAGGCCACCTTTGTGGAGTGGGACCACAGTTGCCGTCGCCACTCCTTGGGCACGTATCCTGTGGTAAGGCTGAGATTAAACAGCTGCCTTATGTGCGGGTTTAATTCCTCATTTAGCTCGTGTAGCACACAGCCGGGACACCATCCGGTCCCATTGATGCTGTGTTTTAGCTTTAGAGAGAGCAGCTTTCACCTGCGCATTTGAGATGTCCGGGAGGCTACACTCGGCTGGGATAGTTATCTCTCCTTTAGGGGAGAGGGGTGAAGTTTGCACTGAACCTGTCTGCCAGTATGTTGGCAATGTCTGTGGGTTCAGTGATTTTTGTATCATTTTGGACTAATTCTGAGCATATCTGTGAGTTTCCACCCAGGTTCCTAACATAGCTGAAAAAGGCCTTATGATTGTCCTTTGAATCCATGGCAATTTTTCTCTCAAAATTGGTCTTAGTTGATTTTATGAGTGCTCGTATTTTTTTACTAATAATGATCAGGGGTGACTTCCCTTTTATGGATTTTGTTCTATCATGTAATAGCTTTCTCCTCTTATTGTAAAGTTTGTTAATGGCTGGGGTCCACCAGACTGGACGTTTGCCCTTTGTGGAAAGAGTCTTGGTTTTATTTGGGATTGCCTGATCCATGCAGTCCTGGAGGTGTTCATAGAAGGCATTTGTAAGGGCTTCCGCAGCTTGGGTTGTCTGTTAGATAGGTAGCTGGAGAGCCAGTTCACAGAGGAGGAAGAAAGGTTAAGTTTGGAAAGTTTAGTTAATAGCAGACTGTGTGAAATGGTATCAAAAGCCTTAGAGAGGTCAAGTAGTAGGGTAGAGACAATATGGCCGGAATCACGTGCTTTATTTACGGTTTCAAGATAGGAGAGGAGGGCTGTCATGGTGCTATGATTTGGCCTAAAGCCATGTTGTGTAGGTGTAAGAAGGTTATTGTCTAAAAGATGTGGTAGTAGTTGAAGTTGGACACATTTTTCAAGTAGCTTAGAAATGGGGGACAGGATAGCAATAGGGCGGAAGTTGTTAACACTGCAGTTATTACCGCCTTTATGAAGGGGGATGATAAAGGCTTGTTTCCAGAGTTGGGGCACTGTACATTCCAGGATTGAGCGGTTGATGAGAATGCTTATGGGATAGGCAATTGCTTCAGCAGCAATGCTTAGGAAGTATGAGAGGATATTATCAGGTACATTAGTGCCGGGCTTCAATTTTTGAAGGAGTTTCTTTATTGTAGAAATGGGTATAGGTTTTAATGAGAATGGAGCAGAGTGGAGAGGGAAAGTATTTGATGCTGGTAAGGATGATGAGGAAGTTAGAGTAGGAGAAGAGTTGGGGGATATAGAGTGAGTAGATGGGAATGGGGAAGGAAGAGAAGTGCATGGTGGGCTTTTGGCAGGAGAGGGTGAGGGGGTATTGGATGGTAAGGTGGAAGTAGGAAAAGAGGAAGTTAGTTTGCTAATAGAGTCAATGAAGAAGGAGTTGAATTGAGTAGCCAAGTCTAAATCTGGGGCATTTGGGTCAGGGGTAGGGGTGTGTGGTCTGCTGGGGTTGAGGAGGGTAGAGATTCCTTTCCAGAATTTTTGTGGATTTGTTTTATTATTGTTTTGAAGTGTAAAGAAGTAATTTTGTCTGTCAGAGATAGTAAGCTTTTTTACTTTATTTCGCAGGGTTCTGTATTCAATGTGGGAATCAGGGGTCTTTCTTTTCTGATAAAGTACCCAGGCTTTATCTCTAAGGTGCATTGTTGCTAATGTATTTTTGGTAAGCCATGGGGCAGAATTATTTTTTATTCGCTTTGTCCTTAGGGGGGCTTGGGAATCTAGTATTTTTAAGAATGTAGAGTTAAAGTGGGAAACTGCATCTTCTAAGGATAATGTCCTTAGAGTGTTCCAGTTAATTGCTTTTAAAGAATCTGAAAAGGTTGTTGGGTTAAAATTTTTGTGTTTGCGGGTAGTAATATAATTGTGGGCGTGGTGAGAGATACAGGGGAGTCGGTAAGTGAAGATGGGCATATGATCACTTAGAGCGTCGGGAAGAATACCACTGTCAGAGTGATAGTGGGGGTGTGAGACTAGGATCCAGTCTAGTATACTGCCACAGGAAAGGTTTTTAGAAGGACGTGTTACTTTGTTGATTAGTTGGGAAAAATTATATAGGTTGATGTTAAGGGGGTTGGTTGGAGATTGAATGGAGGTCCAGTTGATATTTACATCACCTAAGATTATGGTTTCATTACTAATGTTGCTGGAGAGCCAGGAGAGGATATCTTCTAATGTAGAGATATTGTCACCTGGGGGGATATAGAGGGATGCAAGGCATATGTGTTTATGCTTATTGATTTGTAGGAGAGTGAGGAGTAATTCAGCGTTGTTGAAGTGTGGAATAGGTTTGTCATAGGGAGTAATTAACAAGGAAGTTGAAAATAGGAGAGCTACACCACCGCCTTTTTTGTGGGACCTGTCTTTTCTAATGATAGAGTAGTTAGGTGGAATTATTTCAGAGTCTTTTATATAGGGTTTTAGCCATGTTTCTGAAATAGATAGGATGTCAGGTTTATTATATGTGATCCAGGCATGGAGGGTTGCTATTTTGTTGACTATGCTTTGGGAGTTTAATGAAGTAAGTAATAGAGGCTTACGTATGGTGGAGGAGGTAGAGGGGCCTGGGTTAGGATGGATATCACCTGATAAGAGACTAGTAACTAGGTGAAGGATATGGTTAGAGAGGTAATTAAGCAGTTTAGTAAATGGGTTGGGTACTGTTGTGATGGAGAAGGAGTTTCTGGTAGCTATGGGGATGGAGAGTTTGTGAGAAGTAAGTACTTTGTAAGAGAAAGATAGGAGGTGCTTTATAGGATATAGATGGGGAGAGATAGGTGAGTGTGAATGTGAGGGGGGGGAGTTTAGATGGCTGGTTGTATGATAGAGTTGTGGATGGTGGCAGGTACTGGGTTGGGTGAGGTAGTGAAGAAAGGTAAGTTTTAGAAGTAGTAGTAGTAAAATAGAGATGGATGAAGGTTTTAAAAGCATGTTAATTATGGTTACTTTATGAATAGAATCTAATTTGAATTAAGTATGTTTTTAAAGATAATTATAGGAGGATGTGATGTTGTAGGCCTAGATTGTAGTGGGGAGTATGGAGTTATGAAGGAGGTGGTAGAAGAGGTAGAGGTTAGTGGAAAGGTAAAGATAGGATCGGTTGTCAGAGTTTCATCAAAAACCCTCACAGGGTGATCATTTTCCAAAGGTTTATCTACCCCCTTGGTCCTCAGTTAATACCTCTGATGTCAATGGAAATATTGCTGTTTCATCATCCCACGGTGTCCCCCTCCCCTTCCTCCCCTCTGAGGTGGATAGTAATATTGAGAGGCCCTCGGGTTCATTAATCTTTCTGAATGCTGGGGAGGGGGATATTCTAAAGGGTCTAATTGACTGGTGGCATCACCCACCTCTTCTTCATCAACAATATCTAAAAACTTAACATTTACTTCCTTCCTCTCCCAACTCTTAATATTTTTACTATTTTTCCTAGGTGCAGGATAGCATTGCCTTTCTTTATACTCCAAAATGTCCCTGTTTAGTTTTTTAATCTTCCTGTTAATATTAACTAAACATGATTCATCTATCTTATCCATCATAGCAAAATATTTATTTCTCTCTGCTTCAACAGTATGTTACAAATCATTTGTAATACAGTTGATTAAATGTTCTATAACAGCAGTGAGTTCATCCATTCTAGTTTCATTACATCTAACAACAATCTTGACCACATCAAGCCCACATCTATTAAAAATCTCCACAAAGTCATTGCAGAAAACAAAACTAGTATCAATGTTGTTGGGGAATTTAAACACTCTCAAACCTTTGGGGACAATTCCCCTTCTCAAACACTCCCCTAGGTACTCATGATCAATTTTGAGAGCCTTAAACTTTCCCAACACGTCAGCTAGTTTATTAATGTTATTTCTGTATGTGCCATTGTTTGCTTGAACGTTAGTGACACTATTATTTGCACAAGACTCAAAATTAATGTTAAAACTAGTATTAAGCCACTCAGAGAAATTTATTTTCTGTTGAGTCCCAGATGCCACTTTTAAATTATTAAAGTCACCTTTATTTCTTGAATTGGAAACATTTCTGCCAGTGCCATTACTGCCGTTTGTATCAATCCTGCTAGCGCCATTCTCTTTAGAAGAGAATAAGTGAGGAGTGTCTAAAATATTAAACGCGTCTTTTCCCTTACCTTTAGTGAATCCATTATCATCACTCTTGCCAGAAACAGTTCCAACCGCTCCGGCCAAATCAAAGATATGTAGTACATGTGCCACTTAAAGGGGAAGTTGCATAGTATTAAAGACATGTAGCACCTGTGTCACTTATTCTGGAAGTTACAAAATATCAGTGAGAATGCAGTAGCTGTGTCACTTAATGTGGATATTACATAGTAGCAAAGACATGTACCTGTGTCATTTAATGGTGATTTTTACATAGCATCAAAGACATATAGTACTTGTGGCACTTAATGTGGAAGTAACATACTATGAAAGAGATGTAGTACCTTTATCACTTAATGTGGAAGTTACATAGTATCAAAGTCGTGTAGTAGCTGTGTCACTTAATGTGGATATTGCATAGTATCAAAGACATACCTGTGTCACTTAATGGTGATTTTTACATAGCATCAAAGACATATAGTACTTGTGGCACTTAATGTGGAAGTAACATACTATGAAAGAGATGTATTACCTTTGTCACTTAATGTGGAAGTTACATAGTATCAAAGTCATGTAGTATCTGTGTGACTTAATGTGGAAGTTACAAAGTATCAAAGATATGCACAATTATCACAATGTGGGAAGTTACATAGTATCAAACACATGTAGTACCATTGTCACTTAATGTGGAAGTTATATAGAATCAAAGAATTGCAGTACCTGTGTCACATAATGTTTAAGTTACATGATATCAGACATGAAGTACCTGTGTTATTTATTATGGAAAGTACATAGTATCAAAGACATGCCGTACCTGTGTCACTTAATGTGGATGTTACACAGTATCACAGACGTAGTACCTGTGTCACTTAATGTGGATGTTACACAGTATCACAGACGTAGTACCTGTGTCACTTAATGTGGATGTTGCACAGTATCACAGATGTAGTACCTGTGTCACTTGATGTGGATGTTGCACAGTATCACAGACGTAGTATCTGTGCCACTTAATGTGACTGTTACACAGTATAACAGACGTAGTACCTGTGTCACTTAATGTGGATGTTGCACAGTATCACAGACATAGTACCTGTGTCAGTTAATGTGGCTGTTACACAGTATCACAGAGGTAGTACCTGTGTCACTTAATGTGGCTGTTACACAGTATCAAAAATGTAGTACCTGTGTTATTTAATATGGAAAGTACATAGTATCAAAGACATGCAGTACCTGTGTCACTTAATGTGGCTGTTACACAGTATCACAGACGTAGTACCTGTGTCACTTAATGTGGATGTTACACAGTATCACAGACATAGTACCTGTGTCACTTAATGTGGATGTTACACAGTATCACAGACGTAGTACCTGTGTCACTTAATATGGATGTTACACAGTATCACAGACATAGTACCTGTGTCACTTAATGTGGATGTTACACAGTATCACAGACGTAGTACCTGTGTCACTTAATGTGGATGTTACACAGTATCACAGACATAGTACCTGTGTCACTTAATGTGGATGTTACACAGTATCACAGACGTAGTACCTGTGTCGCTTAATGTGGATGTTACACCGTATTACAGATGTAGTACCTGTGTCGCTTAATGTGGATGTTACACAGTATTACAGACGTAGTACCTGTGTCGCTTAATGTGGATGTTACACAGTATCACAGACGTAGTACCTGTGTCACTTAATGTGGCTGTTACACAGTATCACAGACGTAGTACCTGTGTCACTTAATGTGGCTGTTACACAGTATCACAGACGTAGTACCTGTGTCACTTAATGTGGCTGCTACACAGTATCACAGACGTAGCACCTGTGTCACTTAATGTGGATGCTACACAGTATCACAGACGTAGTACCTGTGTCACTTAATGTGGCTGTTACACAGTATCACAGACGTAGTACCTGTGTCACTTAATGTGAATGTTACACAGTATCACAGACGTAGTACCTGTGTCACTTAATGTGGATGTTACACAGTATCACAGACGTAGTACCTGTGTCACTTAATGTGGATGCTACACAGTATCAAAGACGTAGCACCTGTGTCACTTAATGTGGATGTTACACAGTATCACAGACGTAGTACCTGTGTCACTTAATGTGAATGTTACACAGTATCACAGACGTAGTACCTGTGTCACTTAATGTGGATGTTACACAGTATCACAGACGTAGTACCTGTGTCACTTAATGTGGATGTTACACAGTATCACAGATGTAGTACCTGTGTCACTTAATGTGGCTGTTACACAGTATCACAGACATAGTACCTGTGTCACTTAATGTGGATGTTACACAGTATCACAGACGTAGTACCTGTGTCACTTAATGTGAATGTTACACAGTATCACAGACGTAGTACCTGTGTCACTTAATGTGGATGTTACACAGTATCACAGACGTAGTACCTGTGCCACTTAATGTGGATGTTACACAGTTTCACAGACGTAGTACCTGTGTCACTTAATGTGGATGTTACACAGTATCACAGACGTAGTACCTGTGTCACTTAATGTGGCTGTTACACAGTATCACAGACGTAGTACCTGTGTCACTTAATGTGGATGTTGCACAGTATCACAGACGTAGTACCTGTGTCACTTAATGTGGATGTTACACAGTATCACAGACGTAGTACCTGTGTCACTTAATGTGGCTGTTACACAGTATCACAGATGTAGTACCTGTGTCACTTAATGTGGATGTTACACAGTATCACAGACATAGTACCTGTGTCACTTAATGTGGATGTTACACAGTATCACAGACATAGTACCTGTGTCACTTAATGTGGATGTTACACAGTATCACAGACATAGTACCTGTGTCACTTAATGTGGATGTTACACAGTATCACAGGCGTAGTACCTGTGTCACTTAATGTGGATGTTACACAGTATCACAGACGTAGTACCTGTGTCACTTAATGTGGCTGTTTCACAGTATCACAGATGTAGTACCTGTGTCACTTAATGTGGCTGTTGCACAGTATCATAGATGTAGTACCTGTGTCACTTAATGTGGCTGTTGCACAGTATCACAGACATTGTACCTGTGTCACTTAATGTGCAGCATGCATGCATATTTACGAATATACTTACAATGGGAAATGTGGTGATATCTAGACTAGAGAATGGACTCCCAGTAATTTTCATTACTTTCTTCTGAAGATAATCATTGTTCTTCAGTATATAAAATAAAGATGAAAATAAAACACTTAGACTGGTTCACCTAGACAACAGCAAGAAACACCACTCACAACTATTTTTAAATGCAGCTGTTACCAGTAACAGCAAGGGAGCACCTTCTGTTAAAAACATCTTACTTTCAAATTACCTCAAAATAACTACTATGCTCTTCTAAGACACACATTATTTTACAAGGACTAGAAATATATCCTAATATTCCCTGGTATGATGCTATATCCACTTTCAAAGAATGTTACTGAAAAAGGTTCATTTTTCAAGATTATCACCAGGAAGTAAAAATACCATTCTTGATGATATTACAAATAACAGTTTTAATACTCTTCAGAAAAAAGTAAGATCTTTCTTAAAGAAAGTACAAATATGCCGTTGTTGCAGGGATGCATGGTAGTTGCTCTCTTCCCCTTTCAGCTGTAGTTAAACATAATATCACTTTATTATAATCATCCCCCCTTTGAACATATACATCATACCTCTCAACCTCTTGGCACAAGAAATCTGGGCAAAGCATAACATAATGTGGGGACAAAGGCCCCAAAATAGGGACACATTTTAAATATAGCAATTATACACTTAGAAAGTTGCAAGAATAACAGAATTTGTGGTAGCATGCAGTTTCTGAAGGACATGAAGTCTGAAACTCAAAGGCATGTCATTGTTTAGTGACTTTAATCCTCAGCTCATACTAGTGATTTGTCAGAAAACCATACATTTTAGGAGCCACTGGAAAAAAAAATAAGAGGCAAAAATCTGGACATTCTGTGAAAATCTGGACAGTTGACAGGTATGATACACATACATTATACTGAGGTATCCTAAAGGGTCTATATCAGTTCAACGAAACAGCACATCATCGAATACAACAACCTCGAACTTCTAACCACGAAATCTAAAAACATCGAAAGCTCAAAACAGTGAATTTTTTCTCCCTGGGGAAAAAATTCACTGTTCTGAGAAACACACACAACACACGCACACCAAAAAAACCCGCAATCCACACACATACACTTAAAATCCTACATCTAACCCTACACTAAACTGTATATACAGTACTATCTAATCACTATCCTTACCCCAAACCCTAACCCTAATTTCCGTCACTATTGCACACTCACCTCACCCGTGTCCTTAATGTGGCTGTTACACAGTATTACAGACATAGTACCTGTGTCACTTAATGTGGATGTTACACAGTATCACAGACGTAGTACCTGTGTCACTTAATGTGGCTGTTACACAGTATCACAGACATAGTACCTGTGTCACTTAATGTGGATGTTACACAGTATCACAGATGTAGTACCTGTGTCACTTAATGTGGATGTTACACAGTTTCACAGATTTAGTACCTGTGTCACTTAATGTGGATGTTACACAGTATCACAGACGTAGTACCTGTGTCACTTAATGTGGCTATTACACAGTATCACAGACGTAGTACCTGTGTCACTTAATGTGGATGTTACACAGTATCACAGACGTAGTACCTGTGTCACTTAATGTGAATGTTACACAGTATCACAGACATAGTACCTGTGTCACTTAATGTGGCTGTTACACAGTATCACAGACGTAGTACCTGTGTCACTTAATGTGGCTGTTACACAGTATCACAGACGTAGTACCTGTGTCACTTAATGTGGATGTTACACAGTATCACAGACGTAGTACCTGTGTCACTTAATGTGGATGTTACACAGTATCACAGACGTAGTACCTGTGTCACTTAATGTGAATGTTACACAGTATCACAGACGTAGTACCTGTGTCACTTAATGTGGATGTTACACAGTATCACAGACGTAGTACCTGTGTCACTTAATGTGGCTGTTGCACAGTATCACAGACGTAGTACCTGTGTCACTTAATGTGGCTGTTGCACAGTATCACAGACGTTGTACCTGTGTCACTTAATGTGAATGTTACACAGTATCACAGACATAGTATCTGTGTCACTTAATGTGGCTGTTGCACAGTATCACAGACGTAGTACCTGTGTCACTTAATGTGGCTGTTGCACAGTATCACAGACGTTGTACCTGTGTCACTTAATGTGCAGCATGCGTGCATATTTTCGAATATACTTACAATGGGAAATGTGATGATATCTAGACAAGAGAATGGACTCCCAGTAATTTTCATTACTTTCTTCTGAAGATAATCACTGTTCTTCAGTATATAAAATAAAGATGAAAATAAAACACTTAGACTGGTTCACCCAGACAACAGCAAGAAACACCACTCACAACTATTTTTAAATGCAGCTGTTACCAGTAACAGCAAGGGAGCACCTTCTGTTAAAAAAATCTTACTTTCAAATTACCTCAAAATAGCTACTATGCTCTTCTAAGACACACATTATTTTACAAGGACCAGAAATATATCCTAATATTCCCTGGTATGATGCTATATCCACTTTCAAAGAATGTTACTGAAAAAGGTTCATTTTTCAAGATTATCACCAGGAAGTAAAAATACCATTCTTGATGATATTACAAATAACAGTTTTAATACTCTTCAGAAAAAAGTAAGATCTTTCTTAAAGAAAGTACAAATATGCCGTTGTTGCAGGGATGCATGGTAGTTGCTCTCTTCCCCTTTCAGCTGTAGTTAAACATAATATCACTTTATTATAATCATCCCCCTTTGAACATATACATCATACCTCTCAACCTCTTGGCACAAGAAATCTGGGCAAAGCATAACATAATGTGGGGACAAAGGCCCCAAAATAGGGACACATTTTAAATATAGCAATTATACACTTAGAAAGTTGCAAGAATAACAGAATTTGTGGTAGCATGCAGTTTCTGAAGGACATGAAGTCTGAAACTCAAAGGCATGTCATTGTTTAGTGACTTTAATCCTCAGCTCATACTAGTGATTTGTCAGAAAACCATACATTTTAGGAGCCACTGGAAAAAAAAATAAGAGGCAAAAATCTGGACATTTTGTGAAAATCCGGACAGTTGACAGGTATGATACACATACATTATACTGAGGTATCCTAAAGAGTCTATATCAGTTCAACGAAACAGCACATCATCGAATACAACAACCTTGAACTTCTAACCATGAAATCTAAACACATCGAAAGCTCAGAACAGTGAATTTTTTCTCCCTGGGGAAAACATTCACTGTTCTGAGAAACACACACAACACACACACACCAAAAAAAACGCAATCCACACACATACACTTAAAATCCTACATCTAACCCTACACTAAACTGTATATACAGTACTATCTAATCACTATCCTTACCCCAAACCCTAACCCTAATTTCCGTCACTATTGCACACTCACCTCACCCGTGTCCTAACCCTAACTCACATACCCCGCCCTAATCCTAAAGTCTATCACTATCGCCCACTCACCTCACCCGCACCCTAACCCTAACTCACATACCCCGCCCTAACCCTAAAGTCTGTCACTATCGGACACTCACCTCACCCGTGCCCTAACCTTAACTCACATACCCGGTCCTAACCCTAAAGTCTATCACTATCGCACACTCACCTCACTCGCGCCCTAACCCTAACTCACATACCCCGCCCTAACCCTAACGTTCACACAATCACACACTTACCTGAACCCAACCCATAACTTTCCACCACAGTGCTGAAACTAGCAAAGCCACAGAAACAGACAACCGAATTCTTTCCTTAGGAAAAAATTTGGTTATATGCAGCTTCGCTATTTTCAGCATTTGCTGTTTTCGGTTCGATATTAGACCATTCGAAGTATTAACACTTTGATGATCTAATATAGACCTTATCTTAAATGGGATCCTCAGTTCCTTTTCCAAAAATATATGTAATCCGTACTTCTCTACTGTCCAGCTTTTCACAGAATATCTATATTTTTAACATATTTTTGGACTATTCCTCATAAAACCTGTGGTTATCGGAAAACTCCCTGAGGACTGATGTCATGAAAGTATGAGACACATTTCAGTTTAGACTCCACATCCTTCAGAAAATAGATTATTGTGTTTTTCAGCTTTTCCTGGTTAGGGGTCGCCACAGCGCAACTCCGGTCCCCTAATGATTGGCAGTAGATTTTTACGTGCTGAGTTGCCGACCCTGACACACAACCTTCAATGAAGGTACGCCCATTCACGCATGTCTCAATGCAGAAAACACTCTAGCTGAGAATCGAACAGGACAACGTCTTACTGTGAGGAGACAATGCTACTGCAGCACCACCACCGCAGTCCCTTCAGAAAATAGATGATCATGCAAAACCTGTTACTCTATTAACTTGCAGTGTTTAAAAAATGTCCCTATTTTTGTGCCTTTGGCCACTTATTTATTTATTTATTTATTTTTGTGCTAGAGGCTGAGAGGTGCAGTGTAATCTAATTTATTTTCTTTGCATACTTAGAAAATGCAGACAAAACAGTAAAGAAGTTAGTTACTTTGGTTTATATCTCATTGATGCCTGCATATTACTGACTTCTTAATGAAATTAACCGATGTCTTCAATCAAAAAGCACCAGACAATACACCAACTCTTCCTTCTTATTATTTGTTTCCAGTTAAAACATCTTGAAAACTTCTTTTTCTTTATTCATCTGTTCTGTTCTGAATATCTCATGATTAGTAATTCAATAAACTCATAAATTAAAAAGTATTTTGAAGTCTCTCACCCTCCAGCTCTTTGCTGCTTCAGGATTCCTTTCTTACTGCCTGCATTAGATCAGTTAACTTTTCCATTTTTTTTCTTCAGGTTTATAATACTTTTGTCTTATCCATTTCTTTTTATCTTCTTCCTTCTATTCTAGTGTCCTTTTGCAAAACATTTTGGCTCTTTTGAACCTGCCTGCCTCGGGGCAGGCCACTGTGAAACTACCTATTCATTTGTTCCCTACCTATAGACAGCGAATATCAGAGCAGCAATGATCCCCACCCACAGACAGCCAATAGCAGAACAACAGTCATCTCTGTCCATTATAGGTTCATAGGTTCATACTAGGCTATCTGCCCAAGGGCATTTACAAGCCTAGCCCATCGTTTTGTGGCTTACGCCACCCCTTTAGTATGGGGAACTATACCCATTATTTTGCTGTGCCTCTGTCGAGCAGTGACACTGAGGTAATCCCTGGGGTATATCTGCGATCTCCCATCCATTGGTCAAGATTTCTCTTGAACAAGGCCAGCGAGGTGCTCTGCCTCACATGTACCAGGATTTTGTTCCACAGCATAGGGAGTCTTTGGGTGATGAATCTATCCCTCCAGCACGTCCTATTAATAGCCGTGTCGAGGTTTAAGTCTCCCGCCCTTGTGGCTCTGATGGATCTAGATTTTTTGAGGTGAAGCATATTCATCAAATCTGGGTTTGACATGGCCTTGTATGTTAGGCAAAGGTCACCTCTGAGCAAGCGGTGGCGACTGAATAGAGCTGGAGTTCTTTCAGTCGGGCAGCATAGGACATATTTTGAGACCCTTTATCCTTTTGGTGAGGAACTTTTGTGGCCTCTCCAGCTGCTGCAAGTGTCGGGTCAGATACATTCGAATGGGGCATTGTCCTCAATCATTGGTCTGATGAGTGATGAGTAAAGGGAGACTATGACCTCCCTTGATCTAGATGAGAATCCCTTCATGATAAGGTGGGCAATGTAGAAGGTCTTCCTAACTACTTTAGCTACATGGGTGTCGAATGACAGACTACTATCAACCTGGGTCCCCAGGTCCCTGATAACTTCTTCTGTGCTCAGTGGATTGCCACCTATTTGGTAGCTAGGGGTAACCTTGTTTTCCCGAAGGGTATGACTATGCATTTTTGGCATTTAACTTTAGGCCGTGGCTCTGGCACCAGTTATCCGTTTCTGTGAGACCCTTCTGAAGGATATCTGTGTCAGATGTGTTTTCTACTATGCTGCCCAGTTTGCAGTCATCTGCAAACTTTTTCTGCCATAACCCTCCTGTTTTTTCTTTTACTTGGAAAAGTAGATGCCAAACAAGAGTGGGCCCAGGACTGAGCCCTGTGGGACACCACTTGTGACAGGCTTTGAGTCTGACATGGCGCCAGCAACTCTGACCCTGTGGGTTCTGTCACTCAGCCAGTTTGCAAACCATCTTGTGATGTATGGGTTAACATTTAAGCTGATGAGTTTTTCAATGATACCCGAGTGGGGTATTGTATCGAAGGCCTTAGCCAGATCGAGGTAGGTTGTATGGACTGCCTTTCCCTCATCAATGGCTTTGGTGACTGTTTCGAAAAAGTCAACCAAGTTTAAAAGGCATGATCTGCCTTTGACAAAGCCAAACTGGGTTGGATCCAAAGTCTGCAAATTCCCTATGTCTTTATTTATGAGGTCCATTATGATCCTCTCCATGGCTTTGCAGATAAGGCTTGTCAAGCTAATGGGCGGTAATTTCCAGGGTCGGTGGAGGCACCGCCTTTGTGAAGTGGGACCACAGTTGCAGTGCGCCACTCCTGGAGTGCGTATCCAGAGGTAAGACTTTGATTAAACAGCTGTCCTAGCTGTGGGTTTAATTCCTCATTGAGTTCGTGGAGCACACAGCCGGGGACACCATCAGGTCCCATGGATGCTGTGTTTTTGCTTTGGAGAGCAGTTCTCACTTGGGCGCTGGAGATGTTTGGGGGCTGAAATCGTTTGGTATAGATATCTCTCCTTTTGGGGAGGGGAGAAGTTTGCACTGAACCTGTCAGCCAGTATGTTGGCAATGTCTGTAGGATCAGTAATCTTCACATCATTTTGAACTAGTTCTGAGCATATCTGGGAGTTTCCTCCTAGGTTTCTAACATAGCTAAAGAAGGCCTTATGATTGTCTTTTGAGTCTTTAGCTATTTTTCTCTCGAAATTTGCTTTGGATGATTTTATGAGAGCTCTTAGTTTTTACTTATAGTGATCAAGGGTGTCTTACCTTTTAAGGATTTTGCTCTATCTTGTAGTAGCTTCCTCCTTTTGTTGTAGAGTTTATTTATGGCTGGGGTCCACCAGACTGGACGCTTGCCTTTGGTACAAAGAGTCTTTGTTTTGCTTGGGATTGCCTTATCCATGCAGTCCTGCAGGTGCTGGTAGAAGACATTTGTAAGTGATTCAGCGGCTTGAGTACTGTTTTCCGCCGGCTCGGGGGCCTTAAAGGAGACCACACTAGTCTTTAGAAGTGTGAAGTCGGCTTTTGAGAAGTTCTTTACTGTGGTCTTTTTTATTTCAGGTGGGGGTGGGATGAAGACCTCCAGCGAGATTAGTTTGTGATCTGATCTCACCAGTGAGGGGTATACTTCCGGTGTTGAACATTGTGCTCCCATGTTCGTGATGATGAGATCAAGTATGTTATCTCCTCTTGTGGGGATGGTGACTAGTTGTTCCATGGCATTTGAGTTTATGAATTCCAGGAACTTTTGGGCTAGGGTGTTTGGGCTTGAGTAGTGTTCCCAGTCTATATTAGGGTAATTGAAGTCACCTAGTATGATGGTGTTTGGTGATACATTTATCCCCTCTAGTGTTTTCAGGAAGGCCATGTGAGGTTCCTGAGTTTGTGAGGGTGGCCTGTAACATGCTACAATTTGCAGAGCAGTCTTGCCTATGGTTAATTGCACCTGGATGGTTTATAGCCAGTGGCACAGCAGCCATCATCCTGAACCACAGACAGCCAATTGCAGAGCAGCAATCATTCAGCCATTAGGAGATTCTGTATTTATGCCCTGCTATCCCCATCTGAGCACTGTTTAAGTGCTCAGGGATGGATATGGAATGGGTGAAATGTAGGACTGCTTCTGCTTCTGCTAGTGATTGAAATCCTTCAAGTAATCTCATTCACTTTCTTTGAATGGATAGGTCCTCCATCTACACTGGAGATTGGTTAGGAGGAGACATACCACTTGCAATATGCCTCTCACCTTCCCTCTGTGACAGACAAACAGGCAATATCTCCTATCTTCTCTGCCCCATGACTGCCTCTTTGAATACCAAAGCTACTACTCCAACTCAATTCAACTGGGTTATAGCCAGAGTAATACCCTCTGTGCGACATATCATGTTATATGCAATTTCCTAAAATTTTGAACTTGTCTTTCACAGCTGCTAATGCCTGTGGAAGTGCTGTATACTTAAGCATCTCAAGACATATGGAAATTCAGCCTTGCACTGAGACAGACCTCTCCTACTGTTAAAAAAGTTAACCCTTGCTAGGGCTTTAGTATTCATACAGTTACAATCCTAGGGAGTAGGCTCTTCAGTTATTTTATAAAGCTTGTTTTTTTCTGTTTCCTGGATCTTACTATTTTTGTATTGTCTTGAAAATGCAAACATTAAACTTTGATTGCTGTCTGCTTTCTGTATGTGTGAAAGAGGGAGTGGGGGATTCTAATGATGTAGTTTATCTATCCTGCATTGAAGAAGTCATGGGCAGTACACTTGGTGCAAAAAATAAAAAAATAGCACATGCATCCACCTTGTATCTAAGTCTTCTATATGCCTTTTCAATGTCATCCAACATTATTCCATCTAGGATTCACCTCTTTATCATTTCTTTGTTGTAATATAGTTGACCACTAAGATATTTATTTATTTTGAATGTCTTACATAAGTGTCTTATGGTGACCTTATTCTCAGGGTGGCATCTGATATTCTTTGTTAATTGCTTTCTGGAAGCAATTTCTTTCACTATTTGTACATTTTTTTAAGAGGACATATATTTAGTTTTGCTTTGCAATGCTTCGCATTTTGTTTTTTCTCTTTCATTCCATCTAGTGGCTATAATACTGACTATACCTTTTTCCTGGGAGAAATATTGCCTTTCAAGTGGAGTGTTTGTTTACCTTTAGATCGTGTAATGTTATGGACAGATGCATATCCCTATTGTAGCTAATACAGCTTCTGTAAATATTTATTTCTTTCCAATGCTTTTGTTACCCATGCATATTACTTTACAATTACTTAAACTAAATTTAAACAGACATGATATACATCACTTTTCTAATAATACTTATTCTGTTTTTTATGGATTACTTAACCGGGCAAGCCCTCTGGATAGAAATACCATTTTTAAGGATTATCTTAGACCACTATCTGGTTAAAAGACTAAATCAAGAATCACATAGTAGGCAAACAGAAATCGGAGGAATCAAACCCTGCACCCTTGGGTTACAGGAAGCATCTCATTAACAGCTGGATCTTCTGCACTAACAATTTACTTTCCTCCTTTACATTCTTTTGTAACAGCATTCTTGCTTCTGTTTGTATCAATAATAAAAGGCAGCATTTTTCTTACTGTTTATTCTACAGTATAATTTCAGATTTGGAAATAACCAGCACCGGTAGTAGTGAATTACAAACCCCATCAAACGTTACACTTTGAGAGGACTGAACTCGATACCAGAACC